>NC_133658.1:847125006-847488317 GCF_037893015.1 Macrotis lagotis
TGGTAGGATTTAAGATATATGAACATTGCAGAGATAGACCAAAAAAGTAAGGCAGACCCCAGCACAGACAATATGTTAACAGTAAACAAAATGATGAAAATTGGAACGATAATGACATAGCAACTAAGATCTATTCAAAACTATAACATCTCAAGAATGAAGCAAGCCTCAGATGGTGAGACCACCTATCCCACTTCACTTTTAGAGGAATCTCTTCCCTCTCCCAAGACCAGGGGCATTCTAAGCAAAGAACACTGGTCAAGGAGTCAAAACAAAAACAAACTAAAAACTGGTTTCAGGTCCTAGCAATGTGACAGTGAACATGTCACTTATATGAATTTTGTTTTCCTCATATATAAAATAGTGGTAGGGTAGTACAACACCAGAACAACCCACCTCAAAGAGTGATGGTGATTAGAAATTTTCTTAACTGAAAAGGGTTATCTATTACTGTCACATGAATCCAAGTGGATATACCCTTTTGAATTGGTGATCACAACCTTTCTTTTTTTTTTTAGGGTTTTTTTTTTTGCAAGGCAAATGGGGTTAAGTGGCTTGCCCAAGGCCACACGGCTAGGTAATTATTAAGTGTCTGAGACTGGATTTGAACCCAGGTACTCCTGACTCCAAGGCCGGTGCTTTATCCACTATGCCACCTAGCCACCCTGTTCACAACCTTTCCATTGAGCTCCATGAGCTCCACAGAGTTGTCTTTTCTATCTCCTCAAAACCTAGTCCAGTATTTGATATATATATCAATTTGATACATATATATATATATAGTTGGGGATATGGATATTTGATACACATATATAGTTGGGGAAATAGTTATTGAATGAATGTTCATTATCCTCAAATAACTGCAGGCTGTCATAGAAAGTAATCAGATTTGTCCTTTTGGGGTCCAAAGTTGAGAAATAGGAGGAAGGGAACTTTCTCTCGTTCAAATTCCATCTTTGTCACTTACTAATCAGGTAATACTTGGGTAATTGATTTCTTCTTTTCAGACCACAATTTCCTTATCTATAAAATGAAGGCGGGGCGGCTAGGTGGCACAGTGGATCGGCCCTGGAGTCAGGAGTACCCGAGTTCAAATCCGGCCTCAGACACTTAATAATTACCTAGCCGTGTGGCCTTGGGCAAGCCACTTAACCTCATTGCCTTGCAAAAACTAAAATCAAGGCAGGAGGCAGTTAGGTGGCAAAGTAGATCCACTAATCCTGGACTAAGGAGGACCTGAGTTTAAGTCTGACCTCACAAACTTAATACCTACTTAGCTGTGTGACTTTGGGCAAGTCACTTAACCCCAATGCCTTACAAAAAAATTTTAAATAGAATAAAAAAGGAGGAGGATTATGACTAGATCTCTAAGATCCTCTTTAGCTTTAAATCTATGCATGTCACTTATAGACAATTTCAATTCAAGATTAGAAGGAATTCCCTTACAATGAAAGTAATAATTGTTGATGTTGTTTAGTCATTTTCAATTGTTCCAAACTCTTCATGACCACATTTGGAATTTTCTTGGTAGAGATACTGCTGTGGTTTGCCATTTCCTTCTCCAGCTCATTTTACAGACAAGGAAACTAATAAAAACAAGGTCAAGTGACTTGCCCAGAGTCACAAAGCTCATAAGTATCTGAAGTCAGATTTCAGTCATGAAGATAAGTCAGTTCCTGACTCCAGGCCCTGCACTGGACTCTATCCACTGCACCAAGTTAGTCATATAATAGTAATCCATAATATTTTAAAGTTTATAAGAAATATTATCTTAGTTGAATCTCAAAATAACACTACAAAGTAGAAAATGTTATTGTTATTATTATTAATCATTTTACAGGTGAATAAACTGATCCTGAGATAGCTTAGGTGACTTGTCCAGAGATATGCAGTTGGTATCTGAGGCAAGACAGATAAATCACTCATTTATTATGCCTCTTAGCTTCCCTTTGTTGTTATCCAATAAAGGAATAGGCTGGCTCAAAGTAAGATCGTTGAAATTAGTGATCTTTTCCTTTATGTCTTTACAACCTTAGCACAGCACAGGACTAGGTACTCAATAGGCAATTAATAAATGATTGTTGATAAATGATGACCAGAAGAAATAGTTGAAAACAGAAATGACAATCTGGAGCTGTCAGTGGTCCTGAACAGCTATTATGAACAGCTCCTGAAAGGCAGAAACTGGGCTAATGAATAACAGCCACAGAACCTTGTGCCCCAAGGAATATATATATTGAACTTGTAAACAAATTGCCTTTGCCAGGTACCTTTCTGATTAACTTGACTAGCTGCTCCTGAGTTTAACCAAAAAATTTCATCAGAGCAGAATTTTCAAAAAAGCTCTTATGACAAAACCACCTTTTTGGCATTTCTTTTCCTTGTACTGCACAGAAACTGGTATGTTTTGCTCCCAGTCAGAGCTGGGCACTGGTTCAGGGGAAGCAAGATTTTGTCTCATATCTCTGAGAAAGCAGGATTCTTCTGCAGTGATTTATTCACCTGTATATCAGGGTGTGGAGTTGGAAAAACTCACAGGCTAGCCTCTAGCTGGTCGGGATACCAGGGTTCAGACACCTGTGATAAGAACTGATCTCAGGCCTCATGCTTCTGTAGCCCTAAATCTCTTAATTGCTTTGAGAAGCAATCAGGAGAAAGGAAACTAGCTAAAGTGACTGACTAGATGACTCTTCTAAGGGGGGGCAGTAAAGAGGATTTCTGTACTGGTAGGAAAGTTGGATCAATGCCTTCCCCACTATCTTCCCAGGTTCCATATCAGTCTGGAAAGTCTCTTTATAAAAGCTCCCTGGGATACTTATATGTATATATGTGATAGGAGAAGTAAGGTTGTTTTCAGTCCTACAAGAGATGAGAGAGAAAAAAGTCTCCCTAGTGGTAGAACCTCAGCAGGTAGTAAGTAGCCACTCCAAGGCATCTAAGAAAGAAGAATCAAGGCATAGTATCTCAGGTGCCCCATGAAGCTTAGTTTGTCTGAGACCACCCACCTCAGGCTCCAGGGGTTTCCAGTTGTTGGCCTTAAGCTGCTGCAGCTCCAAAAATTTGAGGCTCACATCCTCAATGGCAAGTTGCAGGAGGTCCCAGAAGCCAGCCAGGTCCTGGGAGGTGGGCACAGGAAATGAGGCTGGGTCCTGCAAAAGAGAAAAGAAGAGAGGGATATCCCAGACCTAGATTTAGGGCAAGGTTAGAGAAGCTTTCTTCAACTCCACCCCATCCATCAGGAAAATTAGAAAAATTCAGAGTGAACTCAAGCACTCATTCTGCAAGTTGGGTCAGCCAGCTGGAGGGTGGTCAGAGGAGAAATTACTTGACTTTTATTTTTTTAGGTTTTTTCAAGGCAATGGGGTTAAGTGGCTTGCCCAAGGCCACACAGCTAGGTAATTATTAAGTGACTGAGGTCAGATTTGAACTCAGGTACTCCTGACTCCAGGGCTGGTGCTCTATCCACTTCGCCACCTAGCCAATTACTTGACTCTGACAAAAACTACATTTCTGTTCTCAGAAACTCTTATTATCACCGTGGACTCCTCCCCAAACCCCAACTCTTCAAAGAGAGCTTACACATTTCCTTTGACAAGGTACATTCCTCCTCTAATAAAAATACAAAAATCTGGTCCTAGAGGAGGAGGTACTTACCATGCTTTGCTGGCACAGCCGGAAAAACTGCTGCACCTTCTGCGACATCAGAAGCTGGGCACTGCCTACTGCACTCCGGATCTTTTCTAGGACTAAGAAGGATAAAAAAAAATCCATTTTTCTTGAAAAAGATACCTCTAGCCCTAGCCTCAGACATGCTCTCCCACCTATGTTCTTCACCATTTCCAAAAGGTCAAGCTTAATTAACTACATCTGATATTTGTTCCTAATATCTTATCAGTCTTTGTGCACCACAAACCCTTGATTCTCCACATACACCCATTCATAAGTTAAAGGACATTGAGAAGATCAAGGCCATTGGGATGAGTTCTACTATCTATCTTGATTCTCATTTTTACCTATCTTCTCTTTTCTCATCACACCTCGAAGATGGTTTTCTCTTTGCTAAAGTGGATGCTCTGCCTGTAGGTGTGGTCCCATCTCCTGCTGCCTTCTGTAAGACCTTAATCCATTCCTCATCTCCTGTCTCTTGCACCTCAGCTATCTTCCTCTTTATTGGCTCCTTCTCTTGGTCTACATTCACTCACATGTTCTGCTAATCTTAAAGAAGAGGGAAAGGGGAAAGCTCATTTATCCCAGCTGCTACTATCTAGTTCTTCCTTTTATGATCACTTTTAAAAGTGTCATCTAATCGCTGCCTCTACATCTTCAATGCCAATTCCTCTTCAGCTTCCTAAATCTGGTTTCCATAGCTATCACTTTCTCTCCAAAGTCACTAATGACCTCTTAACCACCAAAAGCAAAGACATTTCTTAGTTTTCATTCTCTTTGACCTCTGCTACCTCTCACACTGGTGAACATTCCTTCTAAATATACTTTCTTCCCTTGGCTTTGGTGACACTGCTCTTTCCTGATTCTTCTTCCCCCCTTTTTATATTGATTTCACTAGAATCCCTTTTTCCTTCTTGGTCTCCTCAGCCTCTTTTAAGATTCAGTTCAAGTCCTACTTTCTGCAGAAAGCTTTTACTGGTCCCTCAGATGGTAGTGACTGTCCTTTTCAGATTACCTTCCATCTACTCTATCTCTCTCTCTCTCTCTCTCTCTCTTCATATATATATATATATATATATATATACATATATAGGTATATATATATATGTATATATTGTTTCTAATCTACTAATTTATATGTTGATTTCCCCATAGGAATGTCAGTTCCTTGAGGATAGGGACAATGTTTGCCTTTTTTTGACTGAATGACTCCTCCCATCCCCTAAATGATAGCGTTTCTCATAGTTCAGTCCTCAGTCACAATCTGCTCATTTCTTAGAGACAAAGTAGCACTTCCTTAGAGAAAAGGAATATTTTCTGTACCTGCATCAACAGATTTTGGAGAAATGTCCTAGTTTGAAAGTCAGGGGACACAGGATTCTAGTCCCAGCCCTGCCACTAACTTAATGTGTGACTCCCTCTCTCTGGATCTCAGTTTTCTCTTCAGTAAAATGAGGAGGTGGAAGCAAATGGTCTCTAAGAACCCTCCCAGCTTTAACATGCTATGATTTTTCAAAAATCATTTCATATGTTAAAATATTGCCACACAAATAGATTGTAAGATCCTTGAAGGCTGAAACCATATGATCTTTTGAGAATCTACAAAGGACCAGGTAAGGAGAGTGCTATAAATCCTGCTTTAAGAAAAGTGGATTTTATATATATCCAGTTTTATATATAGCCTGATTCTGTGAGGGTGGGTGCATCATTTCATGTGCCTATGACCTGTATCTCCCCTAAAATAGGGAAAGGAAATGTGAAGAACAGAAATCTCTAAAGAAAGGCATTTCTTTACAATTCAAGTAGGTGTTGAGCTTATTTACCCCTTCTCAGTAATGAAAACACTAATAAGATTTTGAACAAGATCTCCTTTCTACCTTCTTTTTTTCTCAAAGAAAGAGATAGTAATCAATTAGCAAGTGATTTTGCTGGAACAATTGGGAAGTGACTCTCAAAGCACACCGTTAACCAGAAGGCTTCCTGATTGACTAAAAGTTATGCAAAGATTGAGAATGATGATGACGATGTTTGTCCTTTATTCTTTTTTTTTTTTTTTTTGGCAAGACAAATGGAATTAAGTGGCTTGAATTATTAAGTGTCTGAAGTCGGATTTGAACTCAGGTACTCCTAAATCCAGGGCCAGTGCTCTATCCACTGCACCACCTACCTGTCCCTTGTCCTTTATTCTTGAAGAAGACTATGACATCAAGGATTTAATGCCATGACAAGCAAGTTTACTGGATTTGAGTAAAGGGGTGCTGTGCTGAGTCACCAGTCTCACTTTCTCCCCATGAGCCATCTGAGTCCAGGGGTCAGATATGAATCAGGACAACTGGAGATGGCCTTGGATGTGGATGTGACTTGCCTAAGGTCACACAGCTAGTGTCAATTGTCTGAGGACAGATTTGAAGATCCTTCCAGAGCTGGGTTGGTGCTCTACTGCTAGTTGGTGCAATGTTAGGATTATGACAATCAGACAAAGAAAAAAAACACAAAACAAAAAAAACTATAGAATATGAATGAACACTATGTTCACTTTTTTTTTAAGGCAAATGGGGTTAAGTGGCTTGCCCAAGGTCACACAGCTAGGTAATTATTAAGTGTCTGAGGCCGGATTTGAACTCAGGTACTCCTGACTCCAGGGCTGGTGCTCTATTCACTGCACCACCTAGCTGCCCCACACTATGTTCACTTTTTTAAATTTTCCCTTATGTTTTTCCTTCCTATTCCATGGTTTTTTTTTCTTTACCCTTAGTCCTAATTCTCACATAAAAATGACTAATATGTAAACATATTAAACACAAATGTACATGTTATAATGTTCACTAGACATTTTGCTGCTAAAGGGAGGCTGGAAGAAAATTATGTAACATAAATATGCATGTGAATGAATGTTGAAAAACTTTCATAACATGTAATTGGAAAAATAAAATAAAATAGCAATAAAAAAGAATTAAAGGGAGAGCTGGAAAAGAGTTTAGCATAAATTACGTTCAGACAGACTTTTTTACACACATACTACAATGATCTCCAAATATACAAAAGAACATTATAAAAAAATTAGAAGAGAATTGGAAGAGGTTTTTAGATCTGGGTTAGGACAAGGATTCATAACCTAGTAGAGGCAATTTTGATTGCATCAAATGTTAAAGGTTATTTATAAGCAAAATCAATGCATCTAGGAAAAGAAGATAAGCTGTCAACAAGGAAAAATCTTTGTGTGAAATATCTCTAATCAGCCTGATAGTCAAGATATCTAGGGAATTTACACAAATATATGACTAGGCTACCTGGCTTATCAATAAACTTCTATTAAGTGCCTACTATATGTTAAGTAAATGCTAAGCTCTAGGCATGTCAAATCACTAGGAATATCCTGTGGAAAGAAAAAGATATTTTCATTTGAATCCATAATGAAAGAAACACATGGTCCTAAGCTTCAGCTCTTGGAAAATTCAGCAGGACATTATGGCAGAAAAACTATACTGAATAAAATGGGAGCTACTGAGTCATAGGTAAAGTCTTTTAAATGTATTTTTGATTACCCTACATTTCTGAATTTATGTTCTCTTTTTTTAAATAAGCCCTTAATAAGTGCACATTTGATTTAGACTAACTATGTGGTATCTAGAAAGAAAAAGTAGGCAGAGAAGAGAAGAACCTTTAAACCAGGACACCCAGAGGGAATATGGCAAAGGGGGGAATGTCATCAGAAGTTAAGTATAGCAGGAACTAAGGGATAAACAAGGTCAGGGGCTTGGTGCCTCTCTTGCCACAGGAAAGAAACCAGATTACAGATTAGTTGAGTCATGAGGGTAGGAAGGCAGCAGGCATGACCAGACTGCATCATCCTCTCTCATGCCATTATTGCCAATGCAACAAATAAAGCAGGGAAAATCAAAACCTCTGAGTCAATGTTATCAATCAGACAATTTCAGAGGTAATTATTTTCACAATAAGGGAAAAGACAAAGAAAGAGCCAGGTAATAACCCTGTGGCAGAACAATGTGACTCCAGGACTTCCAGTAAATCTCTTGTCCTTTGTATGATATAGGGATCTAAAGAAGTCATGAGTGTCAAACAGTACTATGAACTGCCTTGGGGTTTTTAGACACAGAACATGAAAAGGTTTGACAATGATGAGTGTATTGCAAAGACAAGGAGAGCTGCATAAGGGATGACACCTCCCAAGCCCTTCTTACATCCTCTTGAGTGGAACTATGTCTGAGACAATGGAACTGGAATAGTCAGAAATCACAGGATCCTCCTTTCTTCAAATCAGGTTTAAACATCTTGTAAGGCTTAGCTCACCAAATGGTAAACTTCTCAAGGGCAAAGGATATGATTTGCTTCCTCATTGTTGTCATCCCCTGTGCCAAGCACTGCTTCTCTGCTTGATAAATGTTTGTGGAATTCAGCAGAGTTTGTTGAATTGAAAGGACTATAGTATAAAGGAATTTGTGAACAGAAGGCACAGTCCCTCTGGGTCAGGTCCTAGATGTGATTTTTCTCAAAAGTTGAAGCCCTCAGTTGGGCTGGACTATGCTTTACATCCCACCTCAGAACAAGAGGTTACCAAAAGCTGTGGCTTTTTTCTTTGTCTCCCAAGCCCAAGCCAATGGACTGTTATTTTGAGCCAGATATAGGAAGGAAAACTCTCTGGTCAGATAGTGATATCTCCCAAACACAGGCAATGGAATTGTAGCTAATCCATACAGTCTTATGTCCTTATTCAAAGATTAACTGAAAGTTCACTATAATTTCATTTAAATAATAATAGCATTCATATAACGGTTTACAAATATTATCTCATTTGACTTTCACAGAAACTCTGGAAGATAGATGCTATTATTATTCCTATTTTACAAATGAGGAAACTGAGGCAGATAGGAGTTAAGTGATTTGTTCATGTCCCACATTTATTTGAACCCAGGCCTTCCTGACTCCAATTCCGAATCCTGTCCACCATCCCATCTAGTGAAATGTAAGGGGGATTCCCCCACTCCATGACAGGGAGCCTACTTCCTGAGATATCCCCTCAGCCACTTACTCTCCTCAGGCAGATCATAGTCTTCTGCCTCCCGCTCCATCTGCTGGCACCAGTGCTCCATCTTTTCCACCTCTGCTTGTAACATCTTGATGAACCACTCTCCATCCCTAGGGCAGGGGGAGGCACGGCCAGAGTCAGGGAGGCTACGGGAGCCACGCTCCATCCACGAGTCTCGGCGACCATGAGTCGGGGCCGGAGTCGGGGCAGGGGCTGGGCCAGAGCCAGGTGGCCCATCTGGGGCAGGTGGCTCATAGGACAATGGGTAGCCCTCACGGTAAGCCCACTGGCCCTGTGTGTGGACAGTGCGGAAGACAGAGTAGGCAGGACCTCTAGGCCCTGGCTGGGGTTCAGAAGCATGCCGCTGGAAGGAGCGGCCAAACTGCAGAGCCTTGTCCTCTGTGGCCACAGTCGCCAAACCAGCCAGGCCTTCTAGCTCCAGGTCTGCCTGTACTCCAGCAGTCACGCTATTGGAACGCTTGAACCGGGCTCGCCTGACCAAAGAGATATATATCAGTCATCTCTCAGTCCCCTCCAAAGGCCCTGCAAATCTCCCCTGTCCCCCTCATTGACCATCTAGTTTGTCCCCCAATCCCTGACCTCCTTTCTTCCCACAGCTGCCTCTCAATCTTATCTTTTCATCCTCTCATGTTTACCTAGGCATGCCCTCTTCCCATATCCCTCCTTTGCACCCCCTAAGCCCCTACCCCTTCTAATACCAGTGTCTTCCAGGTCCTGCCATCTCCTTCAGGCCTTGCTCTTTTGCCCTTCTATAACCTAATCCCACTCCCATCCATTCTGGAGACACCTCTCTCTTTTCCCAGGCCTTTCTCCAGCCAAAATGGAGAAGATTGGAAAGAAATATGCACCTCCCATGGGAAAAAGTCTGATGGACTCTGACTGAAAAAAGGTCTAACTAGTCCTGTTATGTTAAAAATAAAGATACTGAAGCCCAAAGAGTTTCAGTGACTTGCCCTAAGTCATATAAGTTGTAAATAACAGAGTGAGAATTCAAACCCAGATCTTCCATCTCCCAATCTAGGTCTCTTTCCATTGTAATTCATGAATCTTTCCCAACTCAAGTTCTATTCTTATAACACAATGGAAAGTTCCCCAGGTTGAGAGGCTAGAGACCTGGGTTCTATTCTGTGCTCTATTACCACCCACCATAAGCATGAGCATGTCACTAAAACTCTCTGGGTCTCAATTTTCTTCTCTATGGTGGGGAAGGGGAGGGCACATAGATATTCCTTAAGACCAGTTCCAGTTTATTCTGCAGCTCACATTTCCCCCATAGACCTAATACTGAGTTGGGTTCACACTAAATATTTATCATGTTGAATTCAGTTACTTTTCCTAACAAGTGACTCCCCCCCGGGGGGTGGGGCTCAAATTTGAATTTGAATCCTATTTCTGCTAGTTACAACTTTCCTGGGTCTCAGTTTCCTAATCTGTTTAATGAGAACTTTAGGTTAGGGCCTTTTCAGTTATAAATTCTAGGATCTTATGAGCTAGGCACAAAGCCAAGGACTGAGGCAAATGGGGAACAGGGCTCAGGCAGGGACAGAAGGGGGTGTCTGACTCCTTAGCCCCATCTGGATTGCTTTGTAGAAAAGAATGGTTTGAAAATCAAACTCTGGGGCTCCCTTCTGCTCCCCACCCAGTTGTTCCCTCCCTCTCTCCTTTCCTCCCTTCCTCCCTTGCAGCTGCCTGGGAGCCTGTCGCCATGGCGACCAGCCCTGGATGGAGGCCATAGAACCTAAGGAGAGATGTGCTGCTGGCATCAGTCTCCAATCTCTGCCTCGTGGCATCCTAACTCTCCCCCACACCTCAAAGTCAAGAAGGAATGAGGGGAATCATGCCCTTGATCCTGAAATGGAAGTGGAGCTGTAGGTAAGGGAGGTCAGGGTTGGGAGCCCAGAGGGAACGGGAGGGTCTTGGACCATGGGAGAACATATAAATCAGCCTGTGAGTGGGACAGTAGCTGATCTTGTGGCACTGCCTTCCTCTCAGTCACCTCCAGATCATCACTGACCCCTCCCTCTCCCTCACCCTATGTGCCCAATCTGTTGCCAAGATTTTTCTTCTAAAAAAAAACTCTCCCTTTCATCTTATCCACCCCCACCTCTCCACTCACACAGCTACCATTTCCAGTATAGGGTTTCTTGCACGGACTAGGTAGCAGACAGTTCTTAATTGGTCTCCCTGATCCAGTCTTCCTCCTTCTCCATTCCATCCTTCATGCAGTTGCCCAAATAATCTTACTAAGGTACATGTCTGACTAGGTCCTTCCTCCATTCAAAGCAATACCCCATTCCTTATAGTATAGGGGCCTTAGGGTCACAAACTATTCCCCCCCTTTGCAGTTCTACCCTCTTCAACAAAAACCAGGCTAAACAACCTCCATACTGTTCCCTTAAGATGTCACTGTCCTTCCATGGCAACATGGTAAAGTAGAAAGAACTCTAGGCTGAGAACCAGGAGACCTAGTTTGAAATTTCGGATTTTTACCTAGATATGTGATATTGGATAGGTCACTTCCTTACTCTACCCTAAGAATCTCAATTTCCTGATCTGCAATATAGGGATAACATTTGAATTCATTCTGTTTCACCCACTCCCCTTGTCCAGTTTGAAAGTCACTTCCTCCTGGAAACCTTCTTTGACTATTCTAGTTTACATTTATCTCTCCCTTCTCAGAAACTGAATAGCACTTGGGATTAGAATGACAGTTTATCACTTAGCTGTACTCTAGCACCCATCCAGGTTTCAGCTTCTTTCCTGCTAGTAGACTGTGAAATATGGACTGTTACCATATCTGAATTTTCTTTGTCTCCCCACACAATTGGACATATAAAAGACATTAATAAAAACATGTAGATTGGAACTATAAATAAATAATGGGGTTTGTGGTACCATATATAATTATTTGGTTTTATTGATGGTTACTAAATTTAGAATAAATAAAAATAAATTCTATTGATTTATTAAATAACAAGCCCACTGATGTCCTTGGACATCACTCTGACCCCACACTGACTGTATATACAGAGCCTAATATCCTTTTTTAACAAGAGAGGAAGAAAAGAAAAACTGACTCATGTGTCAGAGGGAGCTCAGTCTGTCTCTGCAATTAGGAGTCAACAATCTTTGCCCCCATCTGACATCTCTCCCAGGGATAGAAGATGAAGAATGAGGAAATAGAAGGAGACTCTCACATAAACTTACCTCTTATCCTCCTCCACTTGTACCCCAATGGAATGGAATTCTCTTCGACTTCTTGTCTCTGTGTCAGAGTCTGAGATGGTCTCTACCTGAGAGGTAAAAGAGACATAGAGTAACTATCCAGTCCTGTATCCAATAGGTCTTTGAGGGAATAAGTAGTAAAAGTTTCCCATGGAACAGTCAACTAATTAGGGGTTGGTCCCCCAGAATCCCTCTGGCTTTAACAGAATATCATTTGAAGAGAAGTATGTGGCAAATCTCTCATTATATCCTGGTGGATGAGATGGTGAATGTGAGCTAAAGGAGATTTGGAATGGATGGAATAACTTAATCCATTAAATGGTCATGTCTATCCAGAAAGATGTTTCTAGTGGAGTGCTCTAGCCTCTGCACTTGGCCCCATTTCTGTTGGTTTTTATAAATTGCTTGGCTAAAGATAAAAATGATAAACTTATTAAATTTGAAGACAGAAGTCATGAAACTGAGAGGGGCACCTAACAGGATCAGACCCACCAAAAGTCTAAGGTTAGAACTTTAGGGCAAATCTAAAAAAAAAGAAAAGAAAAGAAATTTAATTGAGATAAATGTAAAGTTTCACATAGATTCAAAAAATCAATTTCACAGGTATAAGATGGGGAAAGTATGATTAGGTAGCAAGTTATCTGAAAAAGATTTAAGGATTTAGTGGAATTTAAGCTAAAAATCAGTAGCAAGATATGTCAACCAAAAAAAAGAGAGAAGAGAATTATTAAAATGGGCACAATGTTGAAAGCAAGGATGGAGATAATCCCACTATACTTTGCCTTAGTTAGACCATACCTAGTATACTGTGTTGAGTTTTGAGTCCAATATTTTGTGTGATGGAAGGTTATATCAAGGGGTGCTAGAACAAAGTTCTAAATTGGTTGGAAAATTGGTTGAACAATTTTTAAATTTCCAGTTTATTTATGCTTCAGAAATCAACAATTGCTACAAATCAGGACTTGGTTTATTGCTTAACTATATTTATATTATTTTGTCTTACATTTTTGTATTTTTATATTATTTTACATATATTTATTATCTATATTAGGAAAGTATTAATAATGCAGATCAAATTTAAATGTGTGTATACATACATTTTTTTCTAGAGAGCCTGGTTATTAAAGATTTATTAACATAGTCCTATCCTGATCCATAAATATTACTTGAACCCAACGGGGGGGGGAATAGAAGACCCACAAAATGAAGCTCAGATATGAAGTCTTGTGACTGTAGGTTAAAAATTATAGTAATTGGCACTTTTATAGTGCTTTAAGATTTGCATATTATTTGATATCCCTTATATCATTTGAAATTGGTTAAAACTATGCTCTAGCCAGCTGACCATCGACCACAGTCAACTATTTTCAATTATCTGAATGGCTGTCAAAAGAAAAAGGGAATCAAACCTGAAACAATATCTGGAAGTTGCCAAGAGGTAGATTTTGACTTGGTGTATTGAAAAACTTCCAAATAATTAGGTATCCCAATGTGAAATTTGTTATTACTATTGTTATTCAGGTATTTCCATCATGTCCAACTCTTTGTGACATCATTTGGGGTTTTCTTGGTAAAGTTAATGTAGTAGTTTGTCATTTCCCTCTCCAACTAATCTTGCAGATGAGGCAAGCAGGGTTAAGCAATTTGCCTTGGGTCACACAAATAAGTATCTGTGGCCAGATTTGAACTCAGGAAGCTGAGTCTTTCTGACTTCATGCCCATCATTCTATTGTAGATCATCTTCAGTCAGAAGCTAAAAAAAAAAACACTCACCAGCTATGATATAGAGGAGATTCCTTCTCAGGTAAAGATTAGATTGCAAGACTTCCTCTTAGAGCCCTTTCTGACTCTGCTATTTTGTAAATCTTGAGGACCAAAAGTTCTGGTTGTACAAGCCAGCGAGAGGGGAGAAGGCCAAGATTCTGACTTTGGAACCTATCTCAAGCTGAATAGTACAAGAAAAGCACTCTCAGATTGAGATGAGATCAATTTGTTCCCAAGGCAAGATGGTGGAGTCATGGGTCTCGTGATTCCATTTCTATGGTATTTTAAATTTAGGTCATATAATAATCCCATTATATATATATATATAAACTGAGGCTCACAAAGATGAGGTGACTTGTCCAAAGGCACATATCTAGAACATTATAGAGCCTGAATTTTGAATGTAAATTCTGACAGCAAATACTCTTTTCACTACATCAGGTGAGATATAAGTTGGGTAAGAGGGATGTTTAGAGTGGAAGCTGTGATGGACATTAATGGTCCAATTAGGGATATCCCAAGATACAATTCTTAGACTATGAATTCAATTCAATTCAGTTCAGCAAGAATTTATTAAGGGCCTACTATACAAAGAACTGAACTAGGAGATGAGGATACAGAACTGAAAAATAGCTTTCACATTCAGCTGGGAGTTAGAATATGTAAATAGATAAGAAAATATAAAAAATATGACACTATTTTTGAAGGCTATGAAAACTTGCTTCATCCAGAGAATTATGTAACTAAGAGACGATCTTTAAAGTTGCTACATTTAAGGACTTATTAACAAGATACAACGTGTTGGTGGCAGAATTCTTAGAATAAAATTAAGAAAATGCAAGACAAGACAAAAAAAAGAAAATGCAAGACAAATTGTTGAGAAGGAAATTTCTAACTGGGAAAGATCAAGAAAGGCTTTCCATGAGTGTAATAACTAAACTGAGCCTTGAAGGAAGCAAAGGATTCTGAGAAGCATAGATGAAGAGGAAGTGGCTTCCAAATATGAGGAATAGTCTATACATAGGCCTAGAGATAGGAGATTGAATGTCAACTTCAAAGTAGAGAAAGGTGGTTCACTTAGCAAAAACATAGTGTACATGAAGGAAAATATGTCAGGCCTTGGAAAGGTAGGCCAAAGCCAGGTTGGAGAGGGCTTTAAAAATCCTGAAAGATAGAGAACCCAAAATAAAATTAGTCCAGTTGGTACTCCCATTTATTTTCATTCCCCCATACCTGTACCCCAATAGAAGGCCTCCATTTGCGCTGCCTAGCCAAGCTACGAAGCTCTTCCCTCCCAGGGATGGTCTTGATGATGAGAGTGGGGGGTTTAGGAGTAGCCCGAGCTGGAACTGGTGCCAGCTCAAGGGTCCGGGTCCCCGTGGGGGGGCCATCCAAGCCATCAGCTGAGCTGCAGCGCCGGGTGGGTTCAGGAGCCCAAGCAGGGCCCTCCGGAGGTGGGTAGCTCTCATGGGCAGAATCGGTACTGCTCTGCGCTGTGATGGAAATGCGTGGTGGAGTTTGTCGTCCTGCAGGGATGGGTGGTGGGGCTTTTCTGAAGTTAAAGGCTGTGGCAAGAAAATTGACCAAATCATGAGATTATGAACCCACTTTCACTTGTCCTGAGGCATACTCGACCACACAGAAAAACATTCATGGCCTGTAGGGAAACATGGGTTAGGCTAGTCAGTAGCCTGCAGTCCCCAGGCAGCTTAATAATAAATGTAGTTTCCACTTATGAAGAACCATTTTGTCATGATGTATTTTCCCACTCACTCTCTCATTCAATCTTCTCAACAGCCTGGTAGGACAGTGGGGAAGGGGAGATCGACATTATTTCCATTTGACAGATGGGAAAAGCAAGTCTAAAGGAAAGGTCACGTAGGAACTAGACTAGAACTCAGGTAGGAGTGGCAGGAGTTATATTACAAGAGAAGTCCAATGTCAAAGAACAAGACCTAGCTCCACAGGTGAGTAACAAACCACCCTTGTTAAATAACTTATCCATAAAACACAGAAATGTGCACATATGTAGCATTCTCACCTTGAGTTCCCCTGTTATACCAGGATTTTGCACACGAAGAAACCAAGGCTTAGAAAGAAGTGACTTGCCCTTGACCACTCTGCAGATGAGGGCTAGAGTCAAGTCTAGATCCCAGGTCTCCTGGCTCCCAGACCAGGGTTTCTTAATCATCCCCATGGTCAGTTGAATGGGGGAGGCAGTCATAGCAAGTACTCACAGGTGCTGGTCTTCAGGACGTTACTTGGCCCTGCTCCCATGGGGGCAGTGAGGAGGGGCAGGCAGTCGTCATCCTGGGAACAGCCGGCCTGGATGGCCCGGAGGTAGCTATGGCTCCTCATACGGAAGCAGCCGGGTAGGTCCAGGGCATCCACTGCCTGGGACTCAGGCTCCCCAAACACTGACCCACAAACGGCCTCAAACTGCTGGCTTAGCTCCTCGCTGAGCTGGTAGAAGGACAAGAGAGGAGGGATGGATAAAGAAGGAATGTCCTGAGAAGGGAGGCCCATACCCAACTCTCCTAAAGACTGCAGCTAGAGGTCCTTCACATATTCATGTTCACAGTCTGCATAATTCTATAGTTCTCTGTACTCTTCTCCTCCATTTAGAGTAAATGAATCTTTGAGTTTTTCCCATGAAGAGGAGAACTAGTTTCTGCCCATCCTTGTAGCCAAGGCTGGCTCCTCTGTGGCCAAATCTCCAACCCCTCATCATTCTCTTTAAGAGGCCCCCCACCTCAACAGAGTAATCAGTACCACATACCTCCCAGGGCCTCCTGGGATTCCAATGTCCCATCTAAACTCCAACCCCTCTCAGAGCTTTGTTCTCAACTTGCTGACCAGCAGAACATAAATTCACACTCAGTTTTGAGTGACTGACACCCTTTCTTTGACATAAAATTCCTCCAAGGGAACCTTGACTTTTAATAGGCACACCTTATTCTTAAACACAAAGAAATGAATCTCTAATACTGAAAAATCAAGTCTAATTTGGCAGGAAGAGATAATAAGGGCAGGTCTTAGCACTCCCTTCACAATGATAATACTGACACTCTGGTGAAAGACTAGAAGGCATATTCTGGAAGAAGGCTTCATTAGCCCTTATCCAAATTATCTCAACAGCCTCCTAATTAGTCTTTTCACCTCTACCTATCTTCCCTTCCAATCTGTTGATTATCTACTAATACCTTCCTTCTACTAACCATCCTCTACACTGACACTAAAACAGTCTGTCATGCTCTGATCTGATTGAAAATTTTTTGTCTCTCTTTCACCTACTGGGTAAAGTATAAACCACTTACTGACATCCAAGACCCTCCAAAATTTAACGCCACTAAAGCTTCCCCTCCATATATTATGTGCCCCAGTCAAAGAGGACTATTTTCTACCCTCCACCTAAATATACAATGAGCTCTCTCACCTCCATGCCCCTACCCCTTCCACTCCTCACCTATCAAATTCCTACTAATATTTGAAAATCCAATTCAAATGCCATTCCCTCCATAAAGTCTTTCTGATTCCCTCTCAATGAAGACTTTTCCATCCATTCCCCCAAAGATCTTACTTTGTTTGTACCTCCTTAATCATGTTATATATTGGAGTGATGCCTGTGTATCTTATTCTCTATCAGACTTTAAGTTGTTTTCCGTATCTAATTATGTCATATTTTGGGAGGGAGGGAGAGAAAGGAAGGAGCAGAAGAGCCATAGTGAGTTTGATGCCAGAAACAAGGAGGTAGCAGGTGGAACTGGACAAATGGGGCTGAATCCTGGCCTGGGGAACTCAGCCTCAGATGGTGATGGGCGCAAAGCTTCTTCGGAACAAAAAGAAGCATTTGTCATTTGGCCTGGGCACAGCTCCCAGATAGGAGATAACAGGTGTCGTTTGTACACTGGGCTGGGGCTGGCGGTCAGATGGGAGCAGGTCCCAACATTCAGTGACAGTCAGTCGGTGGCAAAATTTGAAGAGGACATCTTTCTCAAGACCTTTATATCAAGGGACGTCTGTATTCCTCAAGAATCCAAATCCCACCCCCCCCCAAAAAAATAGATGGTACAGTTTGCCCTTTCCTTAATGGCCAGGAAACAATCTTAAATTTTTGTTTCTGGCAGAATGGGATGAATACAAAAAGACCTGGGGTGGGGAGTGAAACGAGGGACCCCAGCAGGAGCTGAAAGGCCTGGTTTTCCCAGTTCCAATCTGACTCCTGCTGCTCATTAAGATGGAAGCTGCTTTTCCCTCCTTCTCTTCAGGCCTCTATTGGGCAAGAGTTCCAATAACCCACCTGTCCTGTGATATGGGAGTCCCATTAACTTACCTGTCCTGTGGTAAGGGAGCGACCATAGCCAGCCCCAGCCCTGGGGTGAATCCGGGGTGGTACACAGCAGCTAGAATAAGTATGGACATGAGAGTCAGAATGAAATTGATGAAGGGTTTCAAAAAAGTCCCTATAGAGGGAACCCCAGAGAAAGACCCCACAGTAAAGAACCCAACCTCAGAGCACTGGCCCAAGAAACCCCATAGGGGAACTTGGGTTGCCTCCTTGCCAACCTCCAATCCCCAATTGACCACTTCCTTACTTGATCCGAGCCTGGTCCACACTGGATGAACGACGATAGGCATAGCGGCGGGCAGCTCCTTTTGGAGACATCTTAGGGCTGCCATCTGAGTCACCGCTGTCCTCATCCCCCATGGCCTTGATGTAGCTACCACTTCGCATCCTTCGACACGGGATCTCCCCATCCTTGCCCCCAGTTGGATAACCCCCCCAATCATCATGGGGCACCTGCAAAGATCAAGGAAGTAGGTCTTAGCTCCTTTAGGACAAAAGGACCCCTTCCCTCTCCCCTGCCCAAAAACCTCCAGGGGAGTATGATCATCTCCCTATCTAAACCCCACCTCCACCCCTCTGAGTTCCCCCTCATTCTCTTCACTACCACCATTTCCTTGATCATTCTCCTGGACTGCTCTTATCCAAAAAGCCCCTTATCCTGATCACCCCCTTTTTAAAGTTCCCTTATCCTTCCCAAATATTCCATCATCCTATTTGTCTTCTCTTTATCTTGCCTTCACCCTTCTCAGTCCCCTCCTAACAACCCTTCACCATGACCAACGCTCACTTACTCTCCCCAATAAAAGACTGAGGTCAGAGATTAAGTTCCTAACCTTGGATTCAGTCTTCACTCCTCCTTCTCCATCACCATTATGCTCATGTGACAAATTCTGTTGATTTTTTTCCTTTTAATCTTCCTAAGGTATAAGTCTGACCATGCTACTTGTCTGCTCTAAAACCTTCTTTAGATCCCTATTGTCACTAAGATAAAAATTTGTGGCTGTTGAGTCATTTCTGATTCTTTATGACCCCATTTGGGGTTTTCCTGGTAAAGATGTGGAATGCTTTGCCATTTTCTCCTCCAGTTCATTTTACAGATGAGGAAATTGAGACAATTAAAATTAAATGACTTGCCGAGGGTCATATAGCTAGTGACTGAGGTCAGGAAGACAGTCTTTCTGACTTCAGGCTCAGTATTCTAATTAATTTGCCTCTTGACTTCCCCTTAAAGATAAGATACAAATTCCCTATCCTGGCATTCTAGGCCTTCCGCAATAAGGTCCCAACCTTATTTCACTCTGTGCTCTGTGTTCGAGACAAACTGGATGACTCACCAACCCCTGGACACATCTGGTGTTTTTCTGCCTTTAACATTGCTCATTTTGTGTTACTCTCTGGAATTTCCAACATAACCCTCTGCAATTATCCATAGCCTACCCATCCTTCCAGTCTCAACTCAAGCCTTTCCTAATCACATTAACCTTCTGCTATGTCTCTATCCACAGACTAGTATTGTCTGTGTCTCACAGTCAGGGCCTTCAGTTTTATTTGGTCTGTTTGTCTCTTTATGTTCCACTGCTGTAACTCTTGCCATCCCATCTGACTTTGAACTCCCTAAAGGCAGGATCTGAATTTTATTCTTCTCTGCCATAGCATAACCTAGCATAGGATTGAGGATATTATAGTGCCCAGTATTTCTTAAAGACTTCTTTTAAAAACTGACTGAATGGATGAATGGATGGATGGGAGGGTGATTGGATGGATGGAGGGAATATCAATAACAGTAAAATTTCCATAGCTGATGATTGCTATTCAGTTTTGGTCCAGAGAAGTCCCACTGGTTCCAAAGTGAAAACTCAGTCAGCCATAAACAATCACCCATAGGACTCAGCTGTAGCCATGGTTATAGTTAGTTGTCACCCTCATCCAAGAACAGTAACCATGAATGTTTTATGGTGAATGAATTGGCTGCTCTCCCCCTCCTTGCTGGGAGAGTTAATGCAAAATGGTGACTCTGCCTGTGGATAGATTAAAGAGATTCATATAGGACCCACACCACAAAACATCTTGGCTCTGCAGTATTTCACTTGGCCCTGTTTCCCTCCTTTTTTATAAGAACTCATTTCTTTTTGGGTCAGTGACTCAGGTCTTTTTAGTCAAAGGAAGACAGAACTTGGTTTAGAATAGAGAATCTTGTTCAGAGCCCCATTGATTTAAGTATGTCTATGGACGGCAGGAGGGAATTAGGTTTAGTCTGGGTCAATTAAAGGTAGAGTAATGTAATCGATAAGTACTGAATTTGTGATCAGGAAGGCAGGTTCCAATCCCCATATGACTCTAGGTAAGTCTGAGCTTATCTGTCTGTCTACAAAATGGGGATAATAATACCTGTATTGCCTACCTTTCAGGGTTATGTAAGGTCCATATAAACTAATGTATGTAATCTTCTTTGTAAAATTTCAAACCCCATTCAAATGTCGGTAAGCATTTGCATTATCATGTTTGCAAGGATTCCAGTTCCAATGAGAATCAGTCCCAGACTGGTCTGGCGAGACATATGTTTGTTTCTAAGGCCTCAATTGTTCCTAATTGTGAGTGAGGGCAATGAAGGAAAAGGAAGCCACTTCACAGAATGAATAAATGAGGATCTGAGAGGAATTAAGTTGGGGGATATCCCTAGGGACCCTCTCTTACTCTGCAAGCCTTTTATAGGGGATGGACTGATCCAAAAGAAGGGAGGACAGACAACTAGGAAAAGGGAAATGAAATAAATCTTTATTATCCCAGGCGACAGAAGCCAAAAGTCACTGGCAAAAAAAAAGAATGATAACTTCGTAGAGTTGAGGTTTTCCCAGAAGTATCCAGAGCAAAAGGAGGGGGCTCCTTGGTCCTTTTGAGCCATCTCTACCTAGGACTGCATGGTTCTCTGCGTCCACTGGGGGGAGTTTGCCCCAGAAAAGTCTCTAAGGAAATTAAGCATGTAAGCAGTAGGACTCAGCCTAGAGGGCTGTCTCCAGCTCCCCTACTCTCCCCACCAACTCACACCCATCTGGGCTATGGCTTAATATACAGGAATGATGGGCTCTTGGCCACAGATGGAGTACAGCTAATGAGGGTTGGGTGGGATATATTTGCCTGAAGATTTGCTGATCTAGTCAAGAAAGCTTTAAACTGGAAATTGAGGAGGAGGAAGAAAAAGAAACTGCCCACATTCAACTACTAATCCAGACCCTATAGAGAACAGCACAAAGAACGCAGCAGAATTGCTCCTTAATTCAAGCATACATGATTCTTATGACCTCAGATAGCCATTCACCAATCACTAGAATTCGAAGTCTTTATGAAAGAAGGAAAATGCAATCTAATAGGCATCACTGAAATTTGATAAAATGCAACTTTTAACTAGAATGTGGCAATGGAAGAGTAAATCTTGTTCAAAAAGGAAAAGGGGGAGAATTCATGGTAAAATAGCATGATATTTTAAGTAAATTACTCCTATGTGAAAATATAAAAACAAAAATCAGTGGTGAGCATCCAGATAAGGTTCAAAGGATGAAGTATTGTGGGAGGAATATGTTATGGTTCACCCAGCCAGATAGAAGAAATGGATGATTTCCTGACAGACATGTAGAGGCTGGAATCAGAAACTTCAACTGGAAATCTACTGGATGACTCCACCATTATTAAAAGTCTTTGTTCTTTTTTACCACCCTTCTTTACTATGTCTAGAAGATCACAATTCACCCAGAGCATGGATACCATGAACTAAACTGGTGAGAAGAGGAGTTCCTTCCCATGCTCTCCCTCTTTTACCCCAATTCAAAGAAATGAGCCTAGGGATATTTGTTTCTGTTCTGTGTCATTCACTCTTCCTGCTTTTAGATCTAGAGGTAATCTCCACCAGAGAGTTAGGACTCCAAGAGGTATGGTTCAGTCAGCCAGTCCAGGATGGAAACCCTGAGAAGCCAGGGCGTCTGAGACTCAAGTCTTAGGTGGGTTTTGGACTTTGGAACTGGGTATGTGCTCTCTAGAAAATGTACTAAGCTAAGAACCTCATTGCCTTACCCTTCCAAGAGATTGGAGTGGTGTTCCTTGTGGGATGAGGGAGATTATGCCTCCCACATTTTGGAGAGGGGCAAATAAGTTTATATGCTGGTGATTATACCTTCTAAAGTGGATATTATCTGCATAAAAGATATTTTAAAAAGCTGAGCAGCTGATAAATTATTTTATTAGTGTGATGATCATTTCATTCTTCAGAAGATAGAAGAGATGATGAGGGGAATAGCTGAAAGGACTATTGTATATCTGATTATAACCAAAAAGGAAACACTAGTTACTGAAGAGAAAATAAAAGCAATCTAGGGATGACATGATCATCCCATCTTAGAAATCATGATAGATAAGGAGGACAAAGTCTGACAGCCACTCTAAACCTTAGGAAAAGAAATTTCTTAGAGTTCAGTCTCTTCCTGAACCTGAGACTCTTAAAAGAAAAATGAATCATGAGGAAAAGGAGAGTCTCAGGAACATTCTGATGATGAAAACACAAACCATACCAGATTAAGCTTATTTCCATTTTTGATAGGGTTACTAGGCTGAATATCAGAGAAATGACATTTATCACAGTACAATTGAATTTTATTAAGCCATTTGACAATATCTTTGGAAGTGAAATAAGAAATGTGGCCAATGTGTGCTAATTTTAATGTACCCAAGAATACATTTTATTCACCAATTCAAAATCCTTTTTAAATCCAGTAAGCAAAAATCTATTTTCTATATATTTCATTTAGTTACAAAATCATAAAGATATGTTCTGTTTGAGAAAATAACTGATGAAAACAGGCCTCTCACATTTCTATGTTTTATTTAAGTAAGAGTTATGTCTTTATGTAGATACAGATTAATTTCATAAAAACTATGTAGACTTAACGGCATCCATAAGATCACATCTCTAAGCGTCTCATGGCAATAAGGAAAGCACAATGTGAGTCAATAGTGTCTGCCATCTCAGTTGTCTTTTTAGAAAATGATACCCTCAGTGTCTTTTTTAATTCTTTTGGAATCTTCCCTTCTTTGAGAAATATTAGGAATAGTTCTCCATATGCCTTTAAAATCAAGTTCCTTCAAGCAAGGGTTTCTCCTTTCTATGTAATTGTTTAGATCTTCTCTTTTTTTTCAAAAACTTATTCATTTTCAGAGTATGAAGGGACTCATCCCTTAACAGGAATATTAGCTACAACATCACAAATGGTCATCCAACTTGCTGCCTTCTCAGTGATAGGTAACTTACTACCTCCCAAGGTCTTTCAGATTGTTAGAAATTTCTGCACTTTACTGACCCAAAATCTACCTTCTAGCCATTGATACTCATTATGCCCTCTGAGACAAAGAAAAATAAGCCTACTCCCTCTTCCATGAAGCAACTCTTGAGTGTTGAATAGTCCAAATGTCCCTTCAAAATGACAATGATCTTTCATACAATGATCCAAGACTCAAAATAAAATTCATGAAGAAATAATACTATCTCCAGAGAGAGAAGAGATGAAGTCTGAGGACAAATTGAAATATAATTTAATCTCTTTATTTTTCTTGCTTTTTTAAAAAAAATATGGCTAATATGAACATGGGGGTGATGATCAACCTTGATGGACTTGCTCATTCCATCATTCCAATCAGGCACAATTTGGAGGTATCTGAGATGGAGAATACCATCTGTATCCAGAGAAAGAATTGTGGAGTTTGAACAAAGACCAAAGACTATTACCTTTAATTTTTTTAAAAAAATTGTCTTATTATGTAATTTTGCTATTTCTTATACTTTATTTTTTCTTTTTTAAGGATATGATTTCTCTCTCATCACATTCAACTTAGATCAATGCACAACATGGAAACAATGTAAAGACTAACAGACTGCCTTCTGTGGGGGAGGGGGGGAAGCAAGATTAGGAGGAAATTGTAAAATTCAAAATAAATAAAATCTTTCTAAAATATGGCTAATATGGGCATTTATTTTACATTATTTCACATGTATAATTGATATATTGCTTTTCTTCTCAGTGGGTGGGGAGGAGAAAGGGAAAGAATTTGGAACTCAAAATTTACAAAAGAAAAGAATATTTAAAATATATAATATTTTTTAAATATTTCTAGTGACATTGCTAGTCTTTCACATCCCTTACAGAAGAGAGACTAAAGATGGTGGCTCCACTATGAAAATAGATGTCCATAAAATACCCTCAGATCTGTCATACTTTGTGTTTTTCTCTTGTTCTTTTTCCAGTTTCATCTATAAATGTATTCTAGATAATCCAGCTCAGTTCTCTTAACTACTTTTCATTGTCTTATAAGGAATGTTATTCATAACTTTCCATCTTCCTCCTCTGTAAAGATCTGAAAATGAGTTTAAATTCTAAACTGGTGCTTTTCTTGGCTGCCATGTCACTCTTCCTGGAAAAGAAACCGGATACTTGGTGGAGGCAGTTACTAAATTCTTCCAACCTTCTCATTGATGATTATTCTGGATTTAAACTTCTCTTTAAAATGGTGATAGAGTCAATGTCTTTTCCTTTATCCAGTTTCCATTTCTGCGATCAATAGTTTGTTTAAACAGGTCTTTGAGGAGTCCAGCTCGCATAATCACTTTCAATGTCCTTTTATAGTTACCTTTTATTCCCCCCTCTAATTGGAGTTTACTTAAACCTTAGCTCTAACAGGCTCTCCACCTGCAGTTAGCCATTTCGTATCTAGTAAGATTTAATCATTTCTACTTTTTACATCTAGTCCTCAATATGTTTAATACCCTTCAATTTAAGTTTTTAAAAAAAGTATTCCTACTCAAACCACGGGATGATTTCTTTCCTAAAAAGATAAGATAAAGGGACTGATGAATTATTTTCTATTCTCCATGTTATTAAAGAGAAAATGAAGAGATAACAAATGTCTCTTTAAAAAAGGAAAGGAGGGGCCGCTAGGTGGTGAAGTGGATAGTGGACTACTCCTGTAGTCAGGTGTACCTGAGTTCAAATCCAACCTCAGACACTTAATAGCTACCTAGCTGTGTGGCCTTGGGCAAGCCACTTAACCCCATTGCCTTGCAAAAAAAAGACCCCCCTAAAAATGAAAGGAAGAAATTTGAGGTTAAAAATGAAAAAGAAAAGGGAAATAATTAGCCATATCAGAAGTTTGGAAGATGGAAAAATATAAAACAGAAATAAACAGGGAATGGGTAAAGATAACTGGATGCCTGGAGCTAATTGATAGATACTTATGTCAAAGTTGTCTGAACTTTATGATAAAGTATTTTTTAAACTCCAAAGGATAACTGTCCCTAACTACCATCAAGAAAGAACTCACCTGGTGAGAGATAGAGAAAAAAGAGACACACAATGGTGAGGGGTGATTCTCAGATAAAGAAAAATGTTGAACTGACATTAACAACAGTAATGTTAGTTATCTGCAGGGGCATTTACTGAAGACACAGCAAAGAACTTCCCAGCATTGGTAAAGCCAATGATTTCTCTCCACTTCTGATGGCTGGTGTGAACAAAAATGATACTTTCTGCCAGAAGGAACCAAGAAAACATTTCTCAAAATTATGGATTCCTGGGCAAGGAAAACTAAACTTTGGAGGCATAGCTGTGGCATTCTCATCACAATTGATGAACAAGGCAAGGACTTTAGAAGAAAAAGATAGATAAGGAAAATGAACAGTTGGTTAAGAAGACAATTCTAGAAAAGGGATTGGATTTCTGGACTACAGTTTAAATTCAGACTCTAGGTCAGGAATTTGGATTTCTTAAATTACAGACTTTTGGCATCTGATAATGACTGGTAAAAATGTATTTGTTTGGAGTCTAGCAAATATGATCAAAAGGGTAAGAGTGATGGGAGAGAAGAGAAAGTGATAGAGATGCCAAAAAAAGGGACAAGAAAGAAAAGAGCATCAATGAATCATTTTCAAAATACACTGAAAAGAACAGAAGGAAGTTCAGAAGGGGACACAGACAAGCAGGGCAGTGTTGCAACTACCATGTTGATGAAATGTATATTTTTAAAAAAATAAACTCTACAAAACAAAGATTTATGGTTTCATATATAATCCTTTTTATTCTTTTTTGAATATAGAAATATATTCATATCTTTCAATGCTTGTTAAGTTCATTATGAAAAAGAATTTTTAAAAAAAACCTAAACAAAAGGCTTTAAATTTTCATCCTGAGAAAGGGAAAAACTGCCTATAAATATCTATTAAGCTAGATGCTCTGAAGATTAGCTACAATGTAGGAAGAAAACTAACAATAGGGATGTTCCAACATTCACAAGAGACAATTCAAGAAAAGAACAAATTATGAAACTCATAGTCTCATATGAACAGATGGACAAAATATGGATAACAAATAAGATCCACTCAAAATTCTAATACAAGGGAGAAACTTTGACATCATAGTTACTACCTACCTCCTTATAGAGAGGTGATGGACTAAGGACAGATATTGATTCACATTTTTTGATACATAGTCAATGAGGGAACCTGTTTTCCTTGATGATATATGTATATATTTGAGGTTTAGTGTTTTCTTGATTTCTTAATTTGAGCAGAGAGGAGAGTGAGAAGGAGAGAGATTTGGTAGGCCTTTTCAATCAACTGTTTGCTTTCCATATTTGTCCTAGACCATGACTATAATATGATTCTGGAAGAGAACACCTCATTGTGGAGAGAGCATTTCATATATACATATATATATATATATGTATGTATGTATGTATACATATATATATACACATATATTAAGAATTATTCATGTGAAAAAATTGAGGATTCAGAGGGAACTAGAATGATTAAAAACAAGTGATATTTTCATTAAAGTATACTACAGTCTACCTGAAGAGAAAAAGAAAATAGATGACAAAAAGTCTGTATTAAAGAAGACTGATATTCATTAGCTATCCCAAACCTCAAGAAGCCAGGGCCTACCATCAGATAGACCTGGTCTTGGAGTGCCAAAGATACTGGAGGATCTCTGCTTCCAAGGACTTAGGAACTAGGAGCTAAGAATATTTTCCATCTCCTAATACCTACTGTATATGCCTCAACTTTCCACCATTTTGAGATAAGGCTGCCCTCCACCATCAACTTTCTCTACTCCATTTTGTGTTGCCCAGTGATGCTAGAGAAAATCATACAACCATGCTAACTGTATCCACTACAGCTATGTCTTATAGAATCTCAACTGGGCCCTCATTATTGCCAACAAATGTGTCCAGGTCTCCCTTGTCTTTGGAAAAAACCCTTCCTTTTATCCTTAAGACATCATCCTATGTCTTTTCCCTCTTAGAACCAAATTCCTAAAAAACTATATTCCATCTCCTCTCCATTTGCTATTGACTTCTTGCAGTCTAGCTTCTGACCCTAGCACTCAACCAAAACTGCTCTCTCCAAGCTTACCAATAGCATCTTAAACTTCTAAATTTGAAGGACTTTTTCAAATTGTATATTACTTAACTCCCTCATCTACTTCCTTCTCCTACATCATCTCTTCTCTTGCTTCTGTGACACTGCTCTGTCCTAATTCTCCTCCTATCTGATTAATCCTTTACTGTATCATCATGTTTATCTTTCACTCAAATTATGAGTATCTCCCCAAGCTCTGTTCTCTCTCTACACTCTTAGTGATGTTGGCTAACATGGACCAATGATCATTTCCATGTCCGTGAGTCTTAATTCTATATGTACAACACTAATCATTCTCCTGAGTTCCAATCCTGCAGCTGCCTGCTGAAAATCTCTACCTATCAGTCCCATTAGCATCTCAGATTCAACATTTCTAAAATAGAATTCATTACCTTCTCTTTAAATGTTTCCCTCCTCCAAACTTGCTATTTCTGCCAAAGGCAACACCATTCTTCCTTATTACCTAGATTAGAATTCTCAGAGTCATCCTGGACTCTTCCTTCTGTTTCATCCTTCATATCGAGCCAGTTGCCAAGTTTTATCTATCCTGCCTCCCCTGGATCTCCTAATTCCACCCTCTTCTCCCCACACAAATGGCTACTACATAATTAATGTCCTCATCAACTCTTACCCAGACTGCAAGAACCTCCTGATTGATCTTTCCCTCCTTTCAAATATGCCAAATCTACCTTTAGAGAGTAAAAGTCTAGCCATGTCAACCCCCTTCTCAAAACCCTATACCTATACACAAAAATACAAAAGTCTCACGGGACAGCTAGATGGTGCAGTGGCAGAGCACCAACCCTAGAGTCAGGAGAACCAGCATTCAAATCTGGTCTCAGGCACTTAATAATTATCTATGTGACCTTGGGCAAGTCACTTACCCATAGTCTCATATGAACAGATGGACAAAATATGGATAACAAATAAGATCCACTCAAAATTCTAATACAAGGGAGAAACTTTGACATCATAGTTACTACCCACCTCCTTATAGAGAGGTGATAGACTAAGGACAGATATTGATTCACATTTTTTGATACATAGTCAACGAGGGAACCTGTTTTCCTTGATGATGATACATAGTCAACGAGGGAACCTGTTTTCCTTGATGATATATGTGTGTAACTGCCTTACAAAATCCAAAAATAAAAATAGATTATCTTTGGGGCAGCTAGATGGTGCAGTGGATAGAGCACCAATACTAGAGTTAGGAGGACCTGAGTTCAAATCTGATCTTAATAATTACCTAGATGTATGACCTTGGGCAAGTCACTTAACCCCATTGCCTTAAATAAATAAAATTTTTAAAAAATACAAAGCCTCAGTCTGACACCTAAAGTCCTCCATGATGTGACTTCCATCTACCTTTACAAATGTATATTACTTTTTCCAACACACCATGCTTCAGAAAAACTGGCCTACTAGATAGAAACTTAACTGGGAATGATTGCATCCAAGGCAAGTGTTCATAAATTGTACCCAGAGCAAGAAGCATAGCACACACCTTCAGTTAAGGTTGGATAGGTTGAGGAGTCGTTCAGAGCAAGACACTGAACTACAGAAAGGAGAGAGAAGAAAGAGTAAAAAAAGAACTCACCTAGTCCACCCATCTGACTGATTCTTAATTTAGATATTATTACTAACTACATTCTATGCTGTTGTTTCTGTGCTGCTGAAGCACTCCATATGCTGTCAGCACCCTTTAAATTTAGCAACTTGGGACAAAATCCACCCAACTTGTACTTCTGCAATTAGCTATTTTCTGAACTCAGCATTACATTTCCCTTATCTGTGAGCTGGATTCCCAGGTGTTTTCCCCTCACCTCACATCTTAGAATAATCCCTAGATTCCTTTAAGGCTCAACTGAAGTGCCACCTCCCATATAAGGTCTTTCCTAATCTCCCCAATATTTTGTACTCTCTCCCTTCTCAAATTATCATATCTGGTATATCACTCCAGAAGAACATAAGCTCTTTGAAGACAGGGACTATACTTCTGTGTTCATATTTGCTTCCCCAGGATCCAAAAACATACTTTGCATATACAAGGCATTTAATAAATGTTTATTGAATTGAATTATGAGTTGGGAAAACAGATCAAGCCTGACCCAAGGACTAGTCATGATGAAGAACTTCAATTATTCAAACAGCTGCAAGAACTATCTTTGCCCAAATCAGAGTAGCTAATAATAATTCTTTGACTTGCCAAATGATAATTTCATCTTACAAAAAAGAGGAAGAACTGTAAGGAAAACTGCTATTCTGGACCTATTTCTGACTAACAAGGAGAAATTGGATACTGAAATAAAAATTATATAGATTTTGGGAGGAAGTAAGTATTTCAACTTAGAATTCCTAATGGAAAAAAAATGAAAGTTGGGCAAAGTCTGATCCACATGCTAGAATCAGAGAAATCGGATCTATACCCTGAAGAGATCAGAAAAAGGATAAAAACATCACTTGTACAAAAATATTCATAGCAACTCTGTGGTGGTAAAGAATTGGAAATTGAGTGAATGTCCATCAATTGGGGAATGGCTGAACAAATTGTGGTAATATGTACATTATGGAATACTATTGTTCCATTAGAAACCAGGAGTGATGAGAATTCAGAGAAGCCTGGAAGGATTTGCATGAACTGATGCTGAGCAAGATGAGCAGAACCAGAAGAACACTGTACACCCTAACAGCAACACGGGGGTGATGATCAACCTTGATAGACTTGCTCATTTCATCAGTGCAACAATCAGGGACAATTTTAGGGTATCTGCGATGGAGAATACCATCTGTATCCAAAGAAATAATTATGGAGTTCAAACAAAGACCAAAGATTACTACCTTTAATTTTTTTAAAGAAGTTATCTTATATGAAATTTTGCTGTCTCTTATGTTTTATTTTTTCCTTAAAGATATGATTTATCTCTCAACACATTCAGTTTTGATCAATGGAAACAATGTAAAGACTATCAGACTGCCTTCTGTTGGGGGTTGGGAGAAGGGAAGCGAGATTAGGGGAAAAAATTGTGAAATTAAAAAAAAGTAATAGAGTCAGAGAGAACAGAACTTGCAAAGGGTTCAGTTATAGATTAGTAGAATCCCATAGCCACCCTAGAAGGGATGGAAAGCTCTCAAGAATGAAATTCTGAGGGGGCTGCTAGGTGGTGTAGTGGATAGAGCACCAGCTCTGGAGTCAGGAGTACCTGAGTTCAAATCCGTCCTCAGACACTTAATAATTACCTAGCTGTGTGGCCTTGGGCAAGCCACTTAACCCCATTTGTCTTGCAAAATCCTAAAAAAAAAAAAAATGAAATTCTGAGAACACAATAAGAAATCATTCTTATTTTTTTTTAGATTTTTTTTTTCAAGGTAGCTGCCCCTAGAAATCATTCTTATTGAAGAGGAAAAATAGGGAGTTGCCTAAAGTGGTCAATGTGAATGCACAGACTTTGAATTGGAATATTGATTCACTAAATAATATGGAATATGGGGGATTCAGAGAAGTACATGTAGACTTGTATAAACTAAGGTAGTGTGAAATAAGCAGAGCTAGGAAAATGATATAAACAAAAATATAAGTGCTAAGAACAAAAAACTAAAAAGCATGAAGTTATAATGACTAAGCTTGGCTTCAAAAAAGAAATAAAAAATGTACCTCCCTCTCTTATTTGAAGAGGTAGAAAATTATAGTTATGGAATATTAAACATACTGTCAGACTTCAGTGATGTATTGGTTAATTTAATTGAACTGCTTTTTTCCTAGGTTTTGTTGTTGTTATTTGTTATAAGGAATAAACCCCTGAGGTCTAAGGGAAAAGATATATTTGGAATTTGACACAATAATAAAGATTCAAACATCAATAGCAATTTAAAATGTTAAGATAAAAGAATAAACATATATTGTATAATCTTAAATAAAAGGTATAAAAGATGGAAGCAAGGGCAGAAAACAAAGCATGAGAAAGTTTTTTTTTTTTTAAATAGTGTTGGGGGGTGGCTAGGTGGCTAGGTGGCGCAGTGGATAAAGCACCGGCCTTGGAGGCAGGAGTACCTGGGTTCAAATCCGGTCTCAGACACTTAATAATTACCTAGCTGTGTGGCCTTGGGCAAGCCACTTAACCCCATTGCCTAGCAAAAATAAATAAAATAAAATAAAATAAAATATAAAATAAAATAAATAAAATAAAATAAAATAAAATAAAAATAGTGTCAGGAGGGGCGGCTAGGTGGCGTAGTGGATAAAGTACTGTCCCTGGAATCAGGAGTACCTGGGTTCAAATTCGGTCTCAGACACTTAATAATTATCTAGCTGTGTGGCCTTGGGCAAGCCACTTAACGCCGTTTGCCTCGCAAAAACCTAAAAAAAATAATAAAATAAAATAAAAATAGTGTCAGGAATCATAAAAAAAAATCAGAGGAGCAAGGAATAAATTACTGGTCAGATCTATGGGTAGGAGAAAAATTCATGGCCAAAAAAAGATATAGAGAAGATCAATTTTGGGAATTTTGATTACATAAAATTAAGAAGTTTTTGAACTGACAAAAAAAAGAAGAAAAGCAGGTAAGGGAGGGATCTTGTGGCAAATCTTTCTGATAAAAGTCTCATTTCTAAACTGTTTTAATTTATTACAAGAAGACTCATTCCCCAATTAACCAATAGTCAAAGACTATGAATAAATAATTTGGGGGGGGGAGGGAGAATTTAAGCTTTCAATAGTCATGTATAAATTCTCTGAAAACTAGTAATTTTAGTAATTTAGAATTTAGTAATTTAGAAAAATTTAAATTAAAATTATTTAAGTTCCACCTAACATCCATAATATTGGCAGAGGTGACCAAAAAAGAAAATGACAAATGCTTGAGGGACTGTGAGAAAAGAGGAACATTAATACACTGTTGATGGAACTGTGAACCTATTCAACCATTCTGGAAAGTAATTTGGAACTATTCCCAAAAAAGGCTATTAAACCTATGCATATCCTTTGACCCTATGATACCAGTATCAGATCAAAGACATCAAAGAAAGGAAAAAAGAACCCATCTGGAGAATAATATTTATAGCAGCTCTTTCTGTTGTAACAAAGAATTAGAAGCTGAGGGGAATGTCCCTCAATTAGAGAATGGTCAAACAAACTAAAGTATATGTTCATGATGAAATTCTATTGTGCTGTAAGAAATGATGGAGATGATTTCAAAGAAACAAGAGAAGACTTGTATGAACTGATACCAAGTGAACAATTTTTACAATAAATTTATATAATTTGTACAATAATTTCAACATTGTAAAGGCAACAAACTTTGAAAGCCTTGTGAACTTTGATCAGCACAATGACCAACCATAATCTCAGAAGACTGAAGTTTAAAAAAGGCTCCTCATCTCTTCCTTATATTGAAGTGATGGATTCAAAGGACAGATTAATATACTTTTTTGGACATGGTCAATGAGGGAATTAAAGTTTCCTTGACTATTCATTGTGTTAATAGGGGGTTTAATTTTTTAATTTTTTTTTAATTGAGGCAGAGGAGAGAGTGGGAAGGAAAGAATATAGATCTGTATATTTTTTTTAAAAAATTAATTTTAAAAAAGGAAAGTACATTAAATTTGAGCACTAAAGCTCAAAATGAAATGAGACTGACAAAGAATATTAAAGATGCCTAAAAAAAGGTTTAAGTTTTACTGGGGAAAGAAAAGAATGAGAGAAAGGATAGGACCACTTCTTGGAATGGATGGTTTGATCATAATGGATGATGGAGAGTAGACAGACTCTTACTTTCTTTCTATTTTCTCTACTAAAGACATTAATCTTTTGACTGGAAAAGACAGAATAAAAAGGAATAATGAAGTGTTAAAAACCCAATTGGGGAAACAGTAAGAGAATACCTTATATGCCTGTGAACTGAATTCAACCTGGCCCAAATGAACCATATCTCAGAGTTCAAAAAGAACTGACCTTGGCAACTGCACAGACTCTGCTAGTGATCTATGACAAGTGTAGAGTACAAGAGATGATAGAAGAAGTGAAAATATGCTGAATTTTTTTTAAAAAAAGGAAGAAAATTGAGTCGGCAAACTATAGTCCAGTGAGCTTAATTCATGGCAAAACTCCAGGATGCATTATTAAAGGAATGATTAATGAAGATTGAAAAAAAAGGAAGCAATGATTACTAAGCTTCATCACGAAGCCATGGGCAGCTGGTGGTACAATGGCTTGAGTGTGAAGGCCTGGATGCAGGAAGACCTGAGTTTAAATATGACCTCTAACATTTACTAGCTGTGTGACCCTATCTGCCTCAGTTTCCTCAACTATAAAATGGAATAATAATAGTAATTGCTTCCTAGTTGACCTATTGGTTGGTTGATTGATTTATTAGTTAGTAGGCTATTTTCCTTCATTATTGAAGAAGACCAAACCAATATCACTCAGAACGTGCTATCACAGATCGGGCACAAACAGTTCATGTGAATACCTGGGGTAGGTTCTAAACTTACTCCTTAGAGTTACTGTGAAGATCAGATCAGATGAGAATTGTAAAGTGTTCAATACAATAGTTCCTAATATATAAGTATGATATTAATTTTTATTATTATATTAATGATCATTATATTAATATTAGCTATTATTGTCAAGAGCAGGTCAGGTCAGACTAGTTTCATTCCCTTTTTTATAGGATTTCTAGATTGGAGAAATACTATTGTTTATTGAAATTTTTAGAAAGAGGGAAGGAAGGAAGACAATGAGGGAGAGCAAGAAGAAAGGAAGGAGGACAGAAGGAAGGAAAAAAAGAAATAGGAAAGGAAGAAAAGAAGGAGGGGAAAAGGGAGAAAGGAAAGAAGGAAGAAGGGATGGGTGGAAGAAAATTAACTCATTTGATCTTGACAAAAACCCTGGGAGGAAGGTACTATTATCCTGATTCTATAGTCAAGGAAACAAAGGTTTAATGACTTCCCAGAATCACAGGCCAAATAATTCGGATCTTCTGACTCTAGGCCCGGTACTATCAACCTGAATGAGTGAAATTAAAATACTTGGACTCAAGAAAAGAAAAGCCTCCCAAAGAATTAAAGCTATTCATATATGATCTGGGGAGCAATTGATTCTCTCTCACCAGAAGTCTTTAAACAAAGACTGGATGACCACTTGTCAGAGATAGAAAAAGGCATTGTTATCTGGGTAAAGGTTGGATTGGATGGCTTCTGAGGTCCCTCCCAACTCTGATATTCTGCACCAAGCTGGTGACTCCCTTCATTCCTTAATGCTGAAGTGCACTTCTCCATATATTTTTCATCATCCATCCTTCATATGAATGATGGACTTTCCTTGTCCATCTCTGAAATTGCAGGGCTGAGAGCTGGGAGAATTTGATTAAGTTATTCACAGAACTTGTCCACCTTGTCTTCATCTGCTACAACAAATATTAGCATCTGAACCACAATTATCTTCAGGGGGATTATCTGCCTCCCTTCTTCAAGAATTGAACCAATTGGGTCAGCTAGGTGGCACAGTGGATACAGCACCAGCCCTGGAGTCAGGAGGACCTGAGTTCAAATCCAGCCTTGGATACTTAATAATTACCTAGCTGTGTGACCTTGGGCAAGTCACTTAACCCCATTGCCTTACAAAAAAAGCAAAAATAAAAACAAAAACAAAATAAGTTGACCAATTAAGATGACCCAATGTCTCATGAAGTAATGTTGCCATTAGAACATAGGATGAAACCAACTCTGCCAGTTCCTTCAATAGACTCTCCAAAGAGAAGATGGGTTCCATCCTTCCTTGGAGCTGTAGTTTCATTCTTCTGTTTTCATTTCTAGAGATAATGCCAATACAGGTGGCTGTGAATCAGTCCCTCTGGTAAATTATAAGGCAGTTGGTCATTGTAGAAAAATTATGCATTATAAATACCAACAGTTAAATTAATGTATGTAGGTGGTCTCCCTTTTTTTAAATGGTGCCTCTTAGTATTCTTTTTCCCTCTTTAATGATATGTTCTGAAGGATTTAACCTTTCATGTCTGGAACTCTGGAGCCCTGCCCTCCTCAGAAGTGTCACACATTGACTCAATACACCCAAATGTAGGCATCAGTCACAATTTATTCCCTAAGCATCTTTTCCCTGCCACAAGCACATGTAACCCCCCCCCCCTTTCTAGTTCTGAAACACTATGGAATCAATATTGCCATTGCCCCTCCAAAGGATGTTAATTCCCTAAGGCTCTTCCACTCACCATTACTATAACTTTCCAAACCACCACTTTGCTTATATTCCTACCTTGGTAAGCACACCAAAGTTTGGAACCCAGGATCACCTTCACTTTATGATAAAGTATCAGTGGATCCTAGTTTTCTGTTTGTATGCTTCCATTATTTTATGACACTCCAGAGAGATTGCCCAAGAATCTCTCCTTTCTGCTCTATGGACTTTATGTTATACAGAGAGGTGGTAGCTGACCTTGTCATTCTCTGAAAAGCAGATACTAGGCCTGCCTGAAGCTGGGTTGTACACAGAACTGAGAATGAGTATTAAGAACATTTTTTTTTCAAATGTTTGGATTCCTTCACAATCACCTCCTAAACTAATGAGGAAGAAGAGAAAACAGGCAAGAAGGAAGAAAAGGATTGGGGAAGAAGGTAGTTTTTTTTAAAAAACTTCTATTATATTTCCTTTCTTTCTCATAGTTAGTCCCCTCAACTCTAATTTCTCTTTCACAACATGACTAATATGGAATTATGTTAAACACATATACAACTTTTAGCAGATTATTCGCTGCCATAAGGAGGGAAGAGAAAGTGGATAAAAAAATGTGGAACTCATAAACTTGCAAATGGATAAATGTTGAAACTACCTTTGCATGTAATTGAAAAAATTGAATAAAATTTCAATAAATAAAACAATTTTTCAAATCTTTGAATTCCCTCACAATCACCTCCTCACTTACCTCCTAATAAGGAAAAAGAGAAAACAAGAAAGGAGAAAGAAAAGGATGGGGAGGAAGGTAGAAATGGAAAGAGAAAGGAAGAGAAAAAAGGGTAAGGAAGGAAAAGAGAAAGATAAGAATGGGAAGGGAAAGAGAGAAAAAGGAAAAAGAGGAGAAAAACTGGGAGCAAAAGAGTGAGAAAGGAGGAAAAGAAAGAAGGGAAGAAGGAGGGAGAAAATGGGGAGAGGAAAATGTGGGAGAATAAAGAGGAGAAATGGGCAGTAATATAGGAGAGGATAAGTAGGGAGAAGGTGATCAGAATAGGAGGCAGAAGACATAAATGGGGAAGAAAAAGAAGCGAGTGAAGATAGGAAGAAGAAGAAAAGGTCAATGAGAAGAAGAAAGGGTAAAGAACATAGAAAAGACTGAGGAGAGTTAGTTTCCTGCTCTCTCTCCCTGTCCAAATTTTCCAAGCATTTTGCCTTCCCCTTTATCCCCCTCACTCCCCCAAACATGTATGCTTCTCTCTTCCTTTCCTAAAGGATCCCTATCCCTATCGCTGTGACTTTCTTCCCACTGTCCAGTACAGTCCTCTCTCAAACACAGAATAGTAGTAAACGGAATTGGATTGCAAGAAGGATTGAGGTTTAAAATGAGTAAGAGAATGAAAAGAGACCAAAGAGACCTGGTAACACCTCTTCCCCAGAGATCTTTGGCAGCAAGAGTCGGGCTGGGAGGAGGGGGGATGGAGGAAGGAAAAGATGACTTCAAAGGTCTTTCTCTGCCTGGGGACTGGGCATGTGTATCAGACCCAGGCCAGGGAGCAGGAGGAAGGCTGACAAGGTCATTAGGTAGGCTGAACATTTGCATATTTCCAATTTGTGTGAACTGGTTTGAGACAAATAGAGGGGTGGGGGATGGGGATAATTCACAGCCCTAGTAAGGCAAAGGGCCAAGATAGCTCAGTGAAGGAATGGGCACTAAGCAAGAAGAAGTGGGCTGAGCAAAGAGATAAGGGACTCAATGAAGGGCTAGAGACTCAGCAAGGAGAGGGGGGTATCAGTAAGGGGCTGATGTCTCAAGATTTTTTGTTCAGAGGTTGGGGGGAGATAGTAAAGGGGATGGAGGAGAATGAGGAATCAGTAATGATACAAGGAGTATAGCAAGGAGATAGGGTTTCAGTGAGAGAAATGGGGACTTAACCAAAGGGACTGAGGGTTCAGGAAAGGGAATAGGGACCTAGTAAGGGAAAGGGGGGCTCAACATGGGGAGAGAGGCTCAGTGAGGAAAAAGGAAGCTCAGAGAGATGGAGACTTGGAATTCCAGTTGGATTACAGATTTAGTGTCCTTCCCTTTTAGAGGCAGGCAGATTGAGAGAACTTCAAAACTTCAAAACACTATAATCCCCAAGAAGTAAAAAAAAAGTCCCATCCTGAAGTGCACCCCAGAGTGAACTTGGGGGTCTGGATCAAAAGAAGCCCCACCTCTTAAAAGTCCTACCTCCTGCCCCACCTTTTTCCAAATAAAAAAAAAATGTATGGTGAGGGTGGGAGTAGGAACAAAAAAAGGGGAGCAGAGACAGGCCAGATTGAGAGAAAGGGAATGAGATTCAGGGAGAGAACAGGAGCAGGAAATTTATCCCCACTCCTCCCGGCTGGCTGCTCAGATCGCTGGCAGCTGCATCCCTTGTTCCCCTCTGCAAGATCCTGTGAGGTGCATGCTAAGGAGGAGGGCCCAGGGGAGGCCACAAGTCCATCCCCCCCTCCATCTGCAAAAGACTCCAGAGAATCAGAAATAGACCCCATTCCCTTCCCCTCTCCCTGCCTTTTCCTCATTCTTGATCCTGGGGAATTTCCTACATGGTCCAGAATTTGCTTCTGGCTGAAAGGTAAGGAAACAATTATAAGGGAAGGGAACAAGGAGAGAGTACTCAGTATGAGGAGGGGGGGAAAGGAAAAGGAAAGCGCAAATCAATCCAGGAGGCAATCCCCAAAACACAACCAGAAGTTTTGAATCCCAGCCCACAATATGATCTCTGGAGATTAGGAGACATTCAGGATTTCATATCAAAGATCTGCTCACCTCACTCCATCCCCCTGCCCTTCCCATCCAGGGATGACCAAATTTCTTGCTAATCCAAATACAAGTGTAGCACAATCCAAAATACATACACACTGGTCCTTCCTTTCACACCTGCCTTTTATCAAATGCTCTACATTTACTGCGGGAGATGAGTTTCTCATCCAATATGGTTCTTTCCAACCTTCTTGAGCCCCCTCTTCTCAAGGAACTCAGCACCCTCCCTTTGGCCTTTCTGATGTATCAGGAGCAAGGTGGGAAGTGTCTGCCACAGGCATCCCTTATGTCCACAAAGAAGGTTACTTCAGGAATTTCCAATCAATTTTGTTGGGTCTTTTATTTAATTAAAGCCCTAAACCCAAGTCCAGTCTTTAAATCTCTTGGCAAAAGGCTGCCAGGGTAGACTTTCAGAGGCGATATAGGTGACTAGAGGTAGTGTAGAAAAACAAAAGAGACCTCAGAAGGTCCTCAGGCCTGCCATTCCTCACACTTAGACACACACACACACACACACACACACACACACACCCCGCACCCATGCACAGACAAATGATATAAACTGTTGAGGAGGGAACTAACTTGCTCTGGTCCTATACCATCAGTTAACTTCTGTCCTTGCTCCAGCTATATGGCTGCTACCTTTATGAATGAGAAGAAGAGAAAGAGTACCAGGTTTGTTATCAAAAGACCTGATTTGAAATCCTGGCCCTGTTATTCACTCTCATGTGATGTCAAATGAGTTCTTTCTCTGCTCAATAGGCAAATGAGAAGTCTGATCAATCTTCCAAATTAGCCAATGGTAACAAAAAAGGTTAAGTAAGAACCCTTGGACTAGATATCTCTTTAAGGTCCTTTCTAGTTCTAAACAAGTATTGTAAAGTCAGCTCAAACCAGAGACAATTGTTAAATTTTTAGTGTATTTATGCCTGAGAAATCAGCAAATGCTACAAATCAGGTTTGAGGGGTGGTAGAGGACAAGATCCTGCACCAAAGAAGGGAAACAGAGGATAGGGAAAAAGAACTCACTCTTGTCTGGAATCCCTCATCTGATTGGTTCCTAGTTTAATTATTACTACTAACTAGGTTCTAAGCTCTATGATTTTCTTGTGCTAATGCACCACATGTGCTATCAGCACCTTGGGGCAAAATCCTAGTCATTCCACCCTGGTTGTACCTCTTACTATTTCCTAAACTTAGCATTCTATTTCCCTTATCTGTGGCTTCCTCATCTTAGATTCTCAGGTGTACCCTCCACAACTCCACATTAAAATCCTATCTTGTTTCCCTAAAACCTCTAAATTAAAATACAAAGACCTCAGCTTGTCACCTAAAGTTCACTATAATCTTACTCACAACTACCTTTCTAGATATATATCATATAACTCTTTTTTCTTATATGCTATGTTTCAAACTGGTCTTCCAGGTAGAATCTTAACTGGGAATGTTGGTACCCAAGACAAGGACTTAAATGATGCCCAAGGTAATGTATCTTGAGCTGAGGCTAGGTTGGGTTGAGAGCTGATTGTTAAACATACTGTAGATTGTAGATCATACGAAGTTATGAACCTTTGATTCTAGGATTCTCACCACTCACCTGTTGGAAAACTGAGCTCATTCTGGCCAGGTCTATGCCCTTCAACAAATTCCTTCTCTCTGGGTTTCTGTTTTCTTAGGAGGATCTATCAGGATCAGATAATCTGATCCTTTGGAAAACAGTAAAACTCCATCTGTATGTGCTCTGGGTGGCTAAGATGATAGAAGGGACAGAGGAGTCAGGCTCCCTGGTGGTCCAACTGAGGCTGATGGGACTGAAGCTGGATCAGTAGAGTAATGGGGAAAGAATTCTGGTTCTGGAATAGGACTTAGGTTCAAATACCGGCCCTTCCTCTTACTCCCTATATGAACTTGGTGGGATCTTGGTGGGATCCAGTTTCCACACACACACACACACACACACACACACACACCTGAGACTCCTTCCAGCTCTGAAGTGATCCTATGCTCCTTTCTGCCTTGGATTTCTTTAGGGTGGTCTGTGATGTCTGGATGTGGAATGACAGAGTCTAGTCTAACTTAGCCCATGGCTTCTCAGCAGCCCAGACAGGGATGAATAAAACAGGGACATAAAATCAGACTTTTTTCTAGTTCCCAGAGGAGAGAGTCTGGTCTTCCACATATAAGGGGTAGTAGACTCACCATAAACTAATCCAGATTATAGGATCTCCACCTTCCTGACTGGAAGCCCCACTAGCTGCAGGCAGCAAAGTGCAGACAGTAGCAAAAGGGATAAGTGATGGGGACAGCTAGGTGGTGCAGTGGTTAGAGCATCAGCCCTGTAGTCAAGAGGACCTGAGTCCAAATCCAGCCTCAGACACTTAATAATTACCTAGCTGTGTGACCTTGGTCAATTCACTTAACCCCACTGCCTTTCAAAAACCAAAAAAAGGGGGAGGGGATAATACCACCAGTCTAAAAACACCCTTTCTCCCAACTCCTTTAATATCATCAGTGGCTCAACCCTGTTAGCCTACTCTTCCGCAATGAGGAGCCAGAAGGCCAAGGACACCCGGAAAAAGCAGAAAACAGTTCAACCTAGACCTCCCAAACCTACCCCCTCCCAAACTCCTCAGTCAAAGAGGCCTTTCCTCTTACACACACACACACACACACACACACACACACACACACACACACACACACACCATACTAATACTTAGGTTCTCCCAATCCACATTTCCTATATCACACATAGTCCAGAAAATGCAAAGAGCTCTGTTCTCTTATGGGAGAGATAAAGGAGTCCAGACCAGTGGATATTTAAGCTTTGCCAAGTGGATAATGGAGAAATGACTATATTGGGAGCAGGCTCAGTACTCCACTTCCAAGGGCAGGAAGAGTGAGACATGGCAGGGTGTGGAAGGATAGGAATGGGGGTGAGTATGTCCAATACCAGCAAACCTCCCCAACACAAGCCACACCCACCCCACTAGAGCCTCACCTGAAGGTAGTGGTAACTCCTATCCTTGGCCTTGGTCTCAGGCCCCAGGAGCCCCTTGCCTGGCCCGGACCCCTGGAACCCATCCCGGCCCTGGCTGACCATCATGGTGTGCCAGGCACTCCGTTTCACCGTCTGCCCATCCAATGACATGGACATGCCTGTACAGGCCAGGCACCGGCCCTCAGGCCCGCCTGGGAGCCCCTTGAAGCTCAGGTCCCGGAAGGTCCCATCAGGTGCCTCTAGGCAGAAGGGGGCACCAGCCTCTCCTGGGGGCCTCCCACCTGCCAAGAAGCCACTGTCGCTGTCCAGGTTGTCATCTGAGCTCCACCAGCCCATGGACTTGGGTGTGTGCCGCCCATTGGCCTTGCGGTCCTTGCTCTTGCTCCTCTTGCCATGGCGGGACTGGTGGTGATGGTGGTGGTGATGGTGGTGGTGGTGGTGGTGGTGTGGGGGCCCATGTGGGGAATGGTGACCAGCATATCCCTCACTCCCCGACCCGGTTCCAGACCGGCTCTCTGCCTTGGGCCCATTGTAGTCCCGTTTCCCTGGAGCCTCCAGGGAATGGGACTTGGCAAAGAGCTTTTGGACGGAGTGGACCAAGTGACGGATGCGACTAGGGCTCTCACTTCGGGGCTCAGGGGCACCCCCGCCAGTGCCAGAGCCAGCCCCAGTCCCACCACTGCCACCCGCCACCCCTCGAGGGTATGGCAGAGTGTGAAAACCGTCCTGCTGCAGGGGCAACTGCTTCTCAAACTGGTCCAGGAGTGTCGGGGGCAGGCGGGCAGCAACCTTCCCTGGAGGGTGGCCCACGCAGTCTTCACAGCCATCAAAGGGGGCCTGCCCAGGGAACATCCTGGGGAAGGTGCTGCTGCCTGCCCCGCCAGGCCCTGGTCCAGGTCCCAGTCCCCCGTCAGGACCTGCAGAAGGTGGCTCGCTCAGACTCAGGGGGCCGTCAGGTGAAAGGTGGCCTGGACCAGCCCGTGAAGGGCAGTATCGGGGGTCCGTGGGGTAAGGTTCGCCAGGGCCCAGGAGGTATGGGGGTCGGGAGCCCGGGGCCGTGGGGCCGTAGTCCATGGGCGAGTCAGGCAGGCGGGCAGGGCGGGGCTGGCTGCCTCGTTCGCCATGATAGCCCCTCATGGCCTCAGCAAAGATGATTCAGACTCTCCATGGTGTTGCAGGCCGGGCCCTGGGGGCCACCTGAGCAGGTGGGAAGAGAATAGAAGTTAGTAACTAGAGTCTGAAAATCAATCTCCCCACTTACTCTCCTGTATCTAGCACCACCCTACTCAACACCCCCCACTTCTCTCTCTCTCTCTCTCTCTCTCTCTCTCTCTCTCTCTCTCTCTCTCTCTCTCTCTCTCTCTCTCTCTCTCTCTCTCTCTCTCTCTCTCTCTCTCTCTCTCTCTCTTTTCCCAGTTATCAGGACCAAGGACAGAAGCCATAATGATAGGAATACTAATAGCTCACAGGACTGTAACCCAGGTGCACACCTGGATCATCTGCATAAAACATCCTCATTAGTGGAGAGAATGATGACTTCATGTAATACCACCAATGAGGAAAGCTATGCAAATGATTCAGGTTTGAACCTGGGTTACATTCCTAGAGAGTTTGAAGGTTCACAAAGTGCTTCCTTACAGCAAACCTATGAGAAAAATAGTGAGTATATTTTTCTCTGAATCTTATAGATGAGGAAACTGGGACTGGAGAGATTAAAGTAATGTGACTGGAGCTGAGACTGAAGCTCAGGCCCCCTCATTCTACTGAACTGTTTCGGTTATGTCTTACTCTTCATTTTTGCAAAGATACTGGAGTGGTTTGCCATTTCCTTCTCCAACTCATTTTATAGATGAGGAAACTGAGGCAAACAGAGTTAAGGGATGTTGTAGGGTCATACAGCTAGCAAATACCTGAGGTCAAGATTTAAATTCACGTCTTCCCAACTCCAGCCCCTGCACTCCATCCACTACACCACCTAGCTGCCATATCAAGTCAGAACACACAGTGCCCAGAATGGGTCAAGTGATATCATTGGTTCTCTTCAAGAATGAAGGACAAACAACAAAAACAACAAAGGAAACCACATTTAAAGCCTCAACCTCAAACAAATCTTTCCAAGAGCAGCAGAATAATGAATGGAATAAATGCTCTTGCTTGCATCCCCAATCTGCCATGATTAGACAATGATTCAGGGAGAGAACCATGAAGGAGGCCATGCCCACTGGCTAATGCTAAATAGGACCAGCTGCTCATTTTCATCAAACCAGTACATGGTGCCTCCTTTGTACCCTTCCCTTGGACCTAATGGTCAAAATTGAAAGGAATAATCAATGAGTCTGTCATATTTTCTCCTCTATGTCCAAAGTCCCAAAGATAGTGTCTGAGGCTAGATTTGAACTCTGGTCTTCCTGACCCTAGGACCATCATGCCACCTAACAATCCAGGTGTTTTCTAATCTTTTCTACCTGCTTTTCCTCTTCATTGTGCCCTATGGCCCTCCAACTCTTCACAGTCTAAGGGTATCATGAAATGTTTATTGGTGCCAAGATCTATACAGATTAGTGTAGAGATGTGCTGGAACTGGTACTAACTGGTTGGGATAGCTGACTGTTAAATTTTCAGCATGAAATTTTTATATCTCAAAAATTAACAGTCATTACAAACCAGGGCTTGATTATTTTATTGATTGTCTAGACTTAAGGAAATATTACTAATGGAGATTAAATTTTAAAAGGGTGTATGCATGGCTTTTTTTCCTTATTTACCAGCACACCCCTGTCCTGCTCTATAAACATTGCTTGAATTTAGCAAGAATGCAGTGGAAGGCTCATCATTCCTGTCATCCTTGTGACTGGAGGCTAATACCAATAATAATAACTGGAATTTCTATAGCACTCTCTGTTTGCCAAGCATATAATATTCCTAATCTCTTTTGAGCTTCACAGCTCCCCCTAGGTCAGTGGATCTCTCTCTTTCAGGACCAGAACACCCTACCATCCACAAGCATGCACAAATGTGAAAAAATGCTGATAGAAATGCAGCAGCTCAAGGGATGTTAGCATACATAGGCCTGTATTCTCACCCTGTTTCTTCTTCACTCATTTTCCTGGCCACTGTTCCTATATTGCCCCCCATTAGAATGTAAGCTCTCTAAGGGCAGGCAATGCTTTGCTTTTGTATTTCTATTAGTTCCAAGAACCAAGCACTGGAGCATAGAAGGTATTGAGTAAATTCTTATTCATTCATTCATTCATTCATTCATCCTCAAAAGCCTTCCTCCCAGGATAGAGATGGATATAAAGAACAATAAAATCCTAAACTTTTTTTTAAGGTTTTTGCAAGGCAAACGGGGTTAAGAGGCTTTCCCAAGGCCACATGGCTAGGTAATTATTAAGTGTCTGAGACCGGATTTGAACCCAGGTACTCCTGACTCCAGGGCCAGTGCTCTATCCACTGCACCACCTAGCCACCCCAATCCTAAACTTTCAAATCAAAAAGATGTGGTTTCAGGTCCTGCTTCCAGCTCTTATTAGCTGTTATCCAGTACAAGTCATTTCAGTTCTGAGTTTCCTCATCCACAAAATGGGGATAACAATACCTATTTCACAGGGTTCTTGTGGGATTCTAATGAGATTGTAAAAACAGTTTGCAGACTTTAAAACACTGTAAAAGTTTTAAAGGCTATGTAAATGTCAGTCATCATTATTATCTTCAAGATCATGAGGCCTCCAAACCCTCCACATGAATCTTCTTCCCTTCTCCTCCCACCATCCCTGAGAGACGTGATTCCCCACTTTACGGAGGAGTGTACAGATTCCCATAGTGCAGGTGAGCAGCTGAGCACGTTTCCAGGAAGCCCCTGAACAACTCAGCAGAGAAACTAGAATGGAAGCCAGGCATCCTAGCCCCCTGGGGCTGTCACTCACAGGATCCTATGGTTTCAGGACCAGAAGAGAGAATCAAGTCTAACCCTTGGCTTTGCAGATGGGAAAAGGATCTTAAAGGAAGGGAAGTGACTTGTCCAAGGTCACATAGCATGTAAATAACAAGAGTCATTACTTGAACCCAGGTCTCTTGATCCCTATGTCAGTCCTTTTTTCCAATATGTTTGAAATCTTCACTCTTATACCCTTTCCACTTTTCACTTTCCAACATGGTCAGGTCTCCTCTAGCTCAAAAAAAAAAACCCAACAACAATCTTTTACTCTATTGCATAGTTCCTGTCTAACTCTCCCCATTCTTTCATAGCTAAACTCTTCATTAATCCCTACACCTCTACTTCCTGCCCATTTGTTTCCTCCTTTGTTATTATTGTTAAGTCATTTCAATTGTATTTGACTCTTCATTTGGGATTTTCTTGAAAGAAATACTGGAGTTCCCTTTTCAGCTCATTTTACAGGTAATGAAACTGAGGCAAACAAGGACAAGTAACTTGTCCATGATCACATTGCTAGTGAGTGTTTGACCTGAGAATTTAACTCACCTAGCTCTCTATAATATACATTTTCTTGAATGAATTTCCAAATCCTGTGAAATCAGTATAAAAGTCTTCATTTTACAGATGGGAAAATGAGAGCAATAAATGACCTGCCCATAGTCAAACAACTGACAACACGCCTCCTTAACTCCAAAGTCTTCACTCTATAGACTATGCAACTTCACTCAATAACATCAGTTCCTTGATGTTCCTTCAAGGTCCTTTCCAGCTCTAAATACTCAAAAGTGATTCTCCCAAGGTCACTATGGTCAAACATATGAATATAGCATCAGAGATCTAAACCTTAAAGTTCAATTTATTCAGTCTCTTCATTTTGCAAATCAGGAAATTGAGGCCCAAAGTTTCAGTGACTTCCTCAAGGTTACACAGGTAGTCAGCAGCAGTCAATATTCAAAAATCATATTCCATATCTCCAACAACACTGCCTCCAAACAGTAAATCTGTGATTCCATCCCAAGCCTTCTGACTCCAAAGGCAGAGTTCTTCCCACTTTCCCATACTTTCTCATGTTAACCTAGTATATAACCTGATCAATTCTTCTCTTTGGCCTCAGTTTCCCCATCTATAAAATAAAAGGGAAGAACTAAATTTTCTAATGTCCCTTCTGGCTTTAATATGCTAGGATTCTGACAATAAGCTTCCTTCTGATCGCAGTTTCCCACTTTGGGGTGATGACATCATCTTCCAGTCCTCTAGATTCAACACTTCCAAAGTTATCTCTGGTTCTACCAAGACCTAAAAATTCCATCTTCCATGGTATCTGTTGGAATCCTCTCTCCATTGGCAAGAGCACCCTCTTAGTATGGATAAGCTCTCAGTCCTTTTCTCCTAGACTATGGAAGTAGTCTTGCTTCTCTTGCCATAGCAGGACAGGTGCTTAGCCTCCTAACCAGCCTGTCCCCACCTTCCTAAGTCCCACTCCTCCCTGCATTCAAAAACCCAAATAATCTCCCTAAAATACTGGTTTCATTGAGTTACCTCTTCACTATAACATCAAGTCTCAACTCTTTGACCTAGCCTTCAAGATCCTACTTGACCTGATGCCACCAATTATAGGGAATCATAAATTTGGAGTTGGAAAGGACCTCAGAGGTCATCTAAGGCCCAGAGAAATTGTCCAAAGTCACCCAGGTAGTGAATAGAAGAGATCTTCAAACATAGATCTTTCTACTATAAATCCATTATTCTTTTCACTTTTCCATGCTGTGTTATCTCCCATTCTTTCTCTTACCTTACCTCTGACTCAGAATCCATTTTCCAGGAACAAATAGTATGTATTGAAGTTGTCAGATTGGGGAAAGAAGAAAGGGGGTAACCAAGATCTTACCTGAGCCCATGATGTCCCTATTCTTTTGGGGAGGTTTGGGTGGGTAAGGAGGGGGAAAGGCAATCATGATTAAGTAACTTGCCAGGGTTCACACATCTAGTAAAGTGTCTGAGGCCAGATTTGAACTCAACTCCTTCTGACTCCAGGGCTGGTGCTCTATCCACTCTGCCACCTAGGTGTCCCCAGGATGTTATTATTCTGCCCAATTACCTAAAGAGTATAAAAGAGTGCATCTGGTTCCAAGCTTCCATAGGAAAAAATCCACAGCAACAGGGCTGTAGGCCCAAGAGATTTGTCAGGGGTGAGGAGAGTGCCCTTTGGGGTACAGGGGGAGGGGCTGAGGAAATGGCATAATTGTTTCCCCTCATTAAGATGAGTATGAGGCCTGGTTTAGAAGCAATTTCATTATTCTCTCATGAAGCTTGGTTAATTAACAGACTCATTAGCATACCCAAAGAGGGCCCAGGACAGCTCAGCTAGAGCTATTCCCCAGTGGGATGAGGTCTCTGTAATCATCAGAGATGAGGAGAGAAGCTTCAGACTCACCCATCCCCCATAGTCTAATAGGAGTTGCCTCTACCACTGCCAGCCCTGGCCCCCATCCAAGCATAGGGGCAGTTCACCAAGTATTTCCATGTCCTTTGCCCCATGCCCAGTACTCTTCTTCACAAGAGCTTGCTCTGATTAACCCTTCACACTTGCCACTGTGTTCCCTTGCCTCCTGTGATACACTAGAAAGGATATGTCCTGGCACATATATTTAGAACCACCTCCTTTCACATTCTACCTACCCTGGGCCCTACCTGTCTCAGCTCTCTCCCTTTGTTCTTGAGTCTGGCAAATTCCCCCAGAAGATCCTTCTTTGCTAATCCATAACAACCATACCCCTGCACATGCCCTACCTCCATCTTTCTTGGCTTCACCTGCTATTCAAATGACTATCTCCAGATATTTAACCAGTCACAGAGAGGAGGACCCGGGTTACACAGCTAGTAATAGTGCTGGCATTCAAACCAGATCCTTCTAAATTCAATTCTAGTGGTCTTTCCATTGCACCACACTTCCTCCCAAATTCAGACTCAGAGAGGACTGAAGAGAAGATGATTGGTTCCATGTTTGCCAATCATATCACTTTCTGTTCACAATGCATCCATTTACTTACACACACACACACACACACACACACACACACACACACACACACACAAGCACATATCACACTGGGACTGAACATTTTCACCTGCAGAACACCAATCTTAGCCTGTCTCAAAAAGAATTCATCACTGCCCAAAACTGATCCATTCTCCTGACTTTCCCATCTGGCTATGGCAGCACTACCTTCCAAGCAACCAGACAGAAACCCTCCTATAAACAAGATGGGAATCCATATTCCCACCTCATGACTTTTGCTCAAGCAATTCCTCCTGCCTAATGCACCCTCCCTCCCCATTTCCAAATCCTCCCTTTCCACTCTCCTCCAGAGAGACTCACCTTGCTCTCTGAGATTGTTCCACCCTGATCAGACAATATATTTGGACAGTGATATTGTGTTGTTCTCTTGCTTTTCCATGGATCTCAAAGGCCTTTGCAATTGTCTCTCTATGCTCAGAGACCATGTTTTATCTCTTTCCCATCCACCCCTCAGCAAAGAACACAAAGGTAGAATTCCCTATTAGCCTGTTCTTCCCTTCTCTTTTCTCTTCTATCAGGTCTCTCTCCTGTCTTCCTGCTAACTTCATAGTATTAAACCTGGAAGGGACTCTAAGGATCTTCTAGTTCACCCCCCTTATTTTACACATCATAGATTATAGAACTGCCACTTAATCCCAACACCCCCAATTTACAGATGTGGAGAATTTAAGTGGCCTGCCCAAGGTCACACAGATAGAAGGTATCTAAGGGCAAGATCTAAACCCAGGAATGATCCTGACTCCAAGGACAGCTGTTCTTTCCATTGTAGCATACTGTTCCTCCACTTCTGCTTTAGCTCCCCTAAGTCCTTTCTATTCCTTCCCCTGACACCATTCAGTCCCTTACCATTCAGGGTGTTCCATCCTTGGCCACAGGGTTCCCACAGCTTGGTCACCAAAAAGTCTTCCTCTGTAGGCCTTGGTTCCTGAGGAGCTGAATACATAGAGGTGGGAGAGACAAGAGTTATGAGGTTAAGATGTGATATTCCCAGTCATTACCCTCTAGACCCACAGGCCCTGCCCCATCAAGGGCAAGATCACCCAAACAACTCTACTCCATGGCCCAAACCAGAATGCGCAAGATTGGGACTGACAGTTCACCTGCCCTCAGCTCAGGGGTGTGCCCATCCTACCTACCTGTGCTACTGACTCAGCATCTCTGACCTCAAACACCTGGATTAGGGATCCCCAAAGCCTCCAACTCAGCACTTTCACAGATGTTCTCCAACTTGAGCCTTGCACATATACAACTCCTCCCATGGAGGTCTAAAGGACTCAACCTGAGCCATAGGCCTGACTAACTATTGGGATTCAGGAGACTCTGAACCCTTCTCCCAATGTCAATTCCAGTGTTCCCCTGTGTCGTATAAGTCAAACTTTGGAATGTCCTGCCCTTTGAGAATAGCCCTATGAAAGGAAGGCAGAACTCAACTCAACATTACGTTTCTCATTCTCTCTATCAAGGAAGATGATATTCCTATTAGAAGTGCAGAATAGAAATAGATCAGGAAACAAACTAGGAAATGAAGAAATAGTTTGGGTTTTTTGAGGGTGCCCTCAATAAGTTTAAGTCACCAGGTTCAGACAACTATATCCCAGAGTACTGAAAGATGTGGAGTTATGATTATTGAGTGACTGTGTACTACACAGAAGGAAATTGTGGCATCTCCTTGGAGACAGTCCATGAAAAAGACTCCCCAATATCAACTGCCAGGATTAAGGAAAGGAGTTAGAAATTATCTTGCCTGGAGGCAAAAGGAAGGACTTAATAGTAGATAATCCTGGCATTCTAACCATCAGACTGAGAGTTGCTTAAGAAAAGGGACTATCTCTTATCATTTCTTTTTTTTAATCCTCAGTATTTAGCACAATAGTAGTTCATAATACATAGAAGTTCATTGCACATAGTTGGTTTATAATATATGCTTATTGATTATCTGACTAACTCTGAACCCTTCACCAAATTCTGCCAAGTACAGGGTCTTCCTAGTTCACCCAGCTTGGAAGTGTGGCTTCCATTCACATATCTAATCCCATTTCTGACTCCACAGAAGCTTTGACCTGCCGCTCCATTTTCAATATGGGACAACTGACCAGTTCTTTAGATAACTTAGATCCCATAATCCTTCATTCGTACCCCTTCTCCCATGTCCAAGGACTCACCATATTGGTTCTGGACCCAATATGTATATCCAATCAGCTTTAGCCCTACTGTACCTCTGAAGCTCTAACAAGCCATCAGCCTCAACCTTCCCTAGTAAAAGGGTTCAAAGGAATGTACACCCCTGGACACAGTAGCTTTTATAGCTTCCTTGACTCACATTGAGCTTGAAGTCCATTGACAATCAAGGTCTTTTCCACATGAACTAAAACTCTATGTATAGATTTACTTCTTGAATCCAAGTTTGAACTTTGCATTTCTTCCTATCAATTTTCATCCTTATTGGATCTGACTAGATTAGATTAAGATCTTTTAGGATTCTAATTCTATCATCTAAAATATTAACTAGCCCACCCAACTTCATGCATTCTGCAAGTCTAATAAGCATACTATCTATCCCATTATCTAATTCATCAATAAGAATATTGAACAGAACAAGACCAAAAACAGAACAAAACTGTAGGGCAACCCACTAGTGCCCTCTTTCCATCCTAACATAAAACAAATCTCATGCTGAAGTCTATTTCTATAGCATTTCCCTGGTCTACTAGTCTTATCAATCTATCAGATAAAAATATGACCTTAATCTTGCATGATTTGTTCTTGCTCAATTGATGCCAATTTGTAGTGATGGTCTCTTTCCTTTCTAAATACTCACAAACTGGGATATCCTGTTAGTAATATGTTCAGGAATTTTGCCAAGAATTCTCATTATTCTATAGTTTATAAAATCTACCTTCTCCCACCCTTTCATTTCCCTTTGAAAATCTAAACAGCTACCTGTTTCCTCTTCTATGATACTTCCTTCATCTTTATGATTTTTCAGAAATCACCAACAATTCAGCAATTATATCAGCAAATCTTTCAATATCTTGGGATATATGGATCTGGACAAGATAGCTTAAGCTCATTGAATACATCCAGTTGCTCTCTTACCATTTCCTCACTTAAGTTGGTTGTTAACTCTCTGTTAACCACTTTTATTCTCTACTTCCTAAATGGATTATAATTATCTTTGAGAGAAAATAAGAAACATAATGGAGCTGAGTAGTTTTGCCTTCATCCAATATGACCATAGGTTCTATCCACCTCAAGCAGTGGTCTAATCGCTTCTTTGATCTTCTTGCCCCACCTAGGTTTGTTTGTTTTTTAAGTCAAGGAATCCTTCCTGAAGGAGCAAAAGTGATTTTAAGTTGAATTTTGAAAGGGAGAGAAAAATGAGGGAAACAGAAGGAAGTTGAGGGAAAGAGATGCTTTAGGAGAACAAGAGACTGGGGGGAAAGAAAGATGCAGAGAGACAGAGAGAGGTTGGAGGAAAGGAGAACCCTGAGAACAAGAGAGCAGGCCTTGAGAATAGACACATCTAACTGGAGCTGTAACCAGTACAAGCTAAAAGGAGGAAAAAGGGAGCCAGTCTGAAGAGTTTGAATCAAGCACACAGACAATAGAAAAGTCGCACAGATGATGTGATGAAAAAAGATATTTGAGGATGATTTCTCAGGCCAGGGCAGGGCCATGAGCCCAGCAGGGCTGCCATTCTCTAGTCTCCACAGTTAGGCCAGGTAGCTCAAAATAGAACGGCTTTGATATGGCAACCACTGCGAAGAGAATCAGCTGAAGAAACACAGTCTGAGCAACCATCTCCTCCCCTCCCTCCCTGCCTCCTTCCAGGAAGGCCCAGGTTGATGAGAGTCTCCTTTCTGCCAGAGGATGGGATTCCCTCCCATAACCTCCCATACCCCAACCTCATATTCCTTTCTCCTGGTTTGCTAAAGATTCATCTCCATCAAATCAGAGATAGTCCTTCTTATCCAACCTAAATTCTTTCAATATGTAGAATTGAATCAGAGATCCTGACAGTGGAATTGACTTAAAATACTGAATGAGATATACATTTTTGATCATTACCAATCAAGGGATTTGTTTTTCTCACCTATGCATATTTGTGATGAGAATCTTTTTTTTTAATTGTTCAGGCAGAGAAAGAGTATTAATTGTTTTTTATAAATGTATAGATTTATAATCATTGATCTGGAAAAGACTTCAGGAATTAATTATTCCAATACTCAGTTTACAGATGAAGAAAATGAGCCCCAAAATGTGAAGAAATATGCCCGGGGGCAGAGTCCAGATTCAAATCTAGATGCTAGGGGTGGCTAGGTGGTGTAGTGGATAAAGCACTGGCCTTGGAGTCAGGAGTACCTGGGTTCAAATCCGGTCTCAGACACTTAATAATTATCTAGCTGTGTGGCCTTGGGCAAGCCACTTAACCCCATTTGCCTTACAAAAAAACCAAATCTAGATGCTAACTCTCAGACAGTCCAGATCCCCTTCCTATTGAACTACAATATCAATTTCCCCAAGCTCTAGCCCTGGGATACTTCAATAGTAGTCTCTGATACTTATATTGGAGATACAAAGGCAACCTTCAGCCTTCTCTAGAACTGTCTTCACCACCACCACCCACCTTCTGCATCTGGAAGGTTTTCCTATGGACCCTCAGCCAAACTAGAACATAATATTCTTAACCTTCAATCACCTACCTTTAATTATTCCACGTTTAGGGAATGGATTATCTGGAGAGAATCACTGTCAGAAATCTAAGAATAACAGAAGACATGGACTTCTTCCTCTATCTCAGCAGGAAATGGAGCAGTGGGAAGAGTGATGGATGTGGAGTGGGAAGACCTGGGTTTGAATACCGTCTCTGCCACTTGCTATCTTATGACCTTGGATGTTACATGTTTGTGTCTCAGTTTTGTCACCTGTAAAAAGTTGAACTAACTAACCTCTAAGCTTGCTTCTGGGTAGAATTCTGTGCTTTTTGATATATTAGCAACATCCTCAGGAAGGAGTCATTCACCTTCTGCTTGAAGATCTCCAGTGACTACCTTACAAAGTAACCCATTCTACTTCTAATCAGTTCTGACTGTTTTCTTCTTTTTAACTGAGCCAAAATCTCCCAGATTCCCCACCCTTATCCACCATTGCTCCTAGTTCTGCCCTTGGGCCAAGTAAAACAGGTCTAATATTTCTTCCTTGGGACAGTTTTTCAACTACTTAAAGTCAACTAGATAGATGATCAGTGGATAAAGCTCTGGACCTGAAGTCAGGAAAATTTGAATTCAAATATAGCTTCTGACACAGTGTCTATGTGACTGGACAAATCCCTTAGCCTCTCTATGCCTCAGTTTCCCTACATATAAAACAGAAAGAGTAATAAGAACTACCTCCCAGGATAAAATGAGGCATTTTCAGACCTTTCATTGCTTACCTTAAATATAAATGCCAGTTTTATATATATAATATATATAAATATATATGTATTATATGCATATATACATATATATATGCTAGTTATTAAGACAGCTACCATTTTCCCCTCTAAGACTTTTTTCAGACTTAACACCCTGGATTCTTTCAGTTTATCCTTTCATGATATAGTCTTAACCACTCACCATCCCAGACACCCTCCTCTGGTCCAACTTGCTCTTTCCTCAAATATGATGCCTAGAACAAAATATCCTATTCCAGATTGTTCTAACCAGGACAGAGTAAGACAGGGTCATCACATCCCTCTTTAAACACTATGCCTCAACTAATGTCAAACTAAAATCAACAAACGATGCCCAAAATCACAGCTTTTATGACTGTATTATACCCTTCTGATTCCAATTGAGTCAGTTCTTCCCCTGAACTGGTATCTATGTATTACCCTCAATGAGGTGATTTTTTTTAAGCCAAGTATAAAACTATACAATTTCCAAAGACCCATGATTTCATTCATGTGAGCCTCCTATAATTCCACTATCACAGATCATTGCCTTAATAGATGATCTCATAAATTGTTATAGCCAAAAAAGACTGGGATCCAGTCCCAGCTCTGACACATACCAGCTGTGTATGACCCTGGACAAATCACCTAATTTCTCAGTAAGAAGTTATCAGAAGTTTTCCTGCTGGAAGTTCTCTATTTGGATGAAAATTACAGATCTAGTATAACATTTTTTTCATTTTTATTAGATTCACTCTATCACTCTAGATCAGTGATTCTTAACCAGGGGTAAGAAGGAGAGGAGCAGAGTAGCTAGGTGGCACAGTGGATAGAGCATCAACCCTGGAGTCAAGAGAACCTGTGATCAAATCCAGCCTCAAACACTTAATAATTACCTAGTTGTGTGATCTTGGGCAAGTCACAAACACATTGCCTTGCAAAAATCTTTAAAAAAAAAAAAAAGAGAGAGAGGAGGATGGCTAGGTGGCACAGTGGATAGAGCACTGACCCTGGAGTAAGGAGTACCTGAGTTCAAATCTGACCTCAGACACTTAATAATTACCTAGCTGTGTGGCCTTGGGTAAGCCACTTAACCCCATTTGCCTTGCAAAAAGCTAAAAAACAAAAAAAAAAGAGGAGTCTACAAACCCTTATTCACTGATAAATTTCAATTACTCCAATAAACTAGGATTGGAAAAAAATTACATCTTTCATTTCAACAGAATTGACTTCCTTTGAAGACCAGATAACATATATTATATGAGAAGGGGTTCAAGAAACAAATTGGAAACCAATTATTTAACTTCATGAATCTCAAAATAGTATACTATCTTGAGAGGAATCTAGAGGCTTCATCAGACTGCCCAAGGGATCCCTGACACAAAAAAGATCCCCTGCTCTTTGCCTGTCAAGATCTTTTTGTATCATGACTCAATTTTCTGACATATTAGCAGTTCTTCCCAGCTTTGTCACCCACAAATTTGGTAAGCATGTCATCACCTATGCCTTCAGCCAAGTCATAGATAAAAATGATGACCAAGACAGAGGCAATGACAGATCCTGGAGGCTCTTCAGTGGATAGTGCTCTCTAGATTGATAGTGGTTCATTAATCACCATTCCTTGGGTTCAGACATTCATCCAGCTCCCAAAATGCCTACCCACAACATCATCCAGCCCTCATCTTTCCATCTTATCCAAAAGAGACTGCAGTTAGAGACTGCATCAAACACCCTACTGAAACCCCAGTAAGCTCTCTCTCATGTCATTCAAGCAGCTTGCCGATCATCACTTTAATAATCTAATCCAGTGACTTCTCACTTAGGATCCACAAACTTGACAGTTGGTTTAGTATTTTTTAAGTATTTTGATAACATTTTAAAACATGATTCTAAAAAAAGATTCAAGATGCAAAAAAAGAAAGATTAAGAACCCCTACTTTATTTATTTATTTGTTATTGATTCATCCCTCCACAATTTATCTTATATTGCCTTATCTATTTCCATGCTTTATTTCCCATCCCATTCCCTAAAATAATGTCAGCCAAGAAGATCTGAATTCAAATCAATTTCAAACCCTTCCTAGCAATGTGACCCCCATTTCTCTATCTCAGTTTTCTCATCTCTAAAATAGAGGTTATAAAAATTGGAAATAAAATAAATGTCCTTCAATTGGGGAATGGCTTAGCAAACTGTGGTATATGTATGTCATGGAACACTATTGTTCTATTAGAAACCAGGAGGGATGGGAATTCAGGGAAGCCTGTAGAGATCTGCATGAACTGATACTGAGTGAGATGAGCAGAACCAGAAAAACACTGCACACCCTAACAACAACATGGGGGTGATGATCAACCTTGATGGACTTGCTCATTCCATCAGTGCAACAATCAGGGACAATTTTGGGTTGTCTGCAATGGAGAATACTATCTGTATCCAGATAAAGAACCGTGGAGTTTGAACAAAGTTCAAGGACAATTTCCTTTAATTTAGAAAAAAAAACATATCTTATTGTCTGATCTTGTTATCTCTTATACTTTTCGGTTCTTCCTTAAGGATATGATTTCTCTCTCATGACACTCAATTTGAATCAATCTACAACATGGAAACAAAATAAAGACTGACAGATTGCTTTCTATGGTGGGGGGAAGTAAGATTGGGGGGAAAATTGTAAAACTCAAATAAAATCTTTAATAAAAGAAAAAACAAAACAAAATTTAAAAAATAAAATAAAGGCTATAATAGTTATTGTCCTTCACATTTGAAGAAGACCAAAATGACATCACTGTTGGGGTTAAGGTACAGTGTGTCCAGCTTTGGCTGATTGGGCCCACATGAACTTGGATTGCTCTAGCACAGGTCAAGCACAAACAGACATGTGAACATTTAGGGTGGATTCTCAATTTGTAAATTATAATAAAATATAATCTCCAGAGATGTGTAGTGGTTTATGACTGGGGAGGTATGAACATTATCAGAGTGAGAATTTGCACTATATGAGCCTCATAGAGGTAGCATAAGCAAGTAATTATTGTATATGCTCAAACCAGTTTGTGAGGGACTGTGAAAACTAAGGTGAGGCACAATTCTGCCTCCTCTACCTCCCCTCACCCCATGCCCCGATAGTCCCCCTTCCAGGACTGTCAGGCATAAAATAATATTTGTAACATATTTTACAAATCTTAAAGTGCCATATAGATGCTAATTTTATTGTCATTCATTTTGGTCTAAGATCACCAGCAATCAGCACCATGCCTTTGTACTGAGTAAACTCCTAATGAATGCTTATTGGCTTGTATTGGGTAGGATGGTGAGTCTTTAAGGGGTGATTTAGATTGGATTCATACTTCGGAGGCTTCTATAGATATATAGCTCTTCTAACTATAGATAGAAGTATATAGATGCTTCTAGTTCTGAGATTCTTTGACTCCTTGACACAAAAGAAGGTTCATTTGGTGCAAAGAGCATCCACCATAGGCATTCCAAAGGCAGAGAAGTATTGCCTGGATTAAGGATCCCTGTCCCATGCATGGCTCTACTGTCATGAATAATTGAAAGGTGACCATGTTATTACTCCCCAGGTCTGGAGGGAGCAGAAAAAAGGAAAGTGATGGGGCTTTAGACAATTTGGGTGTGAACAGACTGTACCCAATTACTGGATATTTTGTTCCGATGTATTCATCACATCGACTGAAGAATGGGTGGGGAGAAAGGGGAAAGAAATGCTTACTCAGGAATTACCTGATTTAGGAAACACTGCAGGATCCAGCCATGGTTTTCTCAAACTCCAGCTTGCTTAAAGCCTGGCCAGCCGCCCTTTCTGCTAATTGCACTGGGCAAAATGGCCGCATCGTTAGCCAGGAATCTGTCATCACCATGAGCAATAACTCTCATTGGAAAGAAGAGAAAATGGCTCAGGGTGCAGATGGGTCCAGAAAAGAGAAATGTGGGTGATTTCCCTGGCTCCTCCTGAAACCTTAGGCTCTCCTTCCCTACCCACTGCCCACTCCCACCGTGTCCTGGGTCTTCCTTCCTTGTTCCTGAGTGACTCAAAAACTTCCCAGATTTTGTTTCTAATTCTTTCTCATTCATGACACTGATAAGGTGACTTAAATTTTCTTGACCTACATGTCCCCACAACTGTAAACTGGAAATCATTCAGCAGCCACAACTGGGGGGAAAAAATACTGAGTACGTAGATCTCATCTGAGAAGGTTCAGCCTTCACACCTGCCACATCCACATCTGAGCCCAAGGTCCCTGCTGGGATCAACTGTGTTTGTCCAGATAAGTCATCCTCAGATAACTAACTTAGGAGAAAGAACCCAGATTGCTTGGGATGGATCACCCCTCCCCCATGAAGAAGTCAGAGCCTGCTCCATCCTGAGCATAAGGGTAATGACAGACACAAGTTTATCCTGTATTGTTGCCAAGGAAACTCATCCTGCAGGACACCTGATTCCCAATCTAAAGATCATTCCCTTCTACCATAGCTCATATAACCTCACAACTGGAAGGGATCTTCCAGGTCATCAAGTTGGGAGTTATTTATTGTGAGAAATAGGAGAGAAAAAGAGGAGTGGGTCATAGAGTGGGTAGCTAGGTATAGCTAGTGTCTACATAACACTTTAAAATTTCCAAAGCATTTGTTATGTTAACCCATTTGATCTTCACAGCAATCATTCAGAGGTGGGTGTTGTTATTAAACCTAATTTTTTTTTTTTTTTGCAAATGAGGAAATTGAGAATGACACAGATTAAGTAACTTGCCCAGAATCACATAGCTAGCAAATAACTGAAGCAGGATTTGACTACAGGTCTTCCCAACGCCAAATACAGCATTCTATCCACTGTGTCACCTAACTCCCATTTGTCTAGGAAAAGGAAGCAGAAAATTTAAAATAATACCCTTAAATCCAAAAGACACATTCAAGTCATGAACAGCAATCCCAGAGACCTTAGCCCCAGCCCAACATCCTAACTCCTTCCTGGAGAGTTTCTGGTCCTAAAGAATCAGGTAAGAAGCATTTACCCCTGACCCTTCCCAAGAGAGGAAAAGACTGATGGTTATCCCATATCTCATGGTGGCTGTAAGAAGTTTTCCAAGAGTAAACAGAAAATTATGATCATTCCCCTTGCTGAGCCCTAAAACCAAAGGTCCAAACAGTCCATTTCCTTTGAAAGAGGAAAAGAAGAAGCATTTAAAAATACTGAAGCTGATTTCAGAAGACCTGAGTTCAAATTCCAGCCCTGCTAACTATCTGTGTGACCTTAGATAAGTCACTTTTCCTTTGGGGACCTGAGTTACCTCATCCACAAAATGAGAAGGTTGGATTAGAAGGTTTCTCATAGCACTTTGGTTGCTAGATCTACAATCTTACAAGGGAAACAGATTGATAGTTAAAAAACTGAGGGAAAGGGTTCAATTAATAGAGCTCAATTAATCTACCTGTTTCTGTATTTGTGTGGGCTTTTGTTTGCATTGATAGAAAGAAAGAAAAAACGTCATAACAATCCCAACTGTCAGAAAATTGAATAGGCTATCTCAGAAAGAACTGAGTTTCTTATCCCTGGAGGTGTTCATTTGATACCACTTGCCAGGGATCTTGAAGAAAGGATCCCCATTTAAAGCAGTTCCTTTTTATGCTGGCAAAGAATTGGAAACTGAGAAGATGCCTATCAGTTGAGAAACTGAGCAAGTTGTATGTGTGATGGAATACTATTGTGCTATAAAAATAATTAGCAGGATAGTTCCAGAAAAAAAAACAAATGAAGACTTATATGAACTGATCTAAAGTGAAGTGAGTAGAACCTGAACGTTGTACACAGTAACAGCAACATTGTCATGATGATCAAGTGTGAAAGTCTTAGCTACTCTGACCAAGACAATGAAATAAAACAATTCCAAAGAATCTAGGATGAAAAATGCCACCTGTCTCCAGAGAGAGAACTGATGAACTCTAGTGCAGACTAAAACATATTTTTGCACTTACTTTATTTTCTTTTGCATTACCTCACATGTATAATTAATATCACATTGCTTTCCTTCTCAATGGGTGGGGGAGGGATGAGAGTGAGGGAGAGAATTTGGAACTCAAATTTCTAAAAGTAAATGTTGGGGTAGCTAGGTGGTGCTGTGGATAGAGCACTGGCCCTGGAGTCAGGAGGACCTGAGTTCAAATCCAGCCTGAGACACTTAATGATTACCTAGTTATGTGACCTTGGATAAATCACTTAATCCCACTGCCTTTCAAACCCCCACCAAAAGAATGTTTAAAAAAATTTTACATGTAATTAGGAAATGTTCAATAAAATAAATAAAAAATATAATGAACATTAGAAAAGATTCTTGCTCAAATGTTACCAAACTTATGACTCTGATGTCCCATCCAGTTCTAAGATTCAGGATAAAGCTTCCTAGCCTGGGAATCAGGCAAGAAGAAGTCCTAACTATGGTACTAAATTGTTATGTGACCTTGAGTAAGTCTGTTTCCTGGGCCACCAATCTCTTCCTCAGAGGGAGATGAATTTCATAGTATTCCACTCAGCTGTGGCATTCAACATTCTGTGCCCTAATATTCCATGTTTCCTTCATTCCTAAATAAAAATTCCTTAAGCAAAACTCTACCCTGATCTTGGATGACAGTAAAAGGAATAAGTGTTAGGGGCAGCTAGGTGGTACAATAGAAAGAGCATCGGCCCTGGAGTCAGGAGTACTTGAGTTTCAAATACAACCTCAGATGTCTAATTGCCTGGTTGTGTGATCTTGGGCAAGTCACTTAACCCCATTACCATAAATAAAAAAAAATTTAAAAGAATAAGTGTTTTTTCATTCTTGAATCAGAATGAAGTGGAGGGAGAGGGAGCTGCCCCTCCCACACACCTAGTTGGTGGCAGCATGGAACTTCTACATTCAGATTACAGAGGGTCAGGTTGACTAGAAACAGAGATTATCAGGATGTCAAACCACCAACTATGGGCCCCAACAACCAGCTTCCTGCAGATGAGAACCAGAAAAGATTACCAGTGAGTGCAGGAGAGGTTGCCTTCCCACACTGATCCTAATTTGCCCTACTCCCAGCCCCCATCTTCTGAATTGTCTCTTCTTCCTCCTTCTCTCCATAAAGACTTCCCAGAATCTGTGCAACTTCAATGGGGACTTGGGATAGTAAGGAACACAGATCTCCTGAAAAGAGCACTCAGGAGGCGGCTAGGTGGCTTAGTGGACAAAGCACCGGCCTTGGAGTCAGGAGTACCTGGGTTCAAATCCAGTCTCAGACACTTTATCTAGTCGTGTGGCCTTGGGCAAGCCACTTAACCCCGTTTGCCTTGCAAAAACCTAAAAAAAAAAAAAAAAAGAGCACTCGGACAGGACAGGACTCTGTAGGGCAGATATCAGATCTACCAGACAAGGGAGGATCTTACAGTTCTGTAAGGAGGGGAGAAGAGAAAATTAGGAAGAGGGGAAGGGGGGTTAAAGGAAATGAGGAAACAAACCAGTCAAACACCTAATTAATTCAGAGACCAAGAATATTTCTTGGGAGAGGTTGACACAAATGGGATAAATAAGTGAAGAGTAAACAATTGCCATCATCTCATTCCTTGGAAGAAGAGAACTGCCCCTAACTTCTCACACTCAGCAGTGGAGAGTACCCTCTGGGATGGAAACTGAAGGGAAAGTCCTCCCTTTAAGAGATTTCACTCTATCTCCTACACACACACACACACACACACACACACACACACACACACACACACACACTGCAATAAAAGAGGAGCCTAGTCATTTTTCTTCATTGGGCTCACCCTGACCCAGTAGGACCTGAAAGGGGGAGAGGGTTTGAAACAAGTAAAAACTGGAAAGGTACGGGGGAGGGGATGGGGGAGTCTGTGTATTTTTACATCAAATGAGATGCAAATGAGATGCAAATAACATTCAGATCACCTTTTTAAAATGTCAACAGCTCAGGCACTTTTGTAATGGGGCGGCCACACTGGGAAATGACTCTTTCCAAGCCCCAGTTGATGTCACCGGCCTTGACAGCCTCCTGTCCCTCAACTCAGAAATGAGAGGGCCAAATGCCCCTTCTGCCCTGACCCCCTTATAGGCATGAGAAGAACCAGGGAGGCCTTTGATTCTAGTGCTGGATGAGTCTGATGATGGAGGGGTCTAAGGATGTTGTATTTAATCCTGATATAATTCTCTGGACTTGCTCTAACCCATTCTCCCCTCCACAAAGGAGGAACAGAAGAGTAGACCTAGTCCCACAGAAGTTAATAGCTTCCTTCCACACTGACTTAGAGGCAGGGGAAAGAAGAGATAGTGTTCACAAATTATCAAGCAGCATGGGGGGGGGGGGGGGGCGGGACCAGGGAAATAGGAGTCCAGAAGAACCAACCACCACAAACCAGAAAGCAAGAGGGAAGGGAACTCCCTGTTTTCCATTCCAAGAACTCATAAGGATCAAAGAATATGGAAACTAGAAGAGAAGGCCTTGGTTAATTAGCCCAGAGAAGAGAGGGACCTACCTAAGGTAGCCTGTGTCAAGTGGCACAGTCAAAATTTAAATCCAAGTCATCTGACCCCCCAAATCCAGTGTGCTTCCCATTATAAAATGATTTGAGCAGCTCCTGAATTTTCTCTTATATCCCATTAATGATTCATGGCAAAGAAGCAGAGACCCAGCTCAGAGTCAGAAAGGCCTGGATTCAAATGGAGCTTCTAACAAATACTAGTAAAGTGAGCCACAGCAAGGGACTTAACCTCTCCGTGCACCCAGAGCAAGCCTCATGAAAGCCTGAGATTCTACTATGCCATTGAAATCACGGGTCCAATTCCCTCCCCCCCCAAAAAAAATAAATTCTATAAATAAATTCTTAAATAACACTGAAAGTCTCTTTACATCAGCAAGTGCTATCTATTCATAACTCCTTTCCAGTCCTAAATTGTCCCTTTCACCTTTCTTTTCCTCCAGATAGCTAAGCAGTACAGTGGATAGAGTACTAGCCCTGGAATCAGGAGGAGCGGAGTTCAAATTTGACCACAGGCACTAACTGTGTGACCCTGGGCAAGTCACTTAACACTGATTGCCTCACATCCAAGGCCACCTCCAGTCATCCTGATTCAAATCTGGCCACTGGACCTAGATGGCTCTGAGGAGAAAGTGAGGCTGGTGACTTAGCACAGCTCCCCCTCACTCAAATCCAGTTCATGTTCTTGTCATCTTACCAAACTCCCTAATGTCATGGTCTTCTTCAAGAACAAACAGGGGTGGCTAGATGGCGCAGTGGATAGAGCACCAGCCTTGGAGTCAGGAGTATCTGAGTTCAAATCCGGTCTCAGACACTTAATAATTACCTAGCTGTGTGGCCTTGGGCAAGCCACTTAACCCCATTTACCTTGCAAAAACCTAAAAAAAAAAAAAATAGCATCAGCATCATCACCTCCAGACTACTCTGAGACTCCTATCTGAACTCCCTGCTTCCTGTGTTGTATTAACCTTTCTAATGCCCAGATCTGATCATGCTCTTCTCAAAAATCCTCATTATTTTCCTATTACACTTTATAACCTCCTCTGCTTGACATTCAAGGCTTTCTGCAGTCTGAAACGCACAACTCCATTCTCTTCCATAAACAAAACTTCCAGACCAGTAAGTCCTCTCCTCCAAAGCTCCTGGTTTATTCATAGGATCATAGAATTAGAACTAGAAAAACCCTTAGGCCTACCCATCTCATTTTACAGATAAGGAAACTGAGGCCCATCAGAGGGGGATTTGAACCCAGATCTTCTGACTTCAGAGGTAATATTCTCTTTTCTATACAATAATGCTTCAAACAACTCTGGCAACTGTGCAAATCCTACACATCCTTCAAGACCCAGGTCATGCACCTCCCGGGAGGTTTCCTCAAGTACTGTAGGTCACACTGATTTTTCCCTTCTCTAAAATTCTAGTTTTTAAAATTTGTAACACACAAACACACAAACACACACACACACACACACACACACACACACACACACACACACACACCATCTAGCAATTATATTCTGTCCTGTTTTCTCCTTAATTGTTTTCTCCTTAATTGTTTCCTGTGTGTGAATCTCATCTCCCCAACCAGAGTGGGAACTCCCAGAGGGCAGAAGGGGGAGAGAGAAAAGGAAAAGGAAAGACGAGGAAAAGGAAAATGGAGAAAATGGAAGAAGCAGGAAGATTGAAGAGAAAAGAAATGAGATAGGGAAGAATAAGGAAAGACAGGAAAGAAAGGGAAAATAGGAAAAAGAGGAAAGGACTGGGGCCAGGTCATATTTTGGCTGGTCTCCCTCATATAACCTAGCATAAGGCCAGGCACCAGGTTGTGGGCAAGGTGACTTGCTGGTTGACAGATTAGCTTATTCTTTATTCCTCATCCCAGCTGGGAAGATAGCAATGGCCTCCATCTCTGTAGTCCAAATCAGAGTCAGTCCCACATCCTCTCCCCACCCCACCCCCAGCTTCTGCTCCCACCTGCTGAGGCTTTAGCAACCACTGTACAGGGAGCAATAATTGGTGAGATAGAGGAGGAAACCACTCAGCAGGGCCAGAGTCAGATTGAGCTCTGGGGAAAAGAGCCCAGCAAACCAGCCAACAACAGAGAGCTCTCTGATCAGAGCCAAAGAGAAAAGGCAGCCGAGGCTGAACCACAAAGGGGGAGAGTAGGAAGGAGGGGGGGAAGGAGGAAGGAGAAGAGGCAAAGAAGAGAAATAGGAGAAAAGAAGAGGAGGAGGTGAGAGAAAGGAGTGGAGAGGGACATGGGGAGGGGGAGGAAAAGGGGGAAAGGAGAAGAGTAGGGAAAAAGAGAGAAAGCCCTAAGAAAGGAATAAAGAGATGAGAGGAGGGGAAAAGAGAAAAGAAGAGAGGAGAAAAGGGAGGGAGAATGAAGAAGGAAGAAGAGAGGAGAAAGAGAAAAGGGGTGGGGGAAATTAGAAAAGGTAACGTAGGGAGAGAGGAGGAAGGGGAGGAAAAAAGAAAGTAGAAGACAAGGAAGAGTAGTACTCACTTCAGACACAGGCAGAGGTTAGAGGAGGACAAGGGGTGGGGTGATGGGGAATACAAAAAAAGGCAGGAAAATATATTAAGTAAGAAGGAGAGAAGTGAATAGCAGAGCAAGGAAGAAAGGACACAGAGTGAATAAGAAAAGCAACCAGATGAAGTGGAAGAGGAGAAAAGATAGGACTCCTGAATGCCCTTTGATTTCCCTCAATCTTGTCCCACTCCCCTCTCCACCAAAGGTCTGAGAACCTGAGCTCTAATCAAGGGTCAAAGAATCTGTATGACAGAAACAGAGTAGGCCTGAGCTCAGTTCTGCCTTCTGTCCCCTACCTACCCGGACCCATCATACCCTAAATCTGGCGCAAGAATAGAAATGGAGTTGATAGGGCTAGAAACACAGCTCCATCCCCCAAGAGAAGGAAGACCTCCCCATGCCTATCCTCCTGCAAGGCAGCAGAAGCTAAAGCTTGATGAGGTACTAGAACCCTGGGTGGGTTCCACAGGGAAGGGTAAGTAAGGGAGGGGGGGGTAAGAGTGAGGGTCTGTTTAAAGAGAGGCTAGAAATCAATTCTGGCAGTTAGAAGATCTGAAAGTCCACAGACCCCCTCCCAAGGGAATGGGGTGGAGAGAAGATGGAAACTCACTATCTTAACCACTCAATAGCAACCTATTTAAATGATATGTAAACAAGAATATGTATATCTGCAGTTATTATTCCCATCCTGTGAGAACCAGGGGACAGGCCAAAACCAAATTTTGACTTCTGGATTGCAGCAGTTTCTAACAGGAAAAAAAAATAATCAAAGAGGGTCAGAGGAAAGACAGAGACCATCATCACCCACCCCTACATCTCTCTTAGCTTTGTCTCCTCAACCCTCACATCCTTCTCTCATCCACCTATTGCCTTGCCCCAAGGTCATCAGGGTCAGCCATGCCTCCCTGGTCCAGTCTCTAACCCATCCCATCCCATAACACACTGATCAGGAAAAACTGGAGATTCAGATCACTAGAGGCAGGGCCAGAAGAGAGGGGCATGCTCCCCAGAGCTTCCCTCACCATAGGTGCTAGGCAGGGACAGGCAGAAATGCTGCAGGTCTATATGTATATGCATAATCACAAATACCATGAGGTCTAAAGCAAAACGACAGATGGTGATTCCTATATGGAATCATTCAAGTTCTTTAGAGTCCTACCTTACATGTGTACACTCACACACACATAGAGAGACATTCATTTCCAGGTGCACTAAGTCATGGTCACCCACACATATACATAACCCACACCCAGCATATGCTCAGAGATACACAGCAAAACCACCTCAAACCAGAACTGAGGCCTGAGTCCTGCCTCCTCCTTTCCCCTCCCCTGCACCCCCACCTTTCCTCCTAGCCCAGAATGAGGCCCAGGTGAGGGTAGTCAGGTCCCTGAGGCTGTCCCAAGAAGGCTCTGCCTGTCACTGATCTGTGATAGATGGAATTAATCTGGAGCTGAGGAGAAGAGAAATAATTAAATCCTGCCAGACCCAAGCTAATGAGAGGGGGGTGGGAGAAAGAAAAGGAGGCCTGAGGCTCAGACCAATATCCCAGAGACAAATGGGGAGAACCCAGAACCTCAGGCCTCCTGGGAGGGAGGGGGGAGGGAAGAGGAAGGGAGGAGGAAGAAGGAGGAAGCAAAGAGAGGGTGCAAGGTTTTTGCCTTGGGAAAAGATATTGAGTATTTGAGGGATTAAGGAAAATGGGTCTTTCATCTCCCCCAAAATCTTCAAATATCTACTTCAATGGGCAGGGAAGGGGTGGGGCCCCAGTTCCTCTGGGCTCTACATCTCAGGGATGAAGGGCTGAGGAGGCAGGGTCGGGGGGAGTCAGTGGGGACCAGGCCGCTGCCAGATTGGCTGGAAAGTGGGTCACTTTCCTTTTGGAAAAAGAAAGAAAAGGAAGAAGTAGGTCGCTCTTGGGCCCCCTCAGCCCTGGCACCACCCAAAAGCTTAGCTCTCTCTCTCTCTCTCTTTCCCTAGAACTAGGGTGGGGCAGGGTAGAGTGGGCAGCTTTCAGAGCCCCTGTCTCTGCTTCCAATGCCCTCCAGGGATATCTGTAAGCCTCAAGGAAGAAGATAGGAAACAGAAGACTGCCTTATTCCCAGAGCATAGGTTGACAGATAAAAGGTTCCCCTCCCCCAACAGGTGTTCCTAGGAGGCCAATCTCAACTAGTGTCACAACTCAGGGATTCACTTATCCCAAGGTGAGAAAAAGGGATCACTAGGAAGACTTTTCTCTCTAACCCCAGGCAGGGTACAAATTAAGACCACACATACACAGAGATATCTTCCTCCCCTCATCCCCTAGAAGACCTGAATTGCTACTCTTTAGTCCCCTCATCCACACTACTTATTGCCCAGCCCCCTCACCCACTCTTCTGCCACCCAGGCCCCTCGCCCACACTACCCACCCACCCTCAGAGCTGACTCCTCTCTCTTCCCTATCTCAGTTGGCAGAGGCGTTGTTGCTATGTTACCGTGGATAGGACGGACAGACAGCAGCTCCAGCTGCTTCTTCCCCTGAGTTCTTCATGCTCTGAGTCCAGGGGGGTGTGAAAAGCAAAAAAAAAGGAGACCACCCCCTCCCACAGTCACTGAAAGAAGATTAACTCTCTTGGTCACTACACAAATAAGACATTAGAGGGTCCCCAGGGGCACTTTCCTGGGGAGATATAAAGGAGACAGTCTTTTGGGCCTGAGTCCCTGGATGCTTTGGTACTATAGTTCAGTTGCCTGGGGAAAGCCCAGTGGGTTCTGAGGTGTCCAGTATCGCCCAGCAAAGGAGTTGTGTCTCTACTGACTCTACCATAATGGCCCCCTCCTACCTCATGTCAGGAACAAGATGTATAATCTCTCCCAGGACTGAAAGGAAGATCTGGAAATGCAGACTAGGTCCTGGCTCTCACTTCCCTGTCCTTTTTGTCTCTCTCACCCTTACTAGAGTCAGTTTTTCCACTGCTATGAATTGGGGGAGGAGGGATGTGAGAGGAGAGACACAGAGTGAGAGACAAAAAGACTGACAGATAGGGAAGAGTCAGAGAGAGAGACAACGAGAAAGAGAGAAGGAGAGGGAAGGAGGGAGGAGGAGAGAGAGAGACAGAGAGACAGAGACAGACAGAGACAGAGACAGACAGAGACAGAGACAGAGAGAGAGAGATTGAGAGAAAGAGAGAGAGAGAGAGAGAGAGAGAGATTGAAGCTAGGCCTAGTGTGATTATTTGAGCCAGGTAAGAAGGTGCATGTATGAGTATATCTTTTTTTATGAGTGGACACAGATGGATAAGAATCTGCATGGAGGCTTATTTGAATATACATTGTCATAATACAACTATTTGTTTTGTTTCAATGTATACATGCCTATAACATGTATCTGTGTTACCATATGCATGAATGTCAGTTATGCATACAGATGTATTACAGTTTATGCAAACTAGTATATCTATTATGGCATTACATGGGTATTCATTCCCACATGGCATCATTGGGCATATTCATGGTGTGGTATTGGTGTGCACATATTGCACAAGTTGTATATGTGAAGGAACACTGGCATGTCTGACATTTTCACTCATTCCAAAAGGCTCTCGGTGTCCATAATACATTAAAATCTCAACCTCCTCACCACCACCCCCTTCCCAGTCACCTCCACCCAAACCATATTCCTAAAATCCCTCTCTCATCTCAGCTTTTTCTTTGCAGTCTCCCCACAAGAGAGATTTAAGTTCCCAATGGCAATGAAAGACTAATGGAACTAGAAAGAACTCAGGAATCCTGCCTCCTATAGTTGATGAAGACAGTAAATATTCTAGTCAAACATACATATATCACAAATACAAATACCAAATAGTGAGCTCACATATTTACCTTCACATCACTTGGAATAATGAGAACTTTCAGGGCTCAATTCATCCAATTCTTATTTGGAGCTTCACTTGGATACTTGGGGGTCTCTTCAGAAAAGAAACTGAGACTGCCTCTGTTCTTCCTACTCCTGTTTCTCCCACACCTCTCTTTAGAAAGTGCTTTCTTACCCTAACTAATCCTACCTGAGCACTCACCCAACCATAGTCTCCTTTAGCACCACCCATCTCTCAGGAAAAGGGAATGGTCAAAACTAAGGCCTGGTTGGGGAGCCTCAACTCTAGAGCAGACTGCTCTGATAATGACCATCCCTACTCCCACATCTTTTTTAATTAGCTTATAAAAGAGAAACTGAAATATAGGAACAAAGTCTAAGGTTAGGCTTTCCTGTTATCCTCTCTGCTACTCAGGAAACATGATGAGAGTAAAGGGTAATGATTTGGCTTTCCTCCCATCTTCTGCCCATTTTGAGATCACCTCAAACCACTACCCTATCAGCTCTGGTAGCTGCTGGGAAAGAAATTGAGGCCTTTCCCACTCTCCGCAAAGCTGTGGAAGAAGACCAAACCAGATGCTCAGAGATTCTAAGTTCAAAGATCAGAAACAAGGGAATGGGATCATTAGGACCTGGGTCCTGCCCAGACAAGAAGAAAGATATGGAATAAAATACAGGCAAAGGCCATAATACAATCCTAGGGGACTCAGTCAGGGGTCAAGCTCAGGTCAGCAGAGCAGGAGGATTAGTGAATGAGGTCCAATTCAGCTCAAAGGTGGGGACAGTGAGCACAAGAGAAGCTACAGCGGGGTGGGGGGGGATGAGGAAGAAGATCAAAGATCAGCAAAGAAAAGGCCTGAAAACCATATGGAAGAGAAGAGAAGGGGAGCAGGAAACAGGACCCTTTAGCCTGGGCTTTTCCAGGCAGGGTTGGCTTCAACCTGAAGGCTCATTAAAGCTATTATATAACCAAGAGATGGAGGAGCAAAAATGAGCTGTGCATACATATCCTGCTCTATAACACTCACACACACACACACACACACACACATACAGAGAGAGTTACAAATATGCACATGCATACACCAGCTCTCTGGTACCCACAGGACTAAAAACACAAAGTCCCCTATAAAAGCACATTGAAGGAAGAGTCATTTTGGTGGGGTATACCAAAATAGAGTGGGCAAAGAAGGGATCCATTGACTAGAAAGCCCAGGACCATAGCCCTCATAATTCAGATATTCTGACCAGAGAAAGATAGGGCATGGATTGTGGAACAAGGCTGGGGAAGTCTGGAAACCACATACTCATCAGAGGTATGGAGAACAGATCTTGACAGACATGGGCACCTGCCCATCTAGGGATAAGCAACTACCCTCTCCCTGAGACTACCCCCCCACCTCATTTTACAAACCAGAGTTCAGAGCTCAATCCAGCCCGGAATCAATAATCCAGAAACTAGGACCCAGAGTCCAGCCTAGCCCAAAATCCCAGAACCTTCCATCCCCACAGAGAGAGAAAGGATTAATTTGAATATTTGATTGCTCTCTTGGGGAAGGGGGTTGAGCTTGCAATCACTGCTCCTACCAACTGTTCCCCCACAGACTATTTTACATGTCCTGAACTTATATCACCCAAGGACAAAAACAAGTCACCAGGAAAGCCCTAGGGATAATGGGGATCCAGAAACACGAGGGGCCCTCAGGGCAGCAGGAGAGACTGGAGAGGACTATGCAGAGTAGCTCAGAGTTTAAGAGATGGGTCCAGGCATCCTCCTCTTATGGCCCCAGCAACTACTCCCTAGGGTTCTCTATCCAACCCTGATCCCCCACCCTATCCATATCTACGGTCCTCCTCTTATTCCTCACCTATGACTCTGAACCTTCTCAATCCATTCTAATCCCCTGGCTCCTCCCTGCCTCCAGTTTCTCCCAATTCCCTCCTCCATGACCGAACAACTTCCCACCCTTAAACTCTGTCTGGAAATCCTACCTCACTCCCATCTCTCAAAGCCCACTTCCCTCTAGGAAGCCACCCCTCCATGACACAGACTTGGTTGCATTCTCCTGGATACCTAACTTCTGCATTACTACCTCAAAACCCTAAAATGACCTCTACCTCCACCTTCCATCACCCGGAGTCATTGGATGGGAACACTTCGAAATCAGTGTTACCTATCACTGCCCTCCCCAACATTCTCAATGCATGAAGAAAAAGCGTGAAACTAAGGGAAGTAGCTCCCACCCCATACATGATCACAGGAATTTTCCCTGAGATATAGATGAAAACCGAAGGATCAAGAATTAAGCCTCTTCCCTTGGATCCTTCAGAGCATGATGAAGCCTGGAGTCAGAGATGGGACCTCCCTCTTTCCCCTCCTTCTATCCCCTGCCCTCCCCCCCCCATTCCCCGCCCAATATCAGAGAAGGGACCCTGCCTCCCAGTCACAGTAAGTGGATCACGTAGCAGCAAGACCTCCCGGACCCTGCTCCAGCTTTCAAATTGTGCAGAACAGCGGCCCTTTCAGAACCATGGACAGCTTCCAGTCTAAAGCTGTTCAGGCCGGGGGGAACTAAGTAGGGGAAGGAGGGCACGGGTACCCCCTCTGTCAATCAGCCAGGAATTCTTTGTCAGGGCCCTTCCCACAACCACTGGTCCCTTCCTGCCCTATTCACTCCTATTTAACCACATTCCTCCAACAGCCCAGTCCGGCAATGAACCCACAGGAGGCCAAAAGATAAAAACGGAGGGGCTGGAAATCCGTATGCTTGGGTGCCCCTTCCCGCACTCCCCACTGCCTTCAGCAACGACTCACCCCCGCTCTTCACTCCTCAGTCCCAAGGGAAGGACAGAAATACTCACCCGGTGACAGGTGTGGGCCTGGGGTATCCTGCTTCTGCTGCCCACACCCAGCTCGATGGCCCCCTTCAGGAGGGAGCCTTCTCCAGTCTGGGGTGGGGCGGGCAGGGCGGGGCAGGATGGGGCGGGGCGGGGTAGGGGGGCGAGCCATGTGGCAGAGCCGAGAGAGCTCATGGAGCCTACTGAGCCTAGAGGAGCAGCGGCAGGCGGGCAGGCGGGAGGGAGAGAGAGGGAGGAGAGAAAGTGGGAGACTGACTGCGAAGTGGGGGGGTGATGAGCGAGAGAATGAGGGAATCCTCTCTCATTTCGCCCCATCCTATAGCCCAGGTTCCTTCATGTTTGAGTGCTGCAGAGAGTTAGAAGGGTAAGGGAAGACTCAAGACAAGACCCCCATATAGAGGCTCCCCTTCAAGGTCCTTGGCAGCAGAAGAGTTGCCTAGGATCAGCTCCCATAACCACCACCACCACCATTTTTGCCCCTTTGTTATCAACTGTCTGACAGTGATTCCAAAAAGAAAGGCACTCATGTAAGGCACCCTCTGACCCAAACACATACATAGTCTTGCATATAGCTGCACACATGGCACATTCTCTGACATACATGTGCACCCTAGAGTATGCACACTGACAGATATACATTCACATTAGGATGCCCACTCACAGGCACATGCCCACTCTCTGGCACACATAAGAATGTAAGTCCTTACATACACACTGGGGCACACACAAATATTTCCTGGTTGCCCCAATTGCAGAGGGTGTGGGCATCTGCAAGCATGTTCTGAAGCATATGAAACATGTTTTGGCCTGGACCAGCATTGGGAACTTGTGTACATGTGTTTTCCACACACATATGTTCTGGTCATAAACATGTTATATGGTTGTAGTCACAAGTCCATACACAGAACCTTCCCCACAATATTTCCAACTGAATCCCCAAGGGTAAGCTGTCCACACAAGAATGGGGAGACACCAAGAATCTCAGTCATAATACCCCTCCACATGTTTTATTGTGACTGCTTCAAACCTGGGCTAGGGTAAGGGCCCCCACCAGGTTATCACAACAGATGAGCAAACGCCTATGCCCACCCAGAAGCTAGCAGCCTGTTACCATAACGATGGAGCGACTGCCTCGCCTGCTCAGAATCACCAGCCACAGCCCAGGCTCTCCAGGAAGCGAAGCTGCCTCCCTCCTAACAGGGAAAGGGGAGGAGGAGAAGGAGGGAAAAGGGAAGGCAGGGTGGGGACAGACAGAGGCTGATCAGTTGTTCTCCATTCCCATAGAGACATGTAACCCCTCTAGCTGCAGCATGAGGGATTGAGGTTAGACTTCAGAATGGATCACAGGATTCAGAGATGGGAGAGACCTTAGATATCATCTAGTTTCTCTTATGGAGGAAAACATTGAAGCCTCAGGAGGGATGGATTTTGCCCAAGGTCATAGAGGAAGTCAGTGACAGATTCAAGCCTAGAATCCAAGCCTCCTTTTTCTCAAGTCCAGAGCTCCTTTCCCTACAATAGACTGGCTTTTCATACTGTATTAAACAGTGTGACTGAGCAGAAGGGCTCAAGGTGACTGTGGCTGTCCATGAGGGGGAGATTCCTCTTCCAAGGAACTAGAGGCAAGGAGCACTGGAATAGTTGGCCCAAGTCTGAAGACATACTTGATCACTTCTGGCTACAGTTTTTCCTCAAGCCTCCTCACAATACACACACACACACACACACACACACACACACACACACACACACACACACACCACTTGAAACTAAGGAGTATTACCTAAATCCCTGGAAAACAAGTTAATGATGGGCATGAGATTTCTGGCTAGGGAGCTGCAATTTGCCCACTTCTGGAAACTAGGAGGGGGATTAGAGACAGGTTGGATTCCTGGTTTCTAATCTACTCTGAAACCCTGCCCTTCCTCCCAGCATCTATATTTCCTTCCCAGGGCTCCTGACCTTGCCCTTCCCCACCCCCCAGTCCCAGTTCTTCCCAGTGCTCCTCCCTGGGGGCACTAGATGTTATAAGGGCCTGGGCTGGTTGAGCTCCTTTATCCTTGATCCAATCCCATTTCTATTGGATTTTGCCAGAAGCTGGACTGTCCGTTTAGTGTCTCATTAGGCTCAGGCTGAAGGGAGAGACTGCTGCTCTGTTTGGGTCTGGGCCAGGCTGGACTTGAAGGAAGGGTGGTACAGGGAAAGAAGGAATATTGGTATCATTTTGATCATAATAACAAAAACTTTGTGCTTAATTCAAGTCCCATTCTATCAGATTCTCCCTTTAGCCACGGATGCCAAGGTGGTAAATGTAAAAAAGAGGTCCAACAACATTACTACCCTCCTCAATAAACTCCATCAGCTCCCTATGACCTCTAGGATCAAAAATAAACTCATTTGTTTGACATTTAAAATCCATAACAATCTGAATCCAGTCTTTCCATTCTTATTAATAGCTTATACCCTTCAAGCATTCAATAGTTCAATCAATTTGGTCTCCTCACACAAACCATTCTATCTACCATTGCCATACCTCTGAGCAGACTTTATCCCAATGACTGGGTACTCCCTCATGACTATTACATCTTAGAATCTCTAGTTCCCTTCAAAACTCAATTAAATCACTACTTCTTATGGAAAACTGCCCTAATTCCCCCCCAGCTATTAGTTCCTCCATTCTAAAATAGCTTGTATTCATTTTTTTTGCATTCTGTTCTATATGTGGTCATGTAGCTATACACACATAATTTTAATGACCATCTGTGTGCTACAAAATGTAAGCTCCTTGAGAGAAAGAATTGTTTGATTTTTTTTTTTTATCTTTCTATTCCTAGGACTGGAAAATAGCAAGCACTTCATAGAAATGTTTGTCAATCAATTGACAGAGAGGTAAAGACTCAATAAGGGACTCTCAGTTGAACAGTTACACTCTCCTTCTGGCATTTGATTTTACCATTTGCTCCACCAGAAACTGTTTATATGAGACAATATGATAAAGTGGGATGGAAGCTGTTTTCAGAGAAGTAACTGTATGACCTTGGACAAGTCATTAACTTCTCTGATCCTCATTTTTTTCATCTGTACAATGAGAGGTTTGGCCTTGAAAACCTCTCAGGTCTCCTTTGCTTCTAAATCTAAGATCCCATAAGTCAGAAAAGGCCCTGGAAAGTGAGTTTATTCAAGAAGCCCCCCCCCCAAATCACCTCTTCTGGAATCTCAAAATCCTTGTAATCAGGTAGTTCTCACTAAAGAGGCAATTCCTTCTATTGGAAGAAATATAGGATTTGGAGTCAGATGACCTGAATTCAAACTCTTGCTCTATTATTCTAAAATAAGTGGTTAGATAAGATGACCTCTAAACTCCCTTCCAGCTGTACAGTCTGTGGACTGCTATGATGTCTAACTTCACTCTCTCATGTTGCAGGCAGCAACATGGGAGTGGAGAACAGCTATTCAGCTTTTGGCTCTCCCTGCTTTCCCTTTCTTCTTTTACCTTCCCAGTTTGAAAGCATCTTTGACTGCTAAGTCCCTTCCTAATATTCTCTGACTGAATGTGCCAACCTCAGGGGAGGTAGAGCAGGTACTGAGCATCAGCAAGCATGTAAGATTATACATGTGTCTAGATAGGAGAGAGCACAAATATGCATGTGAAAATGTGAAAAAAAAATCAGATGAGAAGCCTGTTTCTGGAAGGAGAAATCTACGTACATTACTATAAATGTGCATGTTGCATATATTGTGCATGTTGTGCTGCATATTGTGTGACCTAGACAGGGGCTCTATCTGTGTCTCCTCCACCTGTGCCAATGTTCCTTTTAGAAACACCTGCCCAAACAGCCCCTCCCTGTTCCCATTTTTAACATTGATTCACAGCCAAGTCATGAGCCTTCCCCCTCTCCTCTCCTTGTTCTCTTCTCCCCTTATCCCCTCTGCTTTCTTAGGACTCATTATAGAGTCCTTCCTAGGGTCTCCTGGCCTTAACTAAGACAAGGGAGGTAAGAAGCCCCCCCCCATCAGCTAAGGTCAGAACAAAGGCTAGAACCCAGATGCTTTCTTCCATTCCCAGTCAATCCAGAGGCAGTGGGAGCCTCAGATCCTGACCTTCTAAGAGTATCAGCACACAGGACCATATATATGTATATATATATATATATATATATATATATATATATATATATATTCCTTGCCTATCCATTGCCTGCCCTAGTCCCAATAATGGTCAAGAAATCACAAACTGCCAGTTCTAGAAAGGATAATTTAGTCCAACCCTCTCATTTTGCAAAGAAAGAAACTGAGGATTAGAGAGAGGAAAGGGCTTGCCCACCATCACAGTGAGTCAGTGGACAGAAAAATAGTCCCATCTGAGGAACCTTCTTGAGACTCTTCTTTGGACACAGGAAAGACCCTGCAGTGTTGAGAAAGAATAATCCAACTCCTTTTAGTTATTCAGAGGGTGTAGAACTGCCTATTGGAGCCAGGGGACTATACAAAATGACTACCCATGCCTGAAGAGGGGAGATTGAAGAGGTTAGGTAAGCCTAAGATCTGCTAAACAGGGCAGATCAGCTTCAGTGCAACCACTGATTCCAAAATGACTGATCCACTGGGCCCAAGATCCCCATCACCATTCACCCAAGGTGGATGCTACCTGTTCCTATATAGCCCCTTCAGTCCTGTACTGCCAACCGGCCCCTCCCAACAACGACATCATCAGGGCTCTGCTTCAGGGCCAGGGTCCCCCAGGCCCACAGTTTCTGGTCTCACACTCATTGCTTAAGGCCAGAAAACCAGGGAGAAAAGCTCATTCGATGCCTCACCCTGGTCCCCATCTTCCCTCTCCAGTGAGGAAACCCAGGCCCAGAACCTAGGACTCGGGCTTCCGATGCATCCCAAGGGAAGGTGAGCTTTCACCAACATCTCGACAAGTCAGAGAGACCCTAAAGTGACAAGGATCCAGGGAGTCAGGGTCCCACATCCAAACGGCTCCAAGGGAGCAGAACAGGCTGCAGGAAGGATCTGAAGTCTACGGTTCCCTCCCTGTCTCCCTGCTTCTGCCCTTCTCTCCCTTAGGAAATCCCCCGGGAAAGCATTTCCGAGTGAATCCGTTCACATCCACAGGCACACGGACTCACGTTCACGCAGACACAGCCTCGCAGAGACACTCACACAGTCACCCAGAGATCGAGAAAACTTCTCTCCAGGGGCGCCTCCCCCGCTGCCCCTTCGCCCTCCCTGCGGGGGAGGGGGATCCCCCAGACTGGCCCCCGTAGCCGGGGCTCCCTGCGCCCCAAGTCCCCCCTCCTTCCTCCCGCCCCGGCTGTGCGGAGGCGGGAGGAGGCGGGAGCTGAGTCTCCCCTGGAAACCGGGTCTCCGCCCGGCCCCCGGCGCCACGCCGCCCGCCGCCCTCCAGGTGCTGCGGTGGCCCGGGCTGGGCCAGCCGGGCCTGGGCCCGGGGCCGCCCCCGGCGCCCAGCCCGAGGCTGCAGGGCCGCGACCCCCGGCCCAAGGGAGAGGGCGCACAGAGGACCCTCCCCGCTTCCCTGCCCCAGGCTGGGGAGGCCGCTGGCGGGGGGCAGGCGCGGCGCCGGGAGCCCCCTCCCCCCGTGCCGCCTTACCTGGCCCCGGCCGGCAGGCTGTCCAGTCGCAGGGCGGCCCGCAGGCTGCCCGGAGGCGGAGGGCTTGGGGGGGGCGGGGGGGTGCCAGGCCGAGCCGGGGAGCTCGACTCCCTGGCACCGAGGCCCGGCAGCTGGCACGGCCGAGGGGGCCGCGGGGAGAAAGGGTGGGGGGGTTCCGGGCACTGCGGAGCCCCCAGCGAAGGGGCCGCGCCGGCTGCGGAGCCGGAGCCTCGGAGACTGGGAGGGAGCCCGGCAAGCTGCGGAGGGTGGATTTCCCGGGAACCCGGACGGGAGGCGGGGGGGATCCCGCCCGCTCCGCCCCCGCGCAGGGCCAGCGGGGGGAAGGGGGAGGGCGGGGCCGGAGCTGGAGCCCGGGGGGCCCGCGGGTCGGACCGGGGCCAGCGGGGGTCTCTGCGGATCGCCGCGAGCCGGCCGCTGTCCGAGGTGCTGGGGGGAGGGGGCTGAGGCCGCCCCGGGGAGCGCCCCCCAGTGCCCAGGGCTGAGCCAGGCGGAGGCGGGGGATTTCCCTGGGTAGCCTTCAGGGATGCGAATGAGACTCGGCTCCGCCTCCTAGCCGCGGGAGGGGGAAATAGGTGGAGAAGAGGGACCTCATCCTTGCATCCAGACAGTCACAGGCATCCAGAGACAGTCACAACCGCACACAGGGCTGGTACAAGCTCCTGGTGTGCTGTACAAGGTCCTGGGGTGTAGACATACACACCGGTTTCCGAGGCGGTGAGTGACACAGGGTCCAGTCTCATGCTTACAAATCTGTATCATTTAGTTTCTCCCTATCTCTGTCTCTGTTTCTGTCTGTCACACACACACACACACACACACAGACACACACACTCACCGCACAACCTGAATAGTTCCAGAGATACAGTTTCTCCCCATCCCACTTCTTCAGTCACTTACACACATATGCCAAACAGCTGCAGAGACTATGACACAAGACACAAGCAGCCCGAGAGATGGTTTCTCACAAAAGGTCACACACCAAACCCCCTTATATGGAAGGACACACAGAGACTAGGACATAGGCACAAACAGTCCCCCTACCGTCATACATCTTCACATCCATAACAGAATTACAACTCCTGTTCTCCAAACCTCCCAAGACTTTACCCTTACCTTCCATAGCTGCCCATCCTCAAACTCCAAATATCTATAGACCCCCTTCATTATCTTTCCTTTGTCCCAAAAGTCACCATGCCAAGAACCCAGGACAGTGAGCCCTCCCAACTCATTCCATTCTTTCCCCCCTTCACCCCAGCTCCTCTGCAGTGAAAGAAATTAAAGTTATATCTAATTGGAATCCTGAATCACTCAGCAAAAAGAGAAACTTCACCCCTGTCCAAACCTATGCTCTTGGTTCAGGGATGGGGTGGGATGAAGGGGCATGCTGGTTCTATGAGAGCTAGGGAAACTGCAGAGCTTAAACTGAGGAATGGATGAGGCAGGCAGGCTGGAGAACCAATGATAGTAACCCAATGTATCAGCGCCTTCCTAGCCCAGAGTGACTCTGCGAGTGAGGAGGGGGCAAGTGGGAGAACCCACATAGGCCCACAGGTTGAAGGCAGTGGGGGAGAGAACGAAGCAAGGCTTTGCTAAATGTCAGCCTTCTCTCCCTACTGAGACTGGAACTGGGAGTAGGAGAGATCTAAAGCAACCTTCCTACTATTAAAGCCCCTTTCTTCTCCCCTTACTCTAGGCAGAGAAAACTTGGGATCCTGCATCCTGACTGAGATCTAACCCTTCCCTACTGTGTGCATGTGTATGTGTGTGTGTGTGTCAGACACATACACACACACACACACAATTTCTTTGTATCTCCCTGGATCAGTCTCCTAGTACAAAGAGAGAAACAAAGGCTTAGAGAGATGAAATAATGCACCCAGGAAGCTCCCTAACACCTGACCTTTCTCCTTCCTATACCCCACTTACCCCAAGTTGGTTCCAGAGTAGTACAATGGAGAAAGTATTGAATTTTAGAGTTACTAGATCAGGATTCTTGTCCCATTTTCACTTTTTACTATTTTGTAACCTTAAGCAAGTCCAACTTTCTGGGCTCCCATTTCTTTAGCAGTAAAATAAGGGACTTGAAAAAAAGGGGTCTCATTGCTCCAAACCCTGTGCTCTCTATGGAGGAATCATTTGATGAAGAAGCAGTCTAGCTGGGCAAGAGTCTCAGACTTCTAAAGAGAATATTTTGACTTTTTGTGCTGATGATGATGATGTTTGCCCTTCATTCTGGAAGAAGACCATGACATCGGGGGGGGGGGGGGGGGGGATGATGCCATGATAAATGAATGAATTGGATTTGAGATGGGAATGCTGTGATAAGCTACCAGTCTCATTTTCTCCTCCAGAGCTCTGGGTTCAGTGGCCAGATATGAATCAAGATAAGTAGAGATAGTCCTGGATGTGAGGTAATCATGGTTAAGTGACTTGTCCAAGATCACAGCTAGTGTCAAGTGTCTGGGTTTGGATTTGAACTCCCATCTTTCTAACTCCAAGGCCAGTGTTCTATCCACTGTGCCACCTAATTGCCCCTGCTGTGTATATGATCTTTTGTAAGGTGCTTCCCCTTTTAAGGCCATATGTATCTTCATCACTAAAATGAAAAGAAATGACTTTTCACCCCCCAGACAGAAAATACAACCGAGACAGAAAAAATGGACCTTTAAAGTGAATCTGGAAGAGAGGGTAGAGGTGAGGAGTCCTGAATTTAAGGATGTTCATACAAAGCCTCATTTTTGACCCAGAGCAATAGATGAGAAAGTCTTTCCTTTCCAAGGAAGTAAAATCAAGTGTAAGAACTGCCTAGTAAGCATAAATAACACTCCCCCTCCTCCAGGTTGGGGATGACAATGAGGCAAGAGAGAGAGGATCCTGGCTTGTGCTCAGACTAAGAAGGACATCCAGTGATGAGAGATGTTTTTCTGGAGGAACCAGGAGCCAAAGGAGAAAAGAAGGTATCTCAAAGGTTAGGATGGGATTTGGGAAGAAGAAGACAAAGAATCATTTTTTTTTTCTCTTCCAGGGCCCAGGAATCAAGATGAATAGAAAAGTGAAAGAGTAAACAGGATTAGACTACAGGTCTAACTCATAGAGTCTAAGTTCAGGGATCTTTCCTTCACAGCCCATGTCAAGAAAGCTACAGGATGGGGAAAGAAACATTAATCAAGATCAGAAAAGAATCTCAGTGAAAAGGGCATGGAAATAAGAGTCAGTTCAACCATAACAGTCAAAGGAGAAGCCATTGATGGAGACTAGACCAAACTGAAAACACAACTGAGACACATTGAAAAAGGCACTAAATTTGTAGTCAAGATGACCTGGGTTTGAATTTTAGCCTTGCTACTTATTTATATACATATTTTAATTTTTTTTTTATTTTAAGGCAATGGGATTAAGTGACTTGCCCAAGGTCACACAGCTAGACAATTATTATGTGTCTGAGGTCAAATTTGAACTCAGGTCCTCCTGACTCCAGGGTCAGTGTTCTAGCCACTGCACCACCTCACTGCCCCAGTCCTGCTATTTATTAATCCTTTTACTCTACAAGGCTTGATCTTAGTTCTCCCATCAGTCAAATAAAATAGTTAGGGGGTACAGTGGGTAGAGCAATGGAGTTAATCAAGAAAATGATAGTTCTGGGGAGGTTAGGTGGCGTAGTGGATAAAGCACCAGCCTTGGAGTCAGGAGTACCTGGGTTCAAATCTGGTCTCAGACACTTAATAATGACCTAGTTGTGTGGCCTTGGGCAAGCCCTTAACCCCATTTGTCTTGCAAAAAACCTAAAAAAAATGATAGTTCAAATCCCACCTCAGATACTTGACAAGTGTGTAGACCTGGGTAAATTGTTACGTTGCCAAGAAACTTATCAAGGTGAGTGAAGACCAGTGCAGAGCACAGGTGACCCTCTGTTCGCTCTGTGTGGAAACTTAATCCTACTGTGCAGCACCCTCAGTAATCTTAATCATTCATATTTTATTAATAATTGCTCCCATCTCAATAGCATTCTAAAGTTTATAAAATACCTTCCTCATAACAACCCCAGGAAGTAAGTAATGTATTATTTTCTCCATCTTTATAATATTAACAATTATATAACACCTTTAAGATGTACACAGTGATTTACATGTGTGTATGTGTATATATATACATATATATATACATTTATATGTAAAATCTAATAATACTTGGCAGCACAACTATTTAGAGTAGGGCACAATTCAGGGATGAAATCAGACTAGAAGATCACTTTGACAACTGATGCCTGGTCCCCTATATTACCATCACCATCACCATCTCCCCACCCTACCCCACCAGCCCCACCATTTTACACCCTATGCATTGTAACTTGATATCAACTATATAAAAAATGTTGAGAGGTTTGGGTGGGAATTGTAGGTATGAGGTATGTGGTGACTGCTGGACCCAGATAACCTGAGTTCAAGTCTAGCCTTAGACACTTCCTAGTTGTGTGATCCTAGGCAAGTCACTTAACTTCTTTTTACCTCAGTTTCCTCAACCCCTCAGAACTGTTATGATAAAATGAGATAATTGTTAAATGTGCTTAGCACACAGTAGGCATTCTATAATTGTTTATTCCCTTCTCTGCCCACCTCAGACACCTGATATGTTTGGCCAACTACATCCTAGAAGTGGTCCTGCCCTATATGGCATATCTATGTGATAAAAACCTTATTAAACACTCCAACACCTCCGTTCATCTCCATCCCCAATCCCCACCAGTGAAATAAAGACATAAACAATTGTGGCTAAAATTTTTACTTTTCAGAACCTCAAATCACAGGCACTGTCTTCTTGGACTTTATCTTATGCTAGTGTTCAAGTCAGGGACCCTCAGATTGGAAGGAGAAATGAAAAGAAAATGCTGCCAAATTTCTCTTCCCTGTTCATATCTCACCACCCCTATCTTCACCCTAGCCCTAGGAAAGAAGAGCTGGCCTGGGTGAGGCTGGACATCCCCTAGGAGGAGGAACAAGAGGCTGCTGGGACATTTGGTCCTCTGGACCCCGGGCAGCAGCTTAGCCCCCGGCAATCCTGGCGGAAACGTTGTAATGAAAAGCAATAGACAAGGGGGTCCAGGCAACTGTTAAGACTGAGCAGGGCCAGACTGAGGGTATGCAGGACATCCAGAGTGGAAGGCACCGGACACTCACCATCTCCACCGTCACCATCATTCTCCTCCTGTCTGGCCACCCAAGGGGCTAGGATGAGGTGGTAGGGTGCCAGGCAGATGGCAAACACCAGCAACAGCCCCAGGACCATGGTTCGTGCCATGCGTCTGTGTGAACCAGTAACTAAAGGGCCCAGAGATGCCCCTCTTGATGTAGGGGGCATCACCAGAACCCGAGCCAAGGATATGTAGGCCCCAAGAACCAACAGGAAGGCAGCAATAAAGAAACCCACAGTGATATAGGCCATGCCTTGCCGGGCCCAACCATGCTCAAAGCAGCGGGTAGCGCCTCCTGGGCCAGGGCGAAGAGCCTGGGCAGAGACCAGAGATGGAGCAGCACAGGCCAAGCATAGCATCCAGGTGGCTGTACAGGCAGCCTGGGCCACTCGGAGCTGGTTGAGAGGCAGGCGGGTGCCAAACCCAGGCTTGGGTCCCTGCACGGTGCAATAACGACTAACGCTGATGAGGACCATGAAGGAGATGGCAGCATAAGTGGCAGCATAGTATGTGGCTCCAGTGATGTGGCAGACAGAGGCAGGGAAGGGCCAATGGGCCCTGCCCAAATAGTAGGTGAGCCAGAAAGGCAGTGTGAGGGTGAAGAGGATATCTGCCACAGCCAGGTTGAGCAGGTAGAGACGTAAAGCTTGGCCTAGGCTTCCCCCACCCCTCCCAAAAACGGCCAAGGCAGCCAGGTTGGCAGGCAGACCCAGACTCAGGGCCACTGCGTAGGCTGCTGGCACCACGATGAAGCGGGCAGGATCATCCCAAGGGCCACATCCTCGAATGCCTGCACCTGCTTCTGTGTTGTTCATTGGATCCAAGGGAGAGGTGGGTGGACTGTGGGAAGAAAGGAGAGAGGACCATGAAAGGTGGGGGAAGGGAAACCAAATAAAGATAAAGGGAGGGGTTATCTCTTTTGGCCCCCCTCCCCTCAGAAAACCAACCTTCCTAAACCACTCAACCACCCCTTTTGCTCCCCCCCCAAAAAACTTGCCTCACCTTTTCTTTTCTCAAAGTCCATCTCTATCAACAGCCCCTCTCTCACCTCTAGAAGAATGTCAGTGAATCTGAGACCAAAAAGGAGATATATGTAGGAGAATTTGCCCTGAGCCCCACTCTAATTCCCAATTCCAATCAGTGCCCACAAAACAGAGAAAGAAGAGACTGGAAAACTGACTGTCAAGGGAGTTCATTCCTCAGATACAACCGATTTTGGCTTCTTGAGTCAAGTCTGGCATAGGGGTAGAGGGCCAACCCAGGGGCGATAGACCCTCCCCCCACTGTACCACATCCCAAGGGAGAGCTTCCTTCTTATTCTAGTCTGCATCCTCCCTCTACATCATACACCCATTCAGAGCCATGCCGGCATATATATGTACACAAGTTGAGAAGTGTTCCCAATATAGAAATTTAAATACATATTGACATAAAAACAATAAACATAGATATACATGTAAAAGCACATTTCTATACAAAAAGAGACCTGAAAGAATGTTATTCATATGCATGAACTCAACTATGAAATATTACAGAAGGATACAGGCATTCATTCTGAAATATATAGGATAATACCTACATGAATACATATATGTGTGTGTGTGTATACATACATGCTTTAGTACATTAAGTAAGATATATGAAAAAGAGCTAGCAATTATGGAAATAAAGTCTTCAAAGATAAGTCAGAGAGATCCCATAAATAATTTTTTTGGTTTCAGAAAAGAGTGAGGTCTCTAGGAGGATTCTGTTGTTTGCTTTTGTTCATGGAAAAAGACCATGACATCAGATTTGAGATGATGCCATGATATGCAGGTGAATTGGATTTGAGTGAGAGGGTGCTGTGCAGAGTCACCGGCCTCACTTTCTCCTCTGGAGACATCTGGATTCAGTGGCCAGATATAAATCAGGACAACTGGAGATAGACCTTGATGCAAGGCAGTAAGGGTTGCCCAAAGTGTCTGGGGTCACATTTGAACTCAGATCCTCCTGACTCCAGGGGTCAGTACTCTATCCACTGTGCCAGCAAACTGCCCCTAGAAGGATGTTAGGGTCGAAATGGAGACTCTTTGTCTCTTTTGGGATCTCAGACTACCAATAGGATTTAACAAGCAGATATGAAGCACCTACTGTGTGCTAGACCCTGGGGCTACAAAGACAACTAGAAAGGGACCTCAGAGATCCAGCTCTCTCATTTTACAGGTGAGAAAACTGAGATTTAGGGAAACTAAGTGACTAGTCCAAGATTACACAGGAAGTAAAGAAAAGCAGAATTCAAAGTCCCTAATTCTGAATCTGTTCTTCCCACTGCTCAATGATGTCTTCACAAGTAGCCTAGGTTCTCATAGACATCCTGAAGAAGTCAACAAGCATCTATTAAGCTCTTACTGTTTGTGAGGCACTGAGTCACACACTGGAGATTCTTTCCCTCCTTATCTCCACCTCCTGGCTTCCCTGGCTTCTTTCAAGTCACAGCTTTCTACAAGATACCTTTTCTAATCCCCTCTAAAGGAAAGCTAATGCCTTCCTTTCAGGCAGTTATTTACAGTTTATATTGAATTGAGCTTGCTTGCATATAGCTATTTGCCTACAGTCTTCCCCACTAGAATGTGAGCTCCTCAAGGGCAGGGATTATGTTTTTTCTTTCTTTGAATCTTCTCCAGTGCTTAGTATAAGGCCCAGTACATAAAAGGGCATTTACTAATAATAACTAACATTTATGTAGTTATCTTGTTAACTAACAAGATTAACTAGCACGTTAACTAACATCTTGTAGCGGATCCTATGCTAAGCACTTTACAATTAATAGTAATGATTATGATAAAAACATTTGTAAGGTACCTACTGTATACTAAGCTCTTTCCAATCTTCTCATTTGATTCTCACAACAATCCTGGGAGGTAGGTGCTATTATTAACTCCCTTTTACAGATGAGGAAACTGAGGCAAAGAAGGGTTACGTTATTTGTCCAAGATTGCACAGTTACTAAGTGTCTGAGGCATGATTTGATCTCAGGTCTTCCTGACTCCACGCCATACATTACAACACATTTAATGGGGATACAAAGAAAGACAAAACATCCTTCCTACCTTTAAGAAACATATTCTTATGGGGGGAAACAGGCAAATAGCAAATACAGACATACTATATACATAGTAAATATACCATGATCTCAAAAGGGTGGATACTAGAAACTGCAGAAAGTAGAAACTGATCTTTTTTTTTGAGGGACAAAAATATTTTTTAAAAATTTTATTTAAGTATTTCTGGGTTAGCAGAAGCTAAAGGAAAGAAAGATTAGCACAGCTACCAAGAGAGGATAAACAATAAGGAAAGTATAGGGGGTTTGAGATGTTATTTGGGGGATGACATTCCATAAGAGTGGGTTAGCTTCCATAAGGAAGACAAGACAATTGATCTGAGTCTTAAAGCAAGCTGGGGAGTTAAATGGCAGAAGTGAAGAAGCACTGGGAGCCATCAGGAGATGGGAGACAGGAGTGTTAGGTATGTAGCACAGGAAGCCAGGTGGGGTAGCTATATGGTAGGGTGAGGAGTAGGGAGGAACGCAGAAGATAATTGGAAAGTAGGAGGGTCCACATTGGAAAGTAGGATTGTGTGTATTTGTGAATGTGCTGCAACCTTCTGACAAGGCTTTCAGACTTTCAGTTTCTGGCAACAAACTGATAAGATTTTTTTTTCATCATCTGCACTTGTGAGGAAAACCCATGAGTTTCATGTATATGTATGTGAAAGGTATCAATTCATATAAATTCATTAGGGAATAACCATGTGACAGTCACCCAGATACCTTCAGATATGTCTGCCAACAATCATAGAACTCATCTTTGCTCAGAGGCCTTCACTGAAGGACCTATTTAACTGCCTCTGGCCCTTGGTGGCGAGTTAAGGGATGGGAAAGGGCAGTAAAGGGAGAGGAGGGCAGAAGAAGGGAGAGGAGAAAGTTCTCAATCCTGCCCTCCCAGACAAGGGAAGAAACGGATACTCAAGATGTCAGGACCTCTCCCATTTCCACTCTTCATGCCATTACATGCCACCCACCCAAGTCCCCTATCTAGGTCACAATTTAGGGGGAGGGCTACACAGCTAAAGAGTCAGAGCTTTAATTTCAGATTACTGCTTGAGGGGAGGGAACTCTAGGGTCCCAGTAAGAAGTGAGTACTGTTATCTGGTAAGAATAAAGAATGGTTTGCTTTTGTCTCCTACAACTTTGTCCAGAGGTCCTGCAGACAGAAGCCAAAACTAGACCATTTGGATCAAGGTGGTGAAACTACCCCAAACCATAATGACCCTCCCCACCCCCACGACCTCCTCTTCCCCTTGCCATAGGGTCCCCCTCCCTTACCTGGCGCTGGATCTGCGGCTGCTCCAAGAATTATCCCAAGTGGGCCTAGGAGGTTTAAGGGACCCGAGTCGGGGTGAGAGCCCACTTTCTCTACTTCGGACTGGGTCTAAACTGTCGGAGTAGTCCGGAAATGGGTCTAACAGCTGGAGGGGGGAAGGGGTACACCTGTGGTCTTGGGGGAAAGGGGAGGTCTGGGGAGGAACGTCCAATCGCTCAATCCAGGGGAGGGATCTGGAGGCGGGGATCATAAACAGGGGGAGAAGGAAAGGCAGGAGAGGGGGCAAGCGGGGAAGGGGAAGGAGAGAGCTGTCATGCGAGTGAGGAAGACCAGGGAAAATGCCCCAAAGGAAGAGAATGTAAGGTAGGAGTGCAGGGAGACAATTAGGCTGGAAGGCAACTCCCAGATCATCAGCCCCCCTTCTCCCCCCATGAAACTTGGGAAGACTATGCCGCTCCCCGCTCCGCAGGAGCCCCCTGACCCACTCCGCCCGTCTGGCGCCCCCACATGTGACAATGCCAGACAACTGCTCCCCCGGCACCAGCTGGCCCTGGCGCCCCCTCCTCCCTTTCTGTTTCCAGCCCTCCTCCCCACCGCCCACCGCCCACTGCATCTCCCGCGGCCTCCGCAGCAGCTGAGACAGCTCTGACCACCAGGCTGGGGAGGTGGGAACAGCCAACCCCCCTCCTTTCCACACACACACACATCAAGCTCTAATCCCTGGCAGGCCCAGAGGTTTTATTTTAAGGTCTGGGGAAGGAGACAGGCTGGCTGCAGTCTTCTCTGATCCTCAGGGGGCCCTAGGAGTTGCCTCTCAAGAGTCCCTAGGGCTATTCCTTCTACCTCTGTACCTGTCTCATCACCTCCCTCTCACCCACCCACGGAGGGAAAGACAGAAGACTAACAAATTTTGTAAGAACAAACAAGATTTTTATTTTATACTGAACAGGTCCTTATAAACTAACATTCCTCCTGCAATGCTCCACCCCCCCCCAAAAAAAAACTGAGGAACATGCCCAGTTGCTATACCCAAACCAGCATGTAGGGAACAAAGGGTTAAAAAAATAATAATAACCTATCCCTAAGGAAGGCCCCATTCTTCCCCCTCAAAAACAACAGAGTAAAGACAAAATAGAGATTTACACAGATGTCTACTGCTTTGGCTGAAAAACCATTTCATCAATGAATTTTACAGCTCCACGAGGCACTTATCAAAGGTTATAGTTATCTGTAGGTGGTCACTGACATCCTGAATCTTAGGCAGAACTGCTGCTGAGAACTAGAAGGCCCAACCAGCTTTTAAGTATCTCATCACTGAAGGGTTAGATCATACCAAAGGTTGAATGCATTTGGAATATTGAAATTTAGTTCCAAAGGAGAGTGGGGAAGATGTAACATTTAGGAAGGACCCTGAAAATCTGGAGATCATGCAAAAGAGGATGACCAAAATGTTGATGGGCCTTCAAATCCAGCCCATCTGAGGATAGGCTGAAGAAACAGGAGATGTTTGACGTGGAGAGAAGATTCAGCGAAGGACATGACAACTGTCTTCAAGAATTGGAAAGCTATCACTTGGAATAAGGAACAACTTGTAGAAGTTGTAGAGGGGCAAATTTAGCCTGAAAAACTTCCCAGTGATGAGGGCTGTCCCAAAGTGGAAGGAGCTATGTCTGTCAGCAGGTAGTGGCTTTCCCTTCACTTGATCATATCTTTCCTTCAAGGGGAGGCTCAATGACCACCTGTCAGGGATGCTGCAGATTCCTTTTCAAGAATGGGTTGGGCCACTAAAGTGCCTTCTGACTAAAATTCTATGAAAGTTAAAACTGCCTATTAAGGCCTAGAAGAGTTGGAATCTGCATTGGTGGAGGAAAATACTCCATTATATATGCTAAGGCTACAGCATATAATTATTATTCACCTTTCCATCTTGAGAATCTCCCTGCTTGTCTTACACCCCATCCCCTTCCTTTTTTTTGGGGGGGGGGATGCCCTTTTTCTCCTCTGAGCCCGATGATTTTTCATTTTCCATCTTGAGGGTCCCTAATTTTCTCCTTTCTGATTGCAAACTTGAGAGTTTTGTCATAATACCACCCTTTGCCATTATGTTCACCTTAGCCTGAGAATTTCTTAAGTGGGAAGTTTCAGTTCTTTAAAGTGAAAGCCCCTATTTTACCACTGATGGATTTCCTCATATTGAGTTGTCTCAGAATGAGAGAAACCAGCGTGCACATATGCACTTAACCCTTAAAAACAGGTGGATGGGAGGAATGAGTAGAGGGCACGCAAGGAGCATGAGGTAGAGAAGTCTCTCCCACAGCTAGATGGGGGACTGGTTCCCAGGGCAGTGAAAGAATAAAGCAAACTCAGAATCAGCTAGTTCAGGGCCCAAGGCTGCATGTTTCAAAGATGTCCTTGCCATCAAATCTGCATGATCTGGAAGTCATACTGTGACCAGGTTAGAGATGCTTCTATCTCCACTCCTCTGTGATCTCCAGCTCCCACTGATGACCCTGCACCTTTCCCTCCCTCCTCCTCTACTTCCTCTCCAATCCTTCCATAGTCTTGGCCTTGATTCAGAGAATATAGCAAGCATGGGCATGGAGCATAGTTAGGACTCCTAAGCAAAGGACTGTAGGAGCATATGAAGCCACAGGCTCCCTCAGCATCAGCAAGCTGTAGAGTGTACCTGGAGAAGAAAGAAATAATAAGGCAGAGCTCAATAAGCCAGCATTTGAAAATCTGGAAAACATAAATTACTTAGAAAAGAACTGCTGAGAAACTGGAAAACAGCCTGGAAGAAATTAGGCTTAGATCAACATCCTTTACCATATTCTACAATATATTCTAAATGTTTATATGACCTTAATATTAAAAACAATACTTTAAAAAATCAGAAGAGAAGCAGGTCATATACCTCTCACAGTTATGGGTAATTGTATTCTTTTTTAAATTTATGCTTTTAGTTATTTCATTAAATATTTCACAATTACCTTAAAAATTTTTTAACATTCATTTTTTAAATTGTGATTCCAAATTCTCTCCCTACTACCTACCCCTCCCCTACTCACTGAAAGGGCAAGCAATATGATATCAATTATTTATATATACATATATATATATGAAATAATGCAAAACATAATTTCATATTAGCCATGTTGCAAAAGAAAACTCCACAAAAAGCAAGAAAAATAAAGTAAGCAAAAAAAATGTTTTAGTCTGTACTCAGAACTCATCAGTTCTTTCTCTGGATATAACTTTTTAATCATGGATCCTTTGTAATTGTCTTGGATCATTGTCTTGATCAAAATAGCTAAGACACAGTTGATCATCATTACACAATTGCTATTACTATGTATAAAATTCTCCTAGTTCTGCTCAATTCATTTTGCATCAGTTTATATGTCTTTACAGATCTTTCAGATAGATAGATAGATAGATAGATAGATAGATAGATAGATAGATAAATCAATCTACAGTATTGTGTGTATGTATATGTGGATACAATTAGGTCTATTCCCTCTTATCCAATCTCTTTGAGATACAGACTTTGTAGTGGTATTGGTAGGTCAAAGGGGAATATGCAGTACTATAGCCCTCTGGGCATAGTTCCAAATAATTCTCCAAAATGTACCAATTCACAACTAGGAGATGTATTTTTTTAATTTTCCAATTATAGGCAAAGATGGTTTTCAACATTCATCCTTTTGCAAGCTTTTAAGTTCCACATTTTTTCACCATCCTTCCTTCCCACTCCCCTCCCTATGGCAGCAAACAGTCTAATATATACATTGCACATGTAAAATCGAATTTAAAAATATTTCTATATTAGTCAAATTGTGTAAGAAGAACTAGAACTAAGGAGAAAAAACATAAGAAGGAAAGAAAAAGCATAAAAGAAGATTTTAAAAAGTGAACATGGTGTCCTTTGCCCTGCATTCAGAATCTAGTTTTTCTCTGAATGTGGATGGTATTTTCCATACTATGCAGGAGATATAGTCCTAAATAAGGAAGTGATAAAGATAATTGCAAAAGATGAAAATCAATAACTTTGATTACTTGAAACTAAAAATCTTCTGTATGGATAATATTAATATATCTGAAATTAGAAAAGAAGTATAAGAATGGGAAAAAAACTTGAAATCAAATTTCTCTGAGAAGGGTTTGGCATCCCAAGATATATAAACACTTAATAGATATATACTATATGTAAACCCAAAAGCTATTTCCAAAGAGATAAGTGGCCAAAGGATATGAACAAATAGTTCTCAAAAGAAGAATTATAAACTATTAATAACAATATAAAAGAATTTCCCAAATCATCAATAAGAGGAGAATTGGAAATCAAAACAATCCTGAGATTTCAACTCACATTCTACAAAAAGGATAACAAAAAATGGAAATAGTAGATTGTGGGAAGATAGAGCCACTGATGCATTGCTGATAGATCTGTGAATAATATTCATTTGGTAAAATAATTTAAAATAAGGCAAATAAATTAAAGTATCCTTACCCTTTGAACCAGCAATTCCACTACTAGACTTATGCTCAAAAAGGTCACTAATAAGAGGAAAGCCCTTATAGCTACTTGTCTCTATAGCCAAAATGTCTATAAAGCAGAACTTTTTGTGATAGCAAATGTTGCAAATATCCCCTCATTGATTGGGGGAAATAGTTAAACAAACTGTGGCACATAAATATAATGGAATTTTACTGTACCATAAGACATGACAAATATGATGAATTCTGTGGGAAGAGTCATATGAACTAATGCATAATAAAACAGAGCTAATGATAACCATATAAATGAAAAGAACTACAAAAAAAATTAGCCAAAAGAGAAAAATGCAAATTCATTTTTTGTATCAGTGATGCAAAATTATAAATAATAAGCATGGTTCCCATATGAGAAGATATTCACATCCTACCTCCTTATAGAGGTAGGAGGACCATTGCAAATATTTACAGATTTGTTCAATATATTGATCAGTTTTGCTGATTTTTTTTCTTTCTCTTTTTTTTGTCTTTAAAAATATTGTTATATGACATGGCTCTCTGAAAGAGAGAAAAGGAAAAATGTTGGGGAAATTTTGGTGGGTAAAAGTCAGTAAACAAGTATTATGCCAAGTATTTTTAATAAGGAGTGGAGATACAAAGAAAGGTCAAAATAACACTCTCTGTCCTTAGGTGCTGAAACAACAGCTCCCAACTATAAGTCATATTTATAATCTACCTAGAGTCTCATAACAATTCAAGGAAGAAAATGGTGAGAACTCCAGATCCTAGAGAACTTAGAATGGGTGAGACACACACACACACACACACACACACACACACACACACACACACACACACACACACCTTTCCTAGGTTTTCAAAAGTCAGGTTCCTGACTGGGGAGAAAAAAGTGGGGAGGAAGAAGAAGGGCCCAGTGGTCATCATCCAGTCCCAACTAAACTTCAGCCCTAACCCCAGTTTACCTAATGTAAGCAGGGTGAGCACAATGGTGCTGATCTCCTGTAGGTGGGGTGGTCCCATGGCCAATAGGAGACCAGATATAAATTCCAACCAGCCAATAATAATTAGAAGGTCCTCAGGATCTGGTTCGTAGCCCAGGAGGCTCAGCGGTAACACCTCAGCAAGCTTCATGACCAGTGCTTTCTAGAAGAGAAAATGAATAACTACAAATAGTCAACAAAGATGTACTAAGCCCTGGCTGCTAAGAAAGTTCTGGGAGTCCACCCATGCTGTTTGCAGTGGATAGGATACTGAGAGGGGACAAGAGGAAAAAGCCCTCCATATCTCTGTGCTCTGAATTCCTTTCCCAGCTGTAGAAATGGGTGCCATAGGGATGGATAAATGAATGAATGAATGAATGAATGAATGAATGAATGAATGAATGAATGAAAAAGTGCTGTGCTAAGCATTGGGAATATAAATAGAAAAACATTCTAACTGAGGGTCAAGGGGGACAACACAGAAGAGGTTGCAAGTCAGATGTCTTTAAAGGTTTCGTAGACCTTAGGGTGCAAGAGCCACGCAATAGTTCTTTACAATTACAAAGAGTATACCTTCTTTAAAATCACTTCCACTGATAAAATTTCTGACACTGAAACATTTGAAAGTGTCAACTACTATTCATATTGGCTTTCCTCACCTTTAATTAATACTTTAAGGTTTACAAAATGTATTCCTATTGGGTTCTGAGTTGGTCGACTACTTCTATTTAGAATCAGAGGATTTCAGAGTTGGAGGGGAGCTCAGAGGACCTGTAGTTCAATTCATATCTGAGTAGAAATTCCCTCAACTGTATCTCTAACAAAATACTCAGCATCTGCTCAAATATCTCCAGTGATACTGGAGGAAAGTATTATTCCTAAAGGCTTGTCTGATCTGTTGGACATTTCTGATTGTTTAAAAGTGTCACTTCATCTGGAACTGAAATCTCCCTTCCTCTCACACTTGTCCCCTTTTCTTCTACTTTTGCCCTAGGGTGCAAAGCAAAGCAATCAATCATCAGATACTTACTACTTACCAAGCACTCACTGTCTTAGCATTGAAACTGGAAAGCCAAAAATTTTTTTTTAATTTAATTTAAGTGGCACAGTAATAGAGCACCGGCCCTGGAGTCAGGAGTACTTGAGTTCAAATCCAGCCTCAAACATTCAATAATTACCTAGCTGTGTGGCCTTGGGCAAGCCACTTAACCCTATTTGCCTTGCAAAAACCTAAAAAAGAATTTAATTTAAAAAGTCTGCTTTCAAAAGGCTTGCATTCTTTTAGGGAAGATAAGTCAAATCTCACTCCCATTATAGACCTCCTTATACCTGAAGGTAGTTCTCATATTCCCTTTCACTCAGCTAGAACTCAAGATTTTTTTCCTTATTCTCCTCTTCTCCAGAATAAACATCACAGTTTATCCAATTAATTCTCATAAGGAGGCATTCTTCAGACTTCTCCAGGTCTCCCTCCTCTAGATAAACTCCAATTTGTCAATTCTCTCCTAAAATAAAACACTTGGAATTGAACAGAATATTCAAGATGTGGTCTGATCACAGCAATGACCATTGTCATTCTGAAAAACTGTGCCTCTAAATAATAATAAATAATAAAATAAATATAATACTAAAAATAAAAATTAATAATAAATAATAAATATCCAGTAAATCTTTGGAGTCAAGGAGATCTAAGTTCAAATTGCTCCTCAGACAGTTATTGTGGGACCTTGGGTGAGTCATTTGGCCTCTGTTTGCCTTAGTTTCCCCAACTATAAAATGAGGATTTTAATAATATCTACCTACCTTAGTTTCCCAACTGTACAATGAGGATTATAATAATACCTATCTAACTTAGTAAAATAAGGATTATAATAATGTCTACCTTAGTTTCCCCTACTAAAAAAATGATTATGATAACTCCTATAACAACACCTGGTATGTGGCTCAAATGGAATGATATTTGAAAAGTGCTTAGTACATAGTAGGAACTATATAAATGCTAGCTATCATTATTATTACCCAAAGTTCCATTAAATCTATAGAGCTGGTCTTGAAGTTAGGGTTCAAACCCTGAATCTGATTTAAAATGGCTATGTGACTGTAAAAAAAAGTCACTAAACCATTCAGTGCCCCCAAGCAACTCTCTCTAATATAGTAGAACTGTCAAATTATAGACAGATTGTGGAATTATTGCTTATTTAAATTGGCTAAGGAATTTCCACTTTGGGAATTCCCTACATTGAAAAAATCACAAGTAAAATCAAAAAAATTAATAATTTTGACCATCATATTACCTTGTGATTTACATCTATCTTATACATCTACTAAAAGCCTCGGGTCAGCTTCATATTCACTACCTGATATGTCTTCTATCCCCTACCCTATATTTGTTCAATTGACTTAAAAAAATACAAATGCTAGATTTTGCATTCCTATTAAATTTTATCTCATTAGTTCAAGTTTTTCAAGATCTTTATGGATCCCAATTCTACAACTGAATAGGTTAACTCTTCCACCAAGCTTCATGATATGTCTTATATCATCCCTGTCCTGATCTACCATTGCTAGCACAGGGCTGAGGATAGAATCCTTCAACTGTACTACCATTAGAGAATGCTTTCTACTTGGGTCTGCATTCAGTCTGTGAAATTACTAAGACAGAGGGCAGGTCACTGGATACTGGTCAACTTAGAATCAATGGATAAAGTTTCATGATCATTATACCTAATAATAAATTCAACCTTATTATAGTTATATAGATTATGTAGATTATATATAGTTATATAGATTATAGTTAATATAATAAGCATAAAGGCTAAGGTTACAAACTCATTATATACATCATCTCATTTGGTTCTCATAAAAACCCTGGCAGTTAGCTATTCTTGTCCCCACTTTATGATGAGGAAAACTGAGGCAGCTAGGAACCTGAGAAAACTGAGACAGACAGAAGTTAAATGCCTTGCTCAGAAACACCCAGTTAGTTAATAAGTCTCTGACACTGGATTTGAAACCCCCTAACTGCCTAGCATAATGATGATGAAGGAGGAGGAGGAGGAGGAGGAGGAGGAGGAGGAGAGGAGAAGAACTAACATTTAAACAGGATTTATTGAATAGCAATGTCTGAATCTGAATTTGAACTCAGGTCTTCTTGACTCCAGACCCATCATTCTAACCACTACACTACCTAGCTGACCCTCGCAACAATAAAAAAATGCAACGATGACAATATCACTATGGGCACACTGTAGAGTAAGAGTCAAAGGAAACCTTAAGAGGCCACTATCTAGTAAAATCTACCCATTCAGTTCAATAACAATTATTAAGCAAGAAATTTCAGTGACAAAAACAACAGTCCAAGCCATCAAGGAAGTAACATTCTGAGGGAAAGGGAAAACAACATGTTCAGTTTCTAGAGAAATAAATTAAAAATATGTGCAATGAATGCAAAGTATTTGGGGGGAATATAAAAACTTGGGTAATCAGAAATGGCCTCTTTAAGAATCAGATAGTTGAGCTAAGCCTTGAAAAAGGCTAGGGGGTTTCTTTCTTTTAATTCTCAAGCATTTATTTTTCTTCCTCCCATCAACTTCCCCCAACCTAAACTGAAGGGAAAAAAATAATTGTAACAAATATAATCAAGCAAAACAAATTCCCACACTGACCATGTCTCAAAAACAAATGTCTCATTCTGCACCTTGACTCTCTGATGCTATTTCCCATTATATAATTTAGACCATCTCTGTCAGGAGGTGGGAAACTTGATGCTCTGGAATCATGGTTGATCATTGTGTTCACCAGAATTTTTCAGTCTTTAAAAATTGTTTAAGTTATTATGTACTGGGGCGTCTAGGTGGCACAGGCACCGGCCCTGGAGTCAGGAGTACCTGGGTTCAAATCCGGTCTCAAACATTTAATAATTACCTGGCTGTGTGGCCTTGGGCAAACCACTTAACCCCATTTGCCTTGCAAAAAACCTAAAAAAAGTTATTATGTACATCATTCCCCTGGTTCTGCTCACTTTACTCTTCATCAATTCATACAAGTCTTCTCAAACTTCTCTGAGATCATCTCTTTCTTCATTTCTTGGAATACAATCTAATTCTATTACATTCTTATGCCATAATCTATTCAGGCATTTCTGGACTGATGTTCTTTGCCCCCCACAAGGGGTGCTATAAATATTTTTTACATATACGTCTTTATTTTCTTTCTTTGGATTATGGGCTGTATAGTAGTATTGGAGATAGCTAAGTGGCTCAGTAAGAGAGCTAGATTTGGAATCAGGAAGATCTAAGTTAAAATCCAGTCTCAAATATTTACTAGCTTTGTAATCTTAGGCAAATCACTTAATCACTAAACCTCAGTTTCCTCATCTGTAAAAAGGGATGAGCACCTTTCTTCCAAGGTGGTTGTGAGAATCAAGTGAGAGAACACTGTCAAGTGCTTTGCAAAATTTAAAACATTATATAAGTGCTAACATTATCAAATTTAGTAACTTCTGTCAAACAGTTCCTAATTATTTCCCAGAATGGCTAAAACAATTCATCGTTCCACCAACAAGGTATTAATGTGCCTGTTTTCCAAAGTCCCTCCAACATCTGTCATCTTCCACTTTTTTTTCATCCACACTGCCAATTAATGATGCATTCCACCTCACAGAGGAAGAATTATGGGTTTCAAAAGCTAAAGGTGAGGAGAAAGAGAAAGGCAGGCATTGGGTATATAATCTGAAGTGAGCTGAAGGTAGTTTGAACCAGCAGACTGTTAAATCTACAGAATGAGGATTTATAACTTGGAAATCAGAAAACACTACAAATCAGGACTTGATTTATTGTTTCATTGATTTTCTAAACTTGAGAAAGTGAAGGGGAAGGTATTAATAATACAAATTAAACAAAAATGTGGGGTTTTGTCCTGGGTAATTTTTTTTGGATGGCCAGTTATTATTAGTATACCCCTGGTATAGCTTGTGCAAAGACATGGAGGGGGAGACTGAAAGTAATATATAGGGAACAGAAAGCAGGACAGTTCACCTATAGTTTAGAGGAGCAATAGGTAATCAGTCAAGAAAAGTAAAAAATGGAGTCAAATTTTCAAGTCTCTAAAATCCCCCAATAGGTATTTGGAGTTAAATGCAATCATTGTTGTTCGTAGTTCTCAAAGAGAACAAAAATGACATCACTACACAGGTCAAAGTTGCTGTTTGTCCTTCACAATTAAAGAGGACCATGACATCAAGAAAGAGATGCCCTGACATGCAAGTGAATTGGATATAAGTGAAAGAGCCATGCAAAGTCACCAGCCTAACTTTCTCCTCCAGAGTTATTTGGTTAAGTGACTAGATGTGGATCAGAATGCCTGGAGATGGCCTTGAATGCAACGGGAGACCTAGGTCTTCTAAAGCTAAGGTCTTTAATTGAAATGAGGCAAAGAATGACCTCTTTAATCTAGTCCAAAAAATAAAAATAAAAAAATCAATCTGGAAGGGGAAGACCCTAAGGATTTCTGACCAAAACAGAAACAATTGATTTTAATTTTCTGAGTCAATCAAGGTCCAAATACTGACCAAGTGAGACTAGATCTGAGACCTACTGTTAGCTAATCAATTATAACCAGTTTGATTTGGATTCAAGGCAAAGTCCTTAAAAAAGAAATCTAGCTAACAAACCCCAAGATATCTTTTGAGGTTCCAGCGATCAAAATTTATTTTTTTCTTACCTAGTCATAATCATCGAATGGACATTGTCTCAATCAAACTAAGGACCTGTTAAAAGATTTTAGTTTAAAAAGGTCAGTGTCCCACTCCAGCCAGGGTCATCTCCAGTCATCCTGATCCATATGTGGCCAGTGGACTCAGATTGGCTTGGAGAAGAACGTGAGGCTGGTGACTTTACAAAGCTCTCCCTCACTTAAATCCAAATCACATGCATGTCATGGCATCACTTCCTTGATGTCATGGTCCTCTTTGAGAAGCCAGGACAAGCGAGTAATAGGCGATGCCCCACTGCTTGCCAGTTGGGCAATTTAGCTCTTTCTTTTTTCCTTCCTAATCCTTCCTTTCCTCCTCCTTTCCTTCCTTGTTTCCTTCCTTCCTCCCTCCCTCCCTCCCTTCTTTCCTTTCCCTCCGTCCATAGAGAATATCACACCCTTATGTAGAGCTATTCTGCCCAAAGGAATGCAAATTTTAAATTTTGGGAATAAAGTATAGTATATCCTACTGTGGCTGATCAGACCAATATAATAAGCTCAGAAAACTCTACTATGGATCAGATATAAATAATTCACATGGGGGCAGCTAGGTGGCACAGTGGATAGAACACCGGCCCAGGAGTCAGGAGTACCTGAGTTCAAAACCGGTCTCAGAAACTTAATAATTACCTAGCTGTGTGGCCTTGGGCAAGTCACTCAACCCTATTATTGCCTTGAAAAAACAAAAAAAAATAGTTCACATGAGCATTTGGAGTGGAGTTGTCTCTACATTTGTGCATCTCACATTTCTTTTGAGCTACTACAATTCTGCTTTATTCACAGAGCCTTCTTTGACATGAACTCACCATGCTGGGTGGTCCTGTGCCAGTGTCTCTTTTGTCTCACAATTGTTCCAGAATTCTTCAGAGGGACATTGAGAATCCTTGCGTCACTTCTCATCATCATGTGAGCCCTGGCCTTTTGTGAATTCTCTATAAACTAGTCTTTTAAGCAAACATACATTTTGCATTCCAACAGGATGGTCAGCCTCTCTACAATAAAGTTTGGATGTCAGGACCTGATCTTGCCATAGAATTTTCAGAATCTCCCTAAGACAATTTAAATGGAAGCAATTCCATTTCCTAATATGGTGTATGCTGTCCAGGTTTCACAAATATTCAACAATAAAGTCAGCACAATGGTTTTTGCAGACCTTCAGTTTGATAGGCAGTCTAATGCCATTTCTGTCCCACACTTTCCTTCAGAATCACCCAAACACTGATCTTGCTCTGGCAATGTGTGCATCTACCTCATAATCTGTATGTACAACCCTGGAAAGTATACTGCCAAGTTAAATGAATTAATTCACAGAATTCACAATTTCTCCCTTTGCTTTAACTTATGCTGGCCAATGAAGAACTATTTTTCTTGGTGTTAATTGTTAGCCAAATTAACACAAGCAATAGAGAATCAATTGATACTTTGTTGTATCTCATCCTAAGGGGCTACACTGAGTACACAATCATCTGAGAACAAAAAGTCATGCACCAACACTCCCTCCATTTGAGTCTTGGCTTGTAACCTTTTCAAGTTAAATAATTTACCATCAGTGTGGTAGCTAACTTTAAGCCATTTTCATCTTGGTTGAAGAAATCCAACACACCATGCTATATGGCATGGGAACAGACTTGATTCACTCCATTGGTGACTGAGAAAGCATGAGAGCATCATTCATTATCCAGAATCCAGTATATAAAATATTGAAGAACTTCTCCAGGCAATCAAACTTTGCCATGATTTTCCACAAACCCTCATGACTGACAGCATGAGGCCTTGATCAGTTCTATAAACACTATGTATAGACCTCTGTTCCACTCTTGGAATTTTCCCTGGAGTTGTCAGGCATCAAACACCATGTCTGTCAACCAGCCCTTTCTGAAGCCACATTGGCTCTCAGGTGAAGGATCAGTCTATTAAGGAGGACTCTGGCAATCAATGGATTTTGCCATCAATGACTAAGAAAGAGACCCCACTTTGGAGGCATCCTTGAACTACTGGGGAATTACCACTCTTTGACATAAATCGCAGAAAATTTCTATCAGCTTTTGTATGAGCAATGGATTCATCCATTTTGCAAATATCACCTGGAACAGAATCAACAGCAGGTGTTTTCCCATATGAGAGAAGCCTAATGGCATTCAAAACCCCATCTTCAATTGAAATTTCAGCTAGGGATGGATTGGCTTCAACCTGAGATACATGGCCAGTGGCTTTCAGTATTGATTGATATGGGTCTGTTCAGATCACTTTGGAAATGTTCACCACTCCAGCATCATGTCATTATTTATCAGTGTGGCTCCATCAGCACTGAATAGTTAAAGTACACTATATAGCCTTTAGGGAATCATAAAAGCTCTTTGGATTGTTACTATCTGGGTAAAACCAAATTTCATCTGCCTTCTGAGTCAAGAATCATGGATCTTTCTAAGAAACACTTAGAATTAAATGCTGCTTTCTCAGAGAAGGATGAACTAAACTCCATAAAATTCTTGGTTTTTGTTTAGCATTTTCCAAATTTTCCTATCATTTTCATAAAAATCAATCATGATGTTTGCAAGTATTCTGGCCCAGATGAGTAAATGCTGCACTATACACCAAATAATCTGAAAGCTACTCATTCCTTTCCTGAACTACTTCTACCAAACATGGGTTGACTCAGCTTGTCCTCCAAGTTAGAAACGAACTATACTGGTTTAGAGAAGCACTCTCATCTGTTGACATTGAGTCTTATGGTAGTCATCTTGCATTGGGGGCCACCTCTTTTGTTGATTGTGAATATTTTGCTTGGTGAGGATAAGTCTATGATCAGTCCAGCAGTCTATCATACATCACCTTCATCAGTCTCATTCTGTCAAGACTGCATCCATGAATACCCATCAAATGGGGAATGGCTGAACAAGTTTTGATATATGAATATGATGGATTACTATTGTTCTGTAAGAAATCATGAGTGGTCAGACTTCAAAAATATCTGGAAAGTCTTGCATGAACTGAGGTTGAGTAAAGTGGGCAGACCCAGATGAGCATGGTACACCTTGACAGCAACACTATAAGATGATCAGCTATGATGGATGCAGCTCTTCTCAGCAGTTCAGTGATCAATGACAGTCCTGAGAGATCTGTTATGGAAAATGCCATCCACATTCAGAGAAAAAACTATGATTTCCAAATGCAGAGCAAAGCATATTTGTTCATTTTTTAAAACTTTTATGATTTTTCTTTCTTTCTCATGGTTTTTTCCCTCTTAGTTCTAATTCTTTCACAATATGACTAATATGAAAATATGTTAAATACAATTGTGCATGCACAATCTATACCAGATTGCTTGCTGCCGTGGGGAGGTCGATAAAAAATGTGGAACTTAAAACTTGCAAAAGGATGATCTTTCCATGTAATTGAAAATATAAAATATAATTTTTAAAAATGAGCACATCCATGAAGTTTTATTGCACTTAGGTAAACAGAAGACAGTATTGGTAATGAGGTCATGAGATGAAAAATCTTCACCAAGGACTCCCTGCTATGTCTGATAGTCTGGGTCTAATCTGGCATTAAAGTCATCCAAAATTATAAGCTTATCCTCTTTCAGCACCTTGATTATGAGGGAATCCAGGTGTTCATAAAATTTTCTTTGACCTCATCAGAGTTCATCTTGGTGGGAGCACACACACTAATGATGGAGGAATGCATAGGGCTTTCCAACAAGTGCCAATCACATTGTCATTATCCTGACATTCACTCCTTTTCCAAAGCATACAAGCTCGTTGATTAAATTGGTTTTGATGGAAATATCATTGTCAACTTCGTGGTGCTCCCCATCACAATGATAACCCCAGAAAAATGTGATCCAGGCCCAATTTCACTAAGCTGGTCTTCATCTGTCACTCTTGTTTCACTGAAATGCACTATTTGCACATGATACCTGCGGAGTTCTTTTACAAACAAGAACTATTCATCATATTCAGAAAACATGGATTCCCTGTCTTCTTTACGTGTTCATATATTCAATGTACTGAAGACGAGTGGAATTCTCTTTACAAAAGTTTTGTATGATTTTTTTGGATTTGGACCACAGGGCGGGATCCTCACCTGCGATGGCGAGCATTCCAAGGTTAGTTGAAACAGACAATTATTAAGGCATTTTTTTCTAGCCCCTCCTTGTGGCAGCATGTGACTAGAATAGTCCTTTAAGAAGGCTGCTCAGAGACACAGGGAGCCTTTTGAATCCCATTACTGCTTCAGTTCAGTGACAAGAAAACCTGAGCTACCTGTGTGCAGAATTGTGTCTACAGTTCCCAGTGTATCTGTACCTGCTGCTTTGTCATTTGCCCATCACCTCAGAACTTTGAAATAGGTAAAAATGGTAAAATAGTATGTGATTGATATCTTTTGACTTAGGCACAAAATGTATTTAAGTGAGACAGATTTGCACAAGGCCATTAAGAAACTCAGAATCTCTATTACTTAAAATTTGTTTATCCTTTTAAGCAAATAAAAAATTCTTGCATGTATGTATTTCCTCCAGGTCCTCTATGTTCTTTTTCGTGAATCAAAAAAAAATTTGTTTCTTTTTTGGCAACCCTAGCTCTAGTCCTCTTCTCTCTCCAACCACCCCCTCCTTCATTTAAAAATAAGAAAAACCCTTGTAATAAATATGCATAGTTAAGCAAAACAAATTTCTATACTGACCATATCCAAAAATCTATGCCTCATACCATACTTTGAGTCTATCACTAGTTCTCTGGAATCCTACTTGGTCATTGCATCTAATAGAGCTAACTTTTTCAAAGTCGATTTTCTTTACACCATTGTTTTTGTTGTACAAACTGTCATAATTCTGCTCACTCCATTTCCTTGGTTCACTCTCTGAAAACCATCCCTTTCAATATTTTGTACAGTGTCATATTATTTCATTACATTCATATACTATCACTGGTTCAACCATCTCTCAGTTAATAGGAATTTCTATTTCTTTGTCATTATAAAAAATTTCCTAACTTTTTAAACTATAGGCCCCTTTCTTCTTCTTTTTTTTTTTTTTGATTTGCTTGAAATACAAGCCTTTGTGGTGTTATCCCTGGGACAAGGATTTATGCAGAATTTAGTAGCTTCAGATGTAAAGTTTCAAATTGTTTTCCAGAATGACTGAACCAATTCACAGCTTCATCAACAATGCAATAATGTACCTGTTTTTCCACAGACTCTCCAGCAATTGTAATTTTTCTTTTCTCTCATTTTTGTCCATCCGATGGATAGAATCTCAAAGTTTTTATTAATGTTATTAATCCTATAATGGTTGTTGATAGTTTGAATTTTTGTATTTGAAAACTGCCTTTTTCATATTCTTTGAAAAGAATATTCAAAGGAGAAGGCTTCTGCCTCAGAAGCCTAAACAGGATGAAATTGTCTGCCTCGGTTTCCCCATCAGTAAAATGAGGACAATAATGGCCTCTAACTTCCAGAATTGTTGTGAGGATCAAATCAGATAAGTCTGTAAAGTGCTTTGCAAACTCTTAAGCACCACATAAATGCCAGCTACTGCTGTTATCATTATGAAATAGCAACTAGGCAGCTATGAAAATGATGGACTGGAGAGTGGACAGACTGGATTCAAGGAAAAAAATCAGGAGACTGTTGCCATAGTCCACACAGAGAGATAATGAGGCCATAAACCAGGGTGACTGTGGTGTTAGTAGAGAGGGAGAAATGAAGGAGATAGAATCCACAAGATTTTGCAGTTCCTCAATTGTGGAAAGGAGAGGGGCAGTGTTTAAATGAGCTTAAAGAGTTAAGAATGCTGCCTGGGTTGTGTATATGGGTGACTAGATTTGTGTGGTCCTCTGCAGAAATGAGAAAGTAAGGAGGAGGGGCAGGTTTGGCAGGAAAGAAATTTAGTGGTTCTGTTTAGAACATGTTGAGTTTAAGATACTTATGGGACATAAGAGAAGATGCAGGACTGGAGCTGAGGAGAGAGATAAGAGCTAGAAAGGTAGACTGGGGAGTTATCTGCATAAATCTAAGAGCTAAAACCATGGGAGTGGATGGGATCACCAAGAGGCAACACTTAGAAAAGAAGACCCAGAAGAGCGCCTTGGAGTATACCCACAGAACAGGAGAGGAATTAAGTATTAATAATTGGCGTTTACATAAAGCTTGAAAGTTTGCTAACTTACCTGCATGATCTCATTTGAGCCTTCACAAAAAAAAAAAAGCCTGTGAAATAAGTTCTACCAGTCTCATTACTTCCATTTTATAGATGTGGAATCTGAAGCTTAGGTTGGTCACACAACTGTCAAGTATTAGAGGTGGTTTTTGAATTAAATTCCTCTTGACCTCATGATCACAATAGCCACCAGGCCTCTCCAAAAAAAATATATATATATATATATAAAGAGAAACAGAGTAATTTCAAAAAGGAAAGAAAAACTAATGGATGGGGAAAATTGAAAGAAAAATTAATTCCCCAGAGAGGACTTCTATTAAAGCAGAGGTTCTCAAACTTCTTGGTCTCAGGACCTTTCACACTCTGAAAAATTACTGAAGATTTCAAAGAGTTTTTGTGTCTGCAGTTTATATCTATATGTTTAGTATATGAGAAGCTCACCATGTGAGATATTTATTATATGAGAAATAAACCATCTAATGATTAGAAAAATAGGACCACCTGAAAGAGTCTTGGGGACCCCTCCTAGGGTCTCTTGTCCAAACTTTGAGAACCATTGTATTAGTGATCGCTAAGCTCCCTTTTAGCTATGACATCCAAAGATTCTATATTCAAGTTCAAAAATGGAGTTATTGGCAGAGCTAGTGGTTATAATTCAGTCCTCGACTCCCAGTCAAGGGCTTCTTCCATGAAAATGATCTCAGCAGGTCTGCCCTAAATACTGGTTAATATGTCTAGATAGAGGATAAGGATTCTTCAACAGAGTAGAGGGAAAGATAGCTTAGAAGGTTGAAGAGACCTAACATATTCTTACCAAACCTTAGATACTTCACACCCCCATTCCCCCTTCACTGGTCCCTTCTAAGAAATTTAGGTCTTTTTCCAAACAGAGAAGTTCCCCAGGAACCCTCCTGAGCTCACACCTGATACTGAGGCAGGAAATACTGTGAATATTTGAAGTCTGATGACCACTTCCATGAATAACTGCTCCTGCCCCTTTTCTCTGCCACTCCCTTCCTCTGCTAAGGAACAACCACCATGGCCCTTACCCACCTTGTCTAAACTCTTGTTGCCAGCACTACCTGTTCTGAACTATCCTTGGTTGTGCCAGCCACTCCACACTCCCTAAACTGCCCAGTTACCACATCCTCTCCTAAACAAAGCCAAGAAAGGAAGGTCAAGGTTCAGGTGATTAGGTGGGGGGGGATAGACAATCTCTACCTCCCCTTCCCAAACTCCCTACCCAAGAAACATGGCAGGGATGACTTTCCCAAGAATTTTTGAAGAAGAAGATTAACAAACCCTCCCTTCCTGTGAGGAGTCCCATGGAAGCAATGTGGAACCTGAACAGGAAGCCAAGAAAACTGAGTTCAAATCCCAGCTTAACTCACTATATAACCCAAGAGGCAGTGAGAAATGAAGGAAATTGCTCATTACCTCACCTCTCAAATGTGGATTAATAACTCCTGTACTATAGAGGTGTTATGAGGATCATAAATACACCCTGGAAGTTATATAAAAGGCCAAACAGAAGGAAGGAATTTATTTTCAACATCACTGGGTCAGACCAGTGCCAGGGCTCTGAAAAAGGAGAGTAGTACTTCCCCACTTCAAAGTGTGGGCTCTTATCACAAAAATCAGCAAGATGGCCAGAGTGAATCCCTCACACCCAAGGCAAGGTTACTTGAGGGAATTCACTTCAGAATTTATTAAAGGCTTCATACAGGCACTGGCATAGATACAAAAGTCTTGCCCTCAAGGATCTTACCAGTTTAACAGAGTAGAGAGAGGAAGGAAAGAAAATATAGTCAAAGATAAATTGACTCAAAAAATATAGTGACTACAAAATAATTTTAAAGGTTAGAGAAAGCACTAACAAGAGTTGGGGAGGGGAGATCTCCTGAAGGAGATGACATTTAAGTCTTAAAGGGGGTTAGGGATTCTAATCGGTAGACTTGAAAGTATTCCAGGAAGGGGGGTGGAGAAAGTGAGGAAATGGAGAGGTTGAACACCTGTGCAAAGACAATTCATATTATATGGGGAATATCAAGGAGACCACGGGGAAGGGGATGCTGGAATTCTGACTTTGCTCCCCAACTGGGGGTATTGGGGAAGAAGGGAGAGAAGAGAGATTATCACCTTTTCCTTTCCCAGCAAACATCCCCTCCTTCCCCCCCAACCTCCCAGCACAACCCCCCCCACCCCACCCCGGGAAGTTGGATAAATCGATTGCTATCATTTGTACAGATCTGACCCAAGATTCCTCTTCCTGTTTTTCATACCTCGGGACCTCTAGCAGGTGAACAGTATGGAGCTGTCACTGAGCAAGCCAATTCCCCAAAGTGGCAGTATCCCCAGCTGTAAAATGAATAACCATAATAACTAGCATTCCTATAGCTATATTTAGGTTGGCAAAGGGCTTCCCAATCATTCTCGTTTAATCCTTACAACAATCCTGGACTATTTATTATCTCCATTTTACAAGGTGAGGTGAGGGCACTGAGGCAGAGACTAGTCCAGGGTCCCCCAGCTAGTGTCCGAGGCCACAGCTGAACTCACATCTTCCTGACTCCAAGCCCATCGATCTACCGGGCCACCTAGAGGACCCCCTATCTAGAATTGTCTTCTGCCTCTGATAGGCTGGGCTTGCAAAGGTTCAACACATTCACTCGAAGTAATAGGACCTGAGTTAGAAATTCTGGCTTCATTGTGACCTCAGGAGCGGATGTCACTAAGCCTCTGTTCTCTCGTCTGTAAAATGAGGAGGGGATGCTCTCTGAGGTCCCTTCCAGCGCTCGGTGATCCTGATTGCTCCTCTCTCTGAGTGTTCACAGGCAAAGATCCAGGGAATCTGACTGTCCTGGAGGGAGACCCTGTGGCCCTTGCCTCTTCTACTCCGTCATCCCACCCTTTCCTCACCCCTCTCAGTCACCATACCCAGAGCCGGGTGAATCTTTGCCCACTTTCTTAGGCGGTCCCCGCGGTGGCTAAGGGATCCAGCCGGCTCGGAGGGCTGCCTCTCTGCAAAAGAGAGAGTAAGGGGGTGCGGAAGAGTCCAGCTTCCTCCTGGAGACCCCCCAGCCCTCCCGGGCGCGTGCACCGCCCCCGACCCCCGCTCACCACATGCTCGTACACTTGGGCCGGGGTGTGACAATCCGAGAACTTGACGGCCCCGGTGAGCATGAAGAAGAGGCCCAGCAGCAGCCGCAGACTCGAGAACACCGGCTCCATGGCCGCGCGCAGGCCGGGGGCCCGGAGCGACCCCAGCCCAGCTTGGGGACTGCCCAAGCCCGGCCCTGCCCCCCACTCTTTCCTCCGGCCCCACCCCACCCACGGCCCCGCCTCCCCAAGGGGCTCCGCCCTCTGCTCCCCTCTGGACCCTCTCCGGCCCCAAACTGGGGAAGAAGAGGGAAGAGGAAGGAAGGAGGCCCGGCCCGGCCCCCATTTGGGAAGAAACCTGGACCCCCGAGGCCAGAGGCCGCCAGCTGCCAAAGTGCTGCCCAGCAGTGCCCTCCGCGCAGAGACCAGCCTGGGCTGCCCTGTACCCAGCGCTGCTGGAGCTCAGATCCCCAAGTCTAGTGACAGAGAATTGGGTGGGATCCGGAAGATTCAAGAGAATCCTAGATGTGACCTCACATCCCCATGTCTGCACCGGGTCTTCTCAGCTCCGACCTTCTAAGATCCCCTTTATTCTGGATATTCTGTGTTCTAAGACCCTTTCTGCCTCTGGCATCCTGTGTTCTAAGGCCCTTTTCGTCTCTGACATTTTGTGTTCTAAGGTCCCTTGGACATTTTGTGTTCTAAGGTCCTTTCTGTCTCTAATATTCTCTATTCTAAAGTACTTTCCATCTCTGACATTCTTTTTTCCAAGGTTCCCATCTAGCTAGGACAGTCTCTGTTCTGAAATCTCTCCCAGTTCAGAGATTCTCTATACTATGGTCCCTCCCAATCCTTCTTTCTGTATTTAAAAATTCTTTTCACCTCTAACATTCTATAGTCTAAGGCCCTTTCCCTCTCTGACATTCTATATTCTAATTCCCTTTCCATCTCTGACATTTTGTGTTCTAAGGTCCTTTCTGTCTCTAACATTCTCTGTTCTAAAGTACTTTCCATCTCTGACATTCTTTGTTCCAAGGCTCCCATCTAGCTAGGACAGTCTCTGTTCTGAAATCTCTCCCAGTTCTGAGATTCTCTATACTATGGTCCTTCCCAATCCTTCTTTCTGTATTTTAGAATTCTTTTCATCTCTAACATTCTATGTTCTAAGACCCTTTCCATCTCTGTCATTCTATGTTCTAAGGCCCTTTCTGTCTTTGACATTTTGTGTTCTAAGGCCCTTTCCATCTTTGACATTTTGTGTTCTAAGGTCCTTTCTTTCTCTAACATTCTCTGTTCTAAAGTACTTTTCATCTCTGACATTCTTTTTTCCAAGGCTCCCATCTAGCCAGGACATTCTCTGTTCTGAAACCTCTCCCAGTTCTAAGATTCTCTATACTATGGTTCCTACCAATCCTTTTTTCTGTATTTTAAAATTCTTTTCATCTGACATTCCTGTGTTCTAAGCTCTAACATATTATTATTCTAAGGCCTTTTCCATTCTGATATTCTAAGTTCTAAGAGCCCTTTCATCTCTGACATTCTGTGTCCTCCACCACCACCAGTCCATCCCAATCCAGTAGCCTCCTGGGCAGATCATGGAGAGGGAACCTAAGCCAAGATCCTAGTAGCCAAAGAGCAGGGACCTTTCTTTTCCCTTCCAACAAGAACATTCTCCATTCTGAAAACACTCCCAATTCTGAGATTCTCTATATTCTATATCCCTCCCAATCCTTCATTCTGTGTTCTAAGGGTCTTTCTTTTCTGGGTTCTAAGGCTTCCTTCAGCTCTAATATACTATGTTCTAAGACCCTTTCATCTCTGACATTTTGTGTTCTAAGGCTTCCTCCCAGCTCTAACCTAATATATTCTAGGACCCTTTCATCTCTCACATTCTGTTCTGAAAGCCCTCCCAATTCTGAGAAACTGTATCCTAAGATCCCTCCCATCTCTGACATTCTATGTTTCAAGAACCCTTCCTGCTCAGACTTTCTATGAGCTAAGATCCCTCCCACCTCTCACATTCTATGTTCGAAGGTCCCTCCCAGTGCTGACATTCTGTGATTAAAAATGGGGATAATAATCCTTGTCCTGCCTCTCAAGGCTGTGATGCAGAAAGCACTTTGTAAACTGTTAAGTGAGACAGAAATGGAAATGTTTATTTTTATTCTTTTGTCTTTGCCTGAAATACCCTGATTTTCTCTTAGTTTCTCCTCTGGGTAATTAGGGAAGGGAGGGTGTTTGGGGCCTGAAGTGGCCATCCCCTTTTTCCCCTTAGCTCCCTCCTGGCTTTGTCCTTTCTTGACCGCACTACTTTTGGAGTGTCCACTACCCCCAATCCAAACTGATCCAGCAGCCTCCTGGGCTTCTAGGTGGGATACAATTCAAGGAAGAGGGATCCTAAGTCAATATCCCTGTGGCCAAAGGGCAGGGAACCTCTCTTTTCCCTTCCTGGTGTTAAACAGTCCCTCTGCCAGGGACTTAAGGGAGGCTGAATTTGTTTGGGGGGGGGGGGGCTTTGGATGCTCAGCAGCAGCTCTGGTTCCAAAGGCAGGAAGGCAGGAGACCTGACTTTGAAGGAGCTACCCAAAGACAGTGTTTTTCCTTAGAGCTACAAAGGGTCAAGCATTGCAGACCCAGCAGGTCCAGCTCTGTGTCCAGGTGTTATTTAATAGTTCTCCTACTGGGCCTTTCAGTCCTGGCAACCTTGGCTCTTCTCATCTGCAACCGGGAGAGGAAATAATGAGTCACGCATTGCCTGTCTCCATGGAAGGCCCCCTCTCCCCCCACCCCCTTCCACCCAAAAACCCCAATCACATGTAACATCTTGCATCGAGGCAGCTGAGAGAGAGAGAGAGAGAGAGAGAGAGAGAGAGAGGGTTTGGAAAATTTATTTTGGGTGATAACTGCTGATTACCAAACCAACTGAGGCAAATGAAACTTTCAAATGTTCTTGCTTTCTCTCTGGGTCTGCCTCCCCAAGTGTCTCTGCCTCCTCTTTTTTCACCCCCGCCTCTTAGAATCCCTGCTTCCTTCAAGCCTCTCCTACACAGAAAACCTTTCTTGATCCCCCCCCCCCCACTTCGGGTTGTTAATGCTCACTCCCTCCTCAAATTATCATGTGTATGCTTATCTGCTTTCATGTTGCATCCTACCGGCCCACTCTCACTCCCAGCCCCAGAAGAAATGCAAGCTTCTCTGAGGGCAGATCCTTTCCTTCATTGTGTCTTTGCATCCCCATCATCTAACATAGCATCTTGCATTTAGTGAGCAGTTAATAAAGGTTTTCTGACTGGGCTTGCATTGGATTTGTCTCTCATTCCCTATATCTCTTCAGGTTGCTGTTTCTCTGTTTCTCTCATTGTGCTTCTACATATCCCCTATCGTTGTCTTGTATACCCCATCACTGTCTCACCATGTCTGTATGTCTGTGTCTCCTTATGGTCCTTGTCTCTCAGTGTCTCTTACTGTCTCAGTGCCTTCCAGGGCCTCTCTCTCATTGTCTTCATTTCTTAGGTCCTCCGCCCAGCTCTCACTCCCTTTTTTCTCCAAGCCCCTGATACAAGAACCTAAAATTACCTAGTCATGGGTAATCACCCATTTCGATTTCAAAGGGGGTGATTGTGTCTCTTCCTGGGGACACAGATCACCTCTGAAGCTGTTGCTCTGGCGTTTCCATGGTATTTTACATTTGCTGAAGGCTTCTTCATCCCTCCCTGCAGGGCTTGTAGGCAGGCCCTGGGGTCTGATTGTCTATCTGGTGGTCTGGCTGAGGAAAATGTTATCTTAGGTTTTCAGCATGGGAAACTTGATGATACCAGCTAGGGCTGGGGAAGGGGGGAGTCTAGGTCTGAGCTGCCTTGCCTTAGAGAGATAGTCATTCCCTCTTCTTTTTGCACACAGTACTTTTTCCACAAATCTCAATGCTTAATCATTTTTGAGACAAGGAAAACAAAACCCAAGAAGAATGCATGGCAAGAAGGTATCTAGAAAAGACTACCAGAGGGGCAGCTTGGTAGCACAGTGGATAGAGCACTGGCCCTGGAATCAAGAGTACCTGAGTTCATCATCCAACCTTTCTGGAGAGAAATTTGGAACTACGCCCAAAGGGCAACAAAAATGAGCATACCCTTTGACCCAGCAATACCACTACTGGGTCTATACCCTGAAGAGATGATGTACATCACTTGTACAAAAATATTAATAGCAGCCCTGTTTGTGGTGGCAAAGAATTGGAAATGTCCTTCAATTGGGGAATGGTTTAGCAAACTGTGGTATATGTTGTCATGGAACACTATTGTTCTATTAGAAACAAGGAGGGATGATATTTCAGGGAAGCCTGGAGGGATTTGCATGAACTGATGCTGAGTGAGATGAGCAGAACCAGAAAAACACTGTACATCCTAACAGCAACATGGGGGTGATGTTCAACCTTGAAGGACTTTCTCATTCCATCAGTGCAACAATCAGGAACAATTTTGGGCTGTCTGCGAAGGAGAGTGCCATCTATATTCAGATAAGGAGTTTGTGGAGTTTGAAAAAAGTTCAAGGACTATTCCCTTTAATTTAGGAAAAAAACAGATATCTTATTGTCTGCTCTTGTTACCTCTTAGACTTGTCTCTTCCTTAAGGATATGATTTCTCTCTCATCACACTCAATTTGGGTCAATGTACAACATGGAAACAAAGTAAAGACTGACAGATTGTTTCCATGGGGGGGGGGGGGGAAGTAAGCTTGGGGGGAAAATTGTAAAACTCAAATAATATCTTTAATAAAAAAAAAAAGAATAATAGAACAGAAAAGAAAAGAGTACCTGAGTTCAAATCCTAGCCAGGTAGGCAGAGAGGGAGGCCGGGAGGTAAGTAGGGAGAAAAGGGAGGATCCTCAGACTTGGAGTTAGAATATCTGGGTTCAGGTGTCTCTACCACTCACTTCTCCTTCATCTTTAGGTGCTCTGGCTTCAAATACAATTCTCTTTCCACCACTCAGGTTCCACTTCCTCCTTAAGGTCTTTCCAGGCATTAGAGTCCCCTTCTTCTTAAAAACATTTTTTATATGATTCAGGTACATGTGGTATCTTCTCAATGGGATAGGACCTTCAGAGGCAGTCAGATAGATAGATGGTGAAGTAGAGAAAGAGCCTGGCCTAGATTCAGGAAGTTAGGAGTTCAAATCCTGCCTCAGATACTTACTAGCTGTGGAACCCTGGGAAAGTGACTTTATTTATGTCTGCCTCAGGTTCTTCAACTATAACATGGAGATAATAATAGCAACCAGGGTTGTTGTGAGGATAAAATGAGATATTGATAAAGTGTTTGGGAAAACCCTAAGGCACTGTACAAAAGCGATTTTTATTGAGAGTAGAGACTATTTGTTGCTTTTTTGCCTTTGTACGCCCAGGACCTAACAAAAGAATAGTCACTTAATTTCAAGGGAGCTTGGCATAATGATAGAGAACTTGCTTCAGATTCAGGAACTCTTGGAGTCCAAGTTGTCCATCTGACACATATCAGCTGTGAGACTCTGGGCAAGCCCCCTAACCTCTTGGACCACCAGGAACTTTCTAAGATTAGAAACCTTAGAGAATAACTGCTGAGTTGCATTAAGAGAAGGTATTTGCTCGCTAGGAATTCCCATACCCATGAAATCACAGATCTGAACAACTACAATAGTAGAATTGGATCTCCATTGCAGAATTGTTAGAGGGAAGTATTTTTAGAAAGATTAACAAAGCTATAGAAATATGAATTGTTATTATAGGAACAAAGGAGAAATGTAATCCAGGAAATCTGGGTGCCAAGTCTCCCCATCTCAAAAGTTTGCAAATGTGGACAATCCATACCCCCACCCCATCTCCATCACCAGATTTCTACTCTCAGATTCAAAACTCCAATGGAATGTTCTTCCCTGTGAAATGAGACTAAAAAGGAGATCCAGAGTGCTATGTTCAACCAAATCTTCCTAGGTCTTTTATTTTCTGGCCAGTCCTCAAAGCTCTTTTCTATAATAGTGATAAAGACATGAAATCTAATCAAGTTTCTGCCTTGGGAAAACTCAGGAGATCCCTTTGGAAAAGGCTTTCTATGCAGTCTTTTTTCCAGATAATTGGGAGGTGGATGATATAGATGATAGATGTAAAAGTGGAGATATCAGAAGGTACAGCTTTCATGTTTCTCAGATTTTCAATCTCTTCTTGGGGGGATAGTCAGCTTCAGTGACACTGAAAAACAAAAAGCTCTCTCTCATCCCTTCCTCTAGGGATCTGGATGTGATCAAGGTCACCAGTGTCATTGTACACAATGCCTTGGGGCAACATTATTATGTTTGTCCTTCATTCTCAATGACCATGACATCAGAGAGGTGATGCCATGACAAGCATGGGAACTGGATTTGAGTGAGGGGAGCTGTGCTAAGTCACCAGCCTCACTTTTCTCCTCCAATGCCATCAAGGTCTAGTGGCCAGATATGAATCAGGATGACTGGAGATGACCCTGGATGAGAAGCAATTGAGGTTAAGTGACTTGCCCAAGGTCACACAGCTAGTGCGTATCTGAGGTTGGATTTGAACTCAGGTCTTCCTGACTTCAAGGCCAATATTCTACCAACTGTGCCAACTAACTGCCCCATACATACAGAACAGCTACAAATTCCTGCATTGGTTAACCAGTCTGAAGGTCAAACCCTGCCTTCATAAATGGCATCAACAAGAAGATGGGGGTCATGTCCCACAGAGTAACTTGGAGCTTTATTAGCATTTTCCCAGGGCTTGGAGGAGAGAGCTTGGACCCTCTGCCAATTCCACATGGAGAACTCAGGAGACACTCCTTAACTGTGACCTATTCTTATGGTCTTTGCTAAGGAAAGGAAAGGAAAAGAGAAGGGTCCTGGGGAAGGATAGAAAAGAGGAGAAAGGGGGAGAGGAGATAGCAGAGGGAAGGGAGGGAGAAGAGAAGGAAGAGAAGCAAACTGGCAATTCTGCAGTTTATACAGAGAGGGAAGAGAGGCTCCAAGTAATGGCTTTAGGGATGATCTGTGGATTTCATTTATCTGTACACAGATACCCAAGACTTGGCTGTGTTCCCATCTTCCAAGGTCCTGGATAGTTTCAAGCTGCCCAGACTCCACAGATGCTTAAGCCAAACTAGAGAGGATGGTCTGCTGTTAACCCCTATGCTAACTGAACCCAGACCATCCCAGAAAATTATTCCTTTCTGGAATACAACACCACTGTCCCTTATAAGAAACTCGGAATATCAAGTCTTAGAAGGCCCTTAGTGCATATGATGTCAAAGCTGGAAAGGATCTTATGACTAGAATTTGGAATGTCAGAACTAGAAGGGAACTAGGAAATCTCTCATGTTGGAGAAACTGAGAACCAGAAGGAGAAAAATGGCTTTCCCAAGATCACAAAGGTAGTTAAGAAGCAGCTTCTTGTCCTCCCAAATCCCATTCCAGGGCTCAAAAAGAAGAAAGATCACATCAGCAATACTTTTGGAACATATCCAGCCTTGATTTCCATTTGTCTCCTTCTCTCTTGCCTTAAGCTCATAGTTTAGAAACGGGTTCTGAGTCAGAACAAATTCAGTTTTTCTTGGTGTTTGGAGGCCTTTTCACTGTATTTACTATTCCCAGGTGCCCTTAAGAACTGATGAGGCAAATGGGGTCAAATGACCACAAAAGGAAGTTTTGGGGAATGATTGAATCACAGAATCTGAGAGCCAGAAAGGACTTCATCGGCCTTCTAGTTCTACCCATACACAAAAAGGAATCCCTATTATAACCTACCTCCTCAAACGGGTCAGACTCAAGGCAGTCAGTTGGTACAATAGCCAAACTCCCAAGAGTCTGAGAACCAGATTAAAGTTTTATTGGGAAATGTTAAACAAAGTAAATAAAAACAAATACAAAAAGATAATGTTATTTGTGGTTTTTTAAGTCAATATACTCCACAGAAAGTCTTTTCTATTTGAGTTTGACCCCACCAACATAGTCTATTAAATAGTCTTTACTTAAAGACCTCTGAGAAAGGAGAACCCACCACTTCCTGAGAGGCAGCATATTCCATTTTGAGAAGCAATAATTATTGAAATGTTTTTCCTAGACATTGAACCTAAATTTCCTTCCTTGTAATTTCTACCCATTGCTCTTCCCTCTGGATAAAACAGAACAAATCAGTTCCCTTCATCATGTGACAGACATTTATAAAATACTTGAAAGTCTGTCATGAGTTTTTTTCCCAAGCTAAAGATCCAGTTTCTTCAGTCAATCCTCATGTGACATGGACCCAAGGACATCCTCCAGTCATTTCTCAATTCATCAGGTTCCTTTTTTCATTAAAATTCAGTGTCCTTCTTAAGCCATAGTGCTTCAACAGAATACAACATCTGTTCTTTCACAAGAAACTCTCGACTCCCAGTTTCTAGAAGCTATGTTACTTTTAATGCAGTCCAAGATTGTATTAGATTTTATACTCTTGAGTTCCTTGAGAATAAGTCTTTTGCCTTTATCACAGTGTGAGGACTAATGATATCAAACACTTATTGACTGACTGACATATTGCTTACTCATATTGATCTTACAATCCACTAAAAGCCACAGATTTTTTTTAATAATAATTTCTGTTGATTCATGCTTCCCTCATTTTATGTTTGAGTAGCTGACATTACATTATAAGTCACTGCATTTATCCCAAATAAAATACACCTTATTAAATTCAACCCAATGTTCTAACCCATTGATATTCTTTTAGATCTCTTCTCTGTTTTCCACTATCCTTTCCCACTTGGTGTCATCTAAAGACTGATGAACAGACTATCTTTCCTTTTATCCAAGACTAGTAGAGCAAACAGGATAAGTCAATCACATATTCCTGAGGACCTCCAATGGACATCTCTTGCCACACTAACACTGAACCATTAACAATGACTCTTCAAGCAAGGTCATTCAGCCAGTTCTGAATCTCTCCTAATCTCATGCCTAATCTATGTCTCTCCTCCACAAGAATAGGATGAGATACTTTATCAGAAGTATCTTTACTAATGGAGCAGCTAGGTGGAGCAGTGAATAGAGCACTGGCCCTTGAGTCAGGAGTACCTGAGTTCAAATCCAGTCCCAGACACTTAATAATCACCTAGCTGTGTGGCCTTGAGCAAGCTACTTAACCCCATTTGCCTTGCAAAAACCTAAAAAAAAAAAAGCTTTGCTAAAATTAAATCCATAGTTTAGTAAATCAGTCTAGTTTAATAAACCTAACAAACAAGAATATGTTGGTTTTTTAAGATCTGTTCTTGATGAAACCATGCTGGCTTTGGTAATCTATTTCCTTTTCTAGGTATTGACAACTATCCCTTGAATGATTCATCCTAGGATTTTCCCAAGAATCAAAGTTAAGCCCATTGACCTATAGTTTGTTGCTCTGTTCTTTTTCCTTATTACCTTTTCCTTTTTTTTTTTTTAAAGAATCAGGTCAATAGTTAGTCTTCTTTAATCATATGGTACTTCTATTTTCCACTTAGTCAAACTTTCTCTTCCTCCTGGTAACATTGAGGGTACTACCATCCTCCAATTCTCCCAAGACTGGTATCATCCTTGTCTCTTCACTCCCATTCATCTCAGGTATCCAATCTGACATTAAATTTTATTATTTTTACCTTCCAGTGTTACAGTGAATAGAATATTGAGCTTTGAGTCAAAAAGATCTGAGTTCAAATTGGTCTCCTAGCAAGTCACAAAATCTCTATTTGTTTCAGTTTCTTATCTGTAAAGCAGGAATAATAATAGCACCTACCTCCCAAGATTGTTGCGAGGATTAAAAGACATAATAATTATATAAAGTCTTTACACAGTACCGGCACATAGTGAGGACTACATAAATGTTAGTGATTATTGTTCTATTACTATTATTATTATTATTATTACTATTATTATCTCTCATAGAAATATCCTCTCCACAGAACCATCACCCTCATATAGACCCTTATCATCTCTTGGCTCATCTATTGCAAGTCTTCCAGGGGTTCTTCCTGCCTCAAGATTCTCCCTACTCCAGACCTCCACTCAGCTGCCATAGGGAATTTAACTAAAATACAGGTCCTGTTCCACCAACTCAATAAACTTCAGTGGCTCCCTATTACCTCTAGGATCAAATATAAAATTCTCATGTAAAATAAGATAAAATATAAAATTAAAACCTTCCTACTTGACCCCCTTTCCTACTTTTCCAAGTTTCTTAACCTTTTACCTTCTCTATGCACAATTCAGCTACACTGACCTATCACATAGGGCACTCCATCTCCTGACTCCATGCATTTTTCAGTAGCTGTCTCTAATGCTTTGAATGCATCTCATATGATCCAAGCTTCCTTCAGGATTTAACTCAAAGTCCACCTTTAGAAGGAAGTCTTTACAGCCTCCCTTCACTCCAGTTCCTTCCCTCAGACATTATCATCCATTTACACCTCACATATCTAGCTTGTACAGTTATTTGCATGTCATTGTCTCCAGTGGAATCCAAGCTCCTTGAGGAGAGAAACTGCATTTTTTATTTCTTTTACACCATTGTTGTATTCCCACCATTTCTGAGAGAAGCATCTGGCTCATAGTAAGGGCTTAATAAATGCTTGTTGATTCATTGAACATAACTCCCAATTCTTTCATGATCTAGGCTAGATGATTTGAATTCATCAGGGCAGCTAGGTGCTCTCTCACTATCTCATTACTTATCTTGACCCTAAACTCCCTATTAGTCATTTTTGTTTTGTCATTTCCAATTTAAAGGTTGGTTTCCTTTGCAGAGAAGACAAAAAAAAAATCATAAGAACTGAGAAACTCAGTCTTCTCTCCATCATCAATTGTCATCATTCTATCTGCCTCAAGCAAAAGTCCCACATTCTATGTGATCTTCCTTCTCCTCCCAAAATGAAAAACAAAACAAAACACTATTTGTGGCCATTAGCTTCTGTCACCAGCCTCAACTTATTCTAAGTTTTAAAATAACCTTCCAATTGTTCTTTTTGCCTCTACTCTCCTCATCCCAATTCATCCCCTTCTCAGAAGTTAAAGTGAATTTTCCTGAAGTACAGGTTTCACCATCTTCCCCCCAGCTCAATAAAGCAATGGTTCCCTATTACCTCCAGAATCAAATATAAACCTCCCACATTAATTTTAATAGGACCTTGCTATGCTCTACTATTAACTTTCTTTTTATTTAGACTTTGTCTTCTGTACAATACTTTCTTAAATCTATCAGGGAGTTCCCTATGCATCAACATCTGTCTTTTTAGACAATTTTCACATTTTCCTCTTTTCATTGAAATCACTTCCTTTATATGTTTGGAATTCCATTTTCAGTCTCTTCTTTCCCTCCTGGGATGCCTTTCCCTATTCTGTGGGGTCCTTCTTTCTTTCCTTTTGAACCTTTTGAAATCTGCCTCCCCAAAACCTATGGTGCTTTTCAAATTCTACTCAGATTTCCTCATGTCTTTTACAAATGCTAGGAAGGAGTGACCACTCTCTTCCAGGACTCCCATCATTTCCATCTCAGCAACCAGTTCTTTCCTATTAGTGAGAATCAGATTCAGAAACTAATTTCCCCTTATTGGTTCCTGTACTTTTTGAAGGAGGAAATTATCATTATAACAATTCAAGAAGTTATCAGATGCATCTGCTTTTGGCAGAGACAGTTTGGACAATTGAAGTTTCATATCTCAATTATAGGATACCTCTGGGCCAGATTTTGATTTCTTTCCCAAATTTCTCATTTATTTGTTCTTTCTCTCCAAGTGATAGGAAGCACACTCTGATAACAAAAATCCCTTTCTTTCCCCACCCCTTCCCCACCTTTGATCTTTACCTAAATATTCTCCATCTTGCTTCCTCCCTCTGGGTCCTGGATTTCCTCCCTTCTTAATATACAATTACCCTACACCCAATTCCCTTTTTCCTATCCTGTCTCTTTTGTAAAAACATAACTAACCAGAGCCATGGTCCAGTCATGGATTTCAACCCACTAAGTCAGAGTAATTCCTATGAAATCAAGTTTGCCCCTTTGCGTTGGGACTTCAGGTATCTCTTGCTTATTACCTTAACTTTGGACATTTCTATATAGACACTTGAAGCCATGGGTCTTAATGTGGTTCATCTGTTGGACTTTTGTCTTCTATGAATATGTAGTTGTCTCTGCTATTCTTTTCTTTTCTTTTTTTTTTGTAGGGATGAATGAGGCTCTTCTCTATCTATAATATTTAGTTTCATAACAGCAGCATTTGCCCGGGTTCTGTATAATGGATGATGCTCTCAAGTTTTTCCAGTCATCAATGGAGTGAAGCAGGTCTCTGTGCTTGCTTCCTTACTTTTTTTAGAATAATGTTTTCAGCAATGTTGTCAGACACCTTCAACAAGGACAAAAAAAAGTGGCACTTAAGGTAAATTTTTTTAACTTGAAAAGACTACATGCAAGACTAAAGTGGAGGAAGATTTGGTACATGATTTTTTGTTTACAAATTTTTATATGCACTCAATATAATCTCTGAAATTGAGTTACAACAAGGTATGCATTGATTCTCTGCTGCTTGTACTAATTTTGACCTGACCAACGAAGAAAATAAAGGTTCTCCACCAGTCTATACCACATCATCAAAACATGGAACCATCAGTTATAGCAAATGGAGTAATTGTGAATGCTGTTAATAAATTCACTTAATTTGGTGGTATACTTTCCAGGGATGTACACATAATGGTGAGGCTTATGTAAATATTGCCAGAATTAGCTTAGCATTTGGGAGTCTCCAAAGGAAAGCATAGGAGAGAAGAGGTATTAGATTGCCTACAAAACTGAAGGTCTACAGAACCATTGGGCTGACTTCATTGTTAAAGCTATGAAACCTGGACAGTCTACCAGCACCATGCCAGGAAACTGAAATGCTTCCATTTGAATTGTCTTAGAAAAATTCTGAAGATTCTCTGGCAAGATAAGGTCCTGGACAGTGAGCTGAATTACCAAGCATTCAGACTTTACTGCAGAATACAATTCTGATAGGCTGACCATGGTGCAGAAATGCCAAATGTATGGTTGTCTAAAAGACTATTTTATGGAGAACTCACACAAGGCAAGGGCTCACATGGTGATGAGAAGCTAAACAGGATGCTCTCAAGTTCTCTCTGAAGAACTTTGGAATTGATTGAGACATGAAAGACACTTGCACAGAACTGCCCAGCAAGGTATATCCTCATCAAAGAAAGCTGTGGGCTCTATGAGCAAAGCAGAATTGCTGTAGTTCAAAAGAAACATGAAATGGGCAATTTTAGAGACATCTCCATTCCAAATGTTCATATGAACTATCTATGCCTAACTTGTGGTAGAGCCTTTTGAGTTCATATTGGTCTGATCAGTCATAGTCAGACACACTGTATACTAACCCCAATATAGCAATATCATTTTGATGATGATGATGATGTTTTGTCCTTCATTTTGGTGGGGCAAGGCAATGGGGTTAAGTGACTTGTCCAAGGTCACACAGCTAGATAATTATTAAGTGTCTAAGGACAGATTTGATCTTGAGGCCTCCTGACTCCACTTTATTCTTGAAGAAGACCGAGACATTAGGGAGGTGATGCCAAGACTTGTAGGTGAATTGGATTTGTGTAAGGGGCTACTGTGTTAATTCACCAGCATCACTTTCTCCTCAACAATCATCTGGGTCCAGTGGCCAAATATGAATCAAGACAACTGGTGATAACCCTGGATGAGAGGCAATCAGGGTTAAGTGGCTCACCCAAAGTCACACAGCTAGTAAATGTCTGAGGACAAATTTGAACTCAGGGACTCCTGACTCCAGGGCCGGAGCTCTATCCACTGCGCCACCTAGCCGGTCCAAAAGTAATCTAATATAGACTATACATACATACATAATCGTGCTAAACTTGGATACATATTGATCCATCCAACAGTTCACAATTGATAGCACTGCTTTTTAGATTCTTTCTAAAAATCTATTTGCATCCATGTGAAACATCAGAAGTGAGTAGTTTTCAACCTTTTTTATAAATCTTAAATATTTTTTTGTTATAAAACTGCTCTCTGCAAAGTTAACTAATGATCTCTTAGTTGCCATATCCAATGACCTTTTCTCAATCTTTATTCTCCTTGACCTCTCTGCAGCTTTTGATACTTTTGTTCACTCTCTGCTCCTTGATATTGTCTTCTTTCTAGGTTTTTGAACATTATTCTCTCCTCTTTCTCCTCCTTATATATATGATTAGTCTGGGTCCTTTAATGAATCCTCAATAAGATCATGCCCTCTAACTGTAGGTATCCCAAAGGATTCTGTCCTGTGTTCTATTCTCTTCTCCCTCTAATACTTCTTCACTTGGTGATCTCACAAGATCCCATGGATTTAATTACCATCTCTATGTTGATGATTTTCAAATCTACCTTTCTTACCTCATTCCTTCTGTTGACCTCCAATCACAACTCCAATGCTTTTCATTAGACATCTGAAACTAATGTCCAAAAGAGAACTCATATTTCCCCCTAAATCCTCCCCATCTCCTACCTTCTCTTTTACTAGAAACAAACACCTCCCTCATGTTTTCAATCTAGTTTCCTCCCCTTGCCTGCTGGATTCCTATCATCTGTTACCAAGGTCTATTGATTTAACTTTTATAATCTCTCTCCAATATGGCCCCTTCTCTCTTCTTGACACTGCCACTACCTCATCACCTCATACCTAGACTATTGCAATAACCTGTTAGTCTCTCCCCACTCCAATCCATCCTCCATTCAGTCATTAAAGTAGTTTTACTAAAACACAGGTCTATTGAAAAACAAATAAAATATTTATATGATTTTTAAAAAGAGAAGGGGAAAAAATAATAAATAAAACACAGGTCTGATCATATCATGAAATCACACACACACAAACACTCTTAGTAAACTCCAGTGGTTTCCTATTGCTTCCTATTGCTTTGTTTGGCATTCAAAGCTCTTCATAACCTAGCCCCTTCCTACCTTTCCTGTACTCTTACACCTTACTCCAACTAGTGACAATGGCCTCCTTCTTTTCCCACAAATGACATACTCATTCTCTTAACACTGAACATTTTCTCTGGACTTCCCCCCCAAGTCTAGAATGTTCTCCATTCTCTGCTTTTACACTGAACTCCCTGCTTCCTTTAAGTCCCAGATAAAATTCCACTTTCTAGAGTAGGGGCAGAAATATCTGACCCCAGGGCTTTATAAGGACCATGAAACTACTGGGTCTGGTGCTGCCATAGCAACTGCAAGTGGGACTTGAAATTCAATAATCTCAGAACTTTTTAGGGGTGAATTAATTAAATGTTTGACCAAATATAGCAAGGTAATTTTTAAGTTGATAATTTTCTATGGCCCTTGAATGATGCTATAAATATCCAAATGGCTCTTGGCAGGAAAAAAGGTTCCCCAAATCTATTATACAGGAAATCTTCCTCAGCCTCTCTTAATTCTAGCACCATCTCTCTGTTAATTATTTTTCTATTTACCTTACATATTTGTATATATTTGCTTATATGTTGTCTCCTCCAGTAAATTGTATTCTCCTTGAGGGCAGCAATTATTTTTTTTTTTTGCCACTTTTGTACCCCTAGAGTTTAGTTCAGTGGCTAGCATAGCAGGTACTTAATAAATGTTTGTGGATTGGCTGATTATGTCTTGGATGCAAGAACCAGACAAGAGACCTCTCTGTTGCTCTTAGGTCAACAAATAGTGTCTTGATATTGGGAAGATCAAGACTGATCCTGGGTCATTTTTTTTTATTAATCCTATTTACAATTAGTTAATTCTGTCCTGGTAATTACTTAAGTCATGGTTATTTGTCTCTGAACATATTTCAAATTTTAGCTGGCTTGTAATGGGTTAAATCTAAAAATTTGGCTTTCTTGCCTCAGAGAATTTTGCCAACTACAGGAATATATGAACAGAAAAGTAGTTGGACTTGATATCTTACCTACACAAGCTAGGCTTCAAAGATTGGTTTGGTTTGCTAGTCAAAAATCTGGGTTACTATCTCATACCTGTACTCAAAGAGCACTTTATAATATCCTAACAAAATGGGAGGGGGAGGGGGTTGTTGCTAGCCCCCAATAATCAAACTTCCAACCAATCATGTGGTTTTCTTTACTTCAGTTATGTAACCAATTATATTTTCTTTGATCCTATAGTATCATCTGCTTTCTATTCTTTATTCTGTAATCCCCAAACCCTACAAAAGGGGAATTGTCTTCTTTTCAGAGTCTTTGGCATTCATGGAAGCAAGTCATTGACCCATTTATTGACAGGTAGCAAGCCCCTACTAAGAAACGTTACCTTGCCTGGAGCTCTGCCTCAGTTTACCTTATTGTTAAAAATATCAATCACAACAGTACCTCTTGAGTAAGGAATCAATCATCCAACCAGTTCTTCTCTTTTTTCTCTGCCACTTCCTGAATGGATCTCATTCCTGCTAATTTCTGTAGCACTATCTTATTGTTATTGGTAAGAAAAGCAGTCTCTTTCTCCTCAATATATCCAACTCCAGGGACGGCTAGGTGGTGCAGTGGATAAAGCACCAGCCCTGGAGTCAGGAGTACCTGGGTTCAAATCCGGTCTCAGACACTTAATAATTACCTAGCTGTGTGGCCTTGGACAAGCCACTTAACCCCATTTGCCTTGCAAAAACCTAAAAAAAAAAAATCTACTCTAGAAAATTACTTAACCCTCTATTTGTTCCAGGTACCTTTTCTTACTTTCCTTGCCTTGTCTCTCCTACTAACTTCTCCTTAATGCTTAAACTGTCTCTTTCTTTTCTTAGACTTTGGACTATCATTTAGGTCCAGAGATTTTTCTCCTCCTCAAATCTAATATTTGCCCTTCTTTGTTAAACAAGACCGTTCCAAGATATCTACATGATTTTCTTCACTTTATATGGCTCAAGTCCTCTCTTCTCTTGCTTTTTTCTGTCCTTCCCCCTGCCAAAGTCAGAATTACATCTGCCTGAGAGGTTTCCCCAGGCTTCTACTGTTAGTATATCAACCTCTCTACTCACAAATTAGAATTCGTTACTTTAAACTGATTATAGTCTTCAAAAACAATTATTCTAGTTTGTTAGAATTATATGGATATGACTCCAGGGCCAGTGCTCTGTCCACTGTGCCACCTGGCCTCCCCTACTACTACTGCTATTATTATTATTATTATTATTATCATTTTATTTTATTTTGGGGGGTTTTTTTGCAGGAAAGTGGGGTTGGGGTGACTTGCCCAGGGTCGCACAGCTGGGTAATTGTTGGATGCCTGGGGCCAGATTTGGGCTCAGGTGCTCCTGACTGCAGGGCTGGTGCTCTGTCCAATGTGCCACTTAGCTGCCCCTATTATTATTATTTTTTAATTTTAATTTTTTCCTCTTTCCTTTACTTTATTGTTCATGAGGGTCTATATTTTGGGGGAAGGGGATATTATGTTTACTCCTAAAAAAGAATATTTTAGTAATGTATAAAAAATCATTTGTACAAAAATAAAATAAATATAAATAAAAAAGAATTATATGGATAAATAAAAATCACTATCCTGTAAGTGCAACCAAAAATACAGATCATAAATTTGGATCTATATTATCTTTTTATGCATACACAAAGATACACATCTTTATATCTATGTATATGATATATTGATAATCAGTCTGAGTTTTTTTTTCCTTTTTTTCAGGTATGGCAACCATTAAATCCAAATTGCTAAAACTAACTGTTGAGTGAAAATGTACTAAACCAAGTAAAAAAATAAAAGCTGTTTTTAAAAAACTAAATTAGATAAATAAGGCAGGAGTCAAAGGTTAGGATGGGGATTGGGGACTATATTCTCTATCACTATGTTGCAAGAATTTTAAGATTATATGACATTACTTTTGGATAACTTGAAAACTTTTTGTTTTGTTTTCCAGTTCTTCTCCAGCACCTACTTCCTAGAGTCATTGTGAAGTTCAAATGAAAAAAAATTATAAAGCATTTAGCACAATGCCTAGGACTAAGGTATGTAATTGTTAATTGCTATTACTATTATTGTGCATAGATCATGATTCCAGAGAACTGTGATCTAGATAGGGGTTTTTTTTGGTTTTGTTTGGTTTGTGTGAAGCAATGGTGTTAAGTGACTTGACCCAAGTCAACACAGTAACAAGTGTCTGAGGTTGGATTTGAACTCAAGTCCTCCTGACTCCAGGACCAGTGCGCTCTATCCACTGTACCACCTTAGTCGCCCCCCCCAAAATAGGTTTTTAACTATAATTTCCATGCAGAAGACTTCCAGGCTCTCACCTGAAGCCCAGTCTCAAATTATCAATTGCCTATTCAATCTTTTGTTCCAAGGATGTCTTAAAAACAACATCTTCAAAGATGAACTCATCATTTTTCTTCCTAAACTCTCCCCTCTTCTGAACTTCTCTATTTCTTGTCAAAGATACCATTATTCACTAAATCTCAGTCTCTCTCACATCTTAAGCCCAACTGGTTACTCAAATTTCCATTTCTACATTTATAACCTCTCTCACATAAGTTTTTCACCTTTTTCTTCACCTTAGTTCAGACCCTCATCACCTCTTGCCTAGAGGCACCAGCCTCCTCACTAGACTCCATGCCTGCACCATCTATCACATCTACCACAACCATGAATTGGCCATGAGAATCCCCTACCCAACCAACTCCACTGACTTCTTATTGCTTCTAGAATAAAATATAAACTCCTTTCTTTAGCTCTTAAAGCCCGTTATAATCTAGTCCCAATCTATGTTTTTAACTTCATTAAACACTACTTTTCCCCTCCCATACTTTGGCAATACAGGAAAACTGGCTCTCTCTTCCTCTGTTCTCCCTCTCCCTTCTCCCTCTCTCCTCCTCCTTCCCTATCCCTTCCCTCCCTCCAATTCCTTCCTCTCTCTTTCTCCTTCAAAATACTCCATCTCAGGGTAGCTGGGTGGCCCAGTGGATAGAGCATCAGCCCTGGTGACAGAAGGATTTGAGTTCAAATCTGGCCTCAGACACTTAATAATTACCTAGTTGTGTGACCTTGGGCAAATCACTTAACCCCATTGACTTGCAAAAAAAATACTCCATCTCCCATCTTCCATGGACTTCTTCCCTTACCTATATCCTCCAAGGTGTAGCTCAGACTCCATATCCTACATGCAGACTCCTGATTCCCCTAAAATCTGAAGCCCTTATTCCCAAACAATGTTGTATTTAATGATTTCATAGTTAAATATCTATTATAAATTAATAATTATTATAATATTTAATGTATTCATTGTCTCCTCCCTTAGAATATAAGCTCATTGCAAGTAGGAATCTTTTCATTCTTTGTACCTGTGTCCCCAATGCCTGGCACATATGAATAAATCTTATTGACTGATTGATTGATAGATATCCTTTCCTCCTTCCCTTCTCCCCCACTCAAGGTTTTGTCACCAGGCAAAGTCATTTCATCTGTCACCGAATGACTTTCCAAAAATCAGACCATTTCAGAAATGGAAGGGGCTACTGATGATGCTAAAAGTGATAAGGCATTATTTTCCACTGCCCTTTAAAGTTTTCAAGGTAAGCCACCTAAACAATAGCTAGTGTTAATGTTATCATCACCATTTTAAGGATGACAGAACAGAAACTCAGAGAGATAAGGTAATTTACCCAAGGTCACATAGCCAATAAAGAATTACTGACTTTCCCTTCCTTAGAGGTCTTCCATCAAAGGCTGACCATCATAGAGGAAATTCAGGTACCAAATTCAGTTTGGACTTGATAACTGACCCAAGAAAAGCTCTTTGTATGCTTTATAACGCTATATTAATAAAATGTTTGACCTTTGATATCCCTTCCAACTCTGAGATTCTATGAAGCCAAGAGGTTCTGACCCTTGGATTACAGCTTACTTAATCATTCATAGCTTCCCACTCCCCAAAGAAAAACACATGAACCAACTTCAGTAACATTCCATCCCAGTTTGAGGGTTGGGGGAGATACACAAGCATTCTTTTTTTTCCCCATTCCACATATGGCCTGGAGCTGGTGCAGGGCCTGGAGGAGGAGAAGGAGGGGAAGTAGTTACCGTTGCCAAGTGGGCGTCAGTGCCAACCTCACACATTTACCGCCTGCCCGCCTGTTGCCAACTGCTGTGCAGAGCACCCTCAGCTCCCCTGATGCTTGGAAAGCCATGGCTCAGACCCAGGGGGCAGAGAACAGGGTATTGGAGTCAAGGGAATGCCAGTCAGATAGATATTCAAGGGCTCAGTCGTGATTTCCTCCCCCACTTCCTAAATTTGACCAATCTCTGCTTTCTACTTAGTAAAATATGGCATGACAGTAGCTTCCAATTATATAATATGTTAAGGTTTACAAGGCATTTTATCCATAACAATTCTGTAAGGTAGGTAATAGGAGAATTAGTAAATCTCATTTCTCAGAAAAGGAAAGTATTCAAAGGAAGTAAATTCTATGCCCAGGGTCATTCCAGCTTAGTAGGCATCATTGTTAGAACTCAACTCTGCTCCTAAGGACAATGTTCTTACCATTATATCATACTGCTTTCTCTTTTTGCTTGACTACCTAACACAAAATCCATCTTTTTTAACAACATTATATTTTCAGTGATGTGACTCAAACCCCCACAATATGCAAAAAAAAATAAAATGGTGGGTGGTCAGAAAGACAAGAGAGATGCATGGCCTGAATGAATGAAAAGTTCTTATTAATCACTTATTATATGCAAAGCATATAGGAATACCAAAAAACAAAAATTAGAGAGAGTCTGGGTTCTCAAGTTCATACTCTAATGAGAGGTTTGAATCTGTACAAAAAAGGTCAAGTGTAAGGCAATCAGAAAGACCCAGAAATCCTAGCCCTTAGGTTACATAAATAGGTCAGATGATAGCTGTAAGATGCAGAAAAAGGGTCTTGGTAAGTCCTACAGGACTGTGAGAGCAGTAGTGGGCTGGTAAAGTTAACAACCAATTCTCCTGCACCACATTTACATTTAATTGGCACTGTGTACAATTTCTCCTTCACTTTCTTAAAACTAGACAATCTAAACAATAAACCAAGCCCAGATTTCTTGTATTTTCCAGTTTCTGAAGGGTAAAAGCTCACACTGAAAATTTGAAATAAATAACCTGTGAGCAGTCAAGCAATGTAGATGAAGGGTGAAACCAAGGGAAGAGCACACCCCCAGTGGTGGCAAATCTGCCATGTCTTGATAGCTTCTGGAAGGGCTAAGTAAACTTCAGGATTAACAGTAATGATTTATGCATCTACTTATCTGTATATGTATATATGTGAATGTATAATATATATATATGTGTGTGTATATACTACATATATGAAAAATACATATGTATAGACTTTTCATATGTGTGTGTGTGTGTGTGTGTGTGTGTGTTTACACTATAGCATAGTTAGGTGGTACAGTGAATAGAGTGCAGGACCTGTAGTCAGGCCTCAGACACTTACTAGCTATGTGACTCTAAGGCAATTCATTTAATCCTGTTTGCCTCAGTTCTTCATCTTTAAAATTAGCTGGAGAAGGAAATGGATAATGTAAGTGTGAATATATATACACATATATAAATGTATATACATACTTATATATCCCACAACATACTCACATACACAGTACATTCTAAAAATCTTATTGCAGTTCTGTTTTAATAGCTTGTGAATGTAGATTGCTGTAAAGTCAGTTGTTTGAGTCATGTTCAACTATTTGTGAGCCCATTGGAGTTTTTTTTTTAGCAAAGATACTGGAGTGGTTTGCCATTTCCTCCTCCAGTGGGGAGGAAAGTGAGACAAACAAGGCTAAGTGACTTGTCCAGGATCACACAGCTAGTGTTTGAGGATGGATTTGAACTCAATTCTTCCTGACTCTAAACCTTGTAGTCTGTCTACTGTGCCATTTAGCTAACCTCTGAATATATATACAGAAATAAATTATATAGAAACATATAAATAAGCCTTTACACATACACATACATATAATCCTGGATCAGTGATTTCATCAAGCATAAGGTTTTTCCAAAATGTAAACTCCCTGCACTAATGCCCATCAAGTTATCTGTAATGGTCTGAAAGAATTGCCCAGAAATTAAGTCACATGATCACATAGCTAGTATGTATCAGAACCAGGATTTGAAGGCAAAATGTTCTTTACTTCAAGTCAGCTTCCTATCCACTGTGGTACACTAACTTGTATAAAGAATTTCATTCATGATTTCATTAGAGAAAGGTGATTCAAGAGGGGAAGACAAGAGGAAGATACTCTGGATGTCTGGAAACACTTCATTAAAAATGTCACTGAGGACCTTGGGGAGATTGGTGTATGGCCAGAAAGATAAAAGAGAGATAAATGGCCTGAATGAAAGAAAAATTCTTATTAATCACCAAGTAAATTGTGTAGGTGTTCTATGGAGAATTTTGGGAAGATAGAAATCACAACAAAAGAAATAAGAAAGTGTAGCCAGATTTCAATCAGTATCCTCACAGGAAGTACCCACATCAATATCTCAGATCCATTTAAGTTTACCCAGGGTCCCAAAGAAAATTTTGAGCCATGTTCATTCAACTCAGATGAACTCTCAGGAACTCATTCTGCTCTGAAACATGGTTGCTGTCCTTCCTTCTCAGAGATGAAGAAAATGACAGCACTATCTAAGTCAAATTATAGTAACCTACTATGGCGGTTCAGACCAATACAAGCTCAGAAAGCTCTATCACAGGTCAGGTACAAATAGGACAAGAAAACATTTCAGGTGGATTCTCCTAATTTGTGCATCTTGTTTTTCTTTTTTAACAGCTTCCATTCTGCTTTGCTCATAGAGCACAGCACCCTCTCTGATGAGAGCATGCCAAGCTGGGTGGTCCTGTGCCAGTGTCTCCCATGTTTCACAGTCAATTCCAAAGTTCTTTTTTTCTTTTTTAGGATTTTGCAAGACAAATGGGGTTAAGTGGCTTGCCCAAGGCCACACAGCTAGGTGATTATTAAGTGTCTGAGGCCGGATTTGAACTCAGGTACTCCTGACTCCAGGGCCGGTGCTCTATCCACTGCGCCACCTAGCTGCCCCGATTCCAAAGTTCTTAAGAGAGACCTTGAGTGTCCTTGTATCGCTTCTTTTGAGCCTCTAGTGGAATACCTGCCCTGTGTAAGTTTTCTGTAAAATAGTCTTTTTTGGCAAACATGTTTGGCATTTGAACAACATCGCCAGACCATCAGAATTGCATTCTCTGAAGTAACATTTAAATGCTTGGCTTTTCAGCTAGAAAAAGGACCCTAGAGTCCACTTTCCCATCCAGCAGGTGATTTTCAGAATCTTTCTAAGACAATTGAAATAGAAGCAATTTGGGTGGCTAAGTGGCGCAGTGGATAGAGCACCGGCCCTGGAGTCAGGAGTACCTGAGTTCAAATCCGACCTCAGACACTTAATAATCACCTAGCTGTGTGGCCTTGGGCAAGCCACTTAATCCCATTGCCTTGCCAAAAAATCCCTAAAAAAATAGAAGCAATTCAGTTTCCTGGCATGGAGCTGGTAGACTGTCCAGGTTTAACAGGCACACAACAATAAGGTCAGCAAAATGGCTCTCTAGACCTTCAGTTTGGTAGTCAGTCTAATACTTCTTCTCTCCCACATTTTCCTTCAGAGCCTCCCAAACACTGAGTTAGCTCTGGCAATGTATGTCAACTTCATTATCAATGTGTACAACCCTTAGAAAATATACTGCCAAGTGAACTTATTGACAGTATTCAAAAATTCTCCATTTGTCATAACTGATGGCTCCACATGATGGTGTTAGACTGGCTGATAGAGCACCTGTGTTTTCTTGGTGTTAGCTATTAAGCAAAAATTAGCACAAGCAACAGAGAATGGATCCAGTGCAGCTTCAGAGGTTGCATTGAATGCACAGAAGACCATGCACCAACACTCCCTCCACTTTGGACTTGGCTTGTAGCCTTTTTAGTGGTAATTGACCTTGATGTTGTGTTTGTCTTCTTTGAAAGCATTTGACAACATGGCTGAAAATATATACTAAAAAGTATGGGAGCAAAGACACAATGTTGTTTCATTCTGTTGGTGAATGGGAAAGCTCAAGAACATTGTCCTCTAAACCCCGGGCAAGCAGGCTATCTTGAAATTTTGGCAACCAAATTTTGATATAATTTTCCATAAGCCCTCATAACTGACAATATCAAAGGCCTCGGTCAGATCCACAAATGGTGTGTACAGGCCCTCTATTCTGCTCCTTCCATTTCTCCTGGAGTTGTTGGATAGCAAACACCATATTGACTGTTCATCAGCCCTTCTGAAGAGTCACTTGCTCTCAGGGAGGTGACCATATTCCAGGTGAAGGAACAAACTATTAAGAACTCCGGCAAATCTTTCTGGAAATGGCTAAGAGAGGAATTCCCCCTGTGACTGTCACAGGCCAACCTATTCCCTTTACCTTTATAGAGATGGACACTGACAACATCCTTGAATTCCTGGGGGGTAACTTCTTCATGCCATATTATCTGGAAATTTTGTCAGTTTTAGTATGAGCAATGGATCCCACACCCTGAAAATCTCAGAATAACATCAGCACTAGGTGCTTTGCCACATGAAAGGAACCCAACTGCAGTCAAAACATCTTCAGTTGGAACTTCTGCTATTGAGGCATTTGTCTTCAACCTAAGGTACAAGGTCAGTGGCTTCAGCATTGATTGATGGTCTGGTGACAACACTATGGAAATGTTCAGCCCATCTCTCTAGGATCATGTCCTAGTAACCAATTAATGTGGTTCCATCATCACTGAGTGGTTGAGGTACACCAAAACATCATAAAAGCACATTGGATTGTTACCATTAGGGTAAAACTGAATTTTATCTGTCTTCTTACTGAGCCAAGAAGCCTGCAATTCTTAAAGCTTCACTTGTAATTTCTTTTTTTGGCAAGGCAATGGGGTTAAGTGGCTTTCCCAAGGCCACACAGCTAGGTAATTGTTAAGTATCTGAGGCCGGATTTGAACTCAGGTACTCCTGACTCCAGGGCCGTTGCTCTATCCACTGCGCCAACTTAAATTTTATTTCTGAAAGAATTAAATGCCTCCTCCTTAGAGCAGAATGAACTACTGCTGATAAATCCAGTGGAGTTCTCATTTTTTTCATTTAGCAGCTTGTGATTTTCCCCATAGTTTTCTTCAACTCAGTCTTGATATTTGTGAGTGTTCTGACTCAAATGAGCACAGTGCTGTATACCAGATCTCTGAAAGCTGCCCATTTCTTGTCTGCTCTGTTACCAATTTTGAGTTGGCTTAATTTTTACTCCAAGTTAGCAACAAATTGTTCCTGCTCAGAGAGACCCTAACATTTATTCTTCTGAGGATCAATTTGTCACACTTGTTGAATGCTCTTAACGTGATGAAACTAATATTTGAAAAACTCTGGGACCTGTACCTCCTTCCAAAGATCAGCAGTCTCTGCACAGAAATGAACCTAGGTCAACATTCAAAGTCCTCAGTTGGAGGCAGAGCCAAGATGGCAACAGAAGAGCCTCTCTTAGGTGCTCTCTCTCTATAATATTTCAAAAATCATAAAATAATGACTCTAAATTTTTGAGACAGAACCCACAGAAAGATCCAGTGAGGCAATTCACCAGCCCAAAGCAACCTGAAAAATAGTGGAAAGGTTCTGCTCTATGGGGTTGTAGGGGTGGCCTGCCAGAGTGAAGGAAATGCAGCCTCCCAGAGGCAGCCCCAGAGCACTTGGGAACCACAGCTCATGGCAGCAGGGGCAGTTTCCTGACCTACACCCCAGGGAGCACAACTTGGAAGATGGGGGGGGGGGGATGCCTCTGCCAGAGCAAGTGGTGAAGCCCAGCCCTCAGGGCGCTCAGCAAGCAATATAGCCAAGGCAGCCCAGATCCAGGAACCGGAAGCAGGCAGAGCCAATAAGCAGAAGCCCCCAGACAAGTGAGCCTTGAGTGCTCAGCCTACCAAAGGTAGGGGAATGGAGAGACTTCCAAGATTTGTCCTCTGTACCTGGGCAGGACTCTGGGGCTCTGACCACATTTAGATCCTGATCACAGTCTAGGATCCCCATAGAATAGCAGGGGACCCCCACCTCAGCCCCATGGCAGAGGGGTACACTTGTGGTGGGAAGGAGGAAAGACAACCTCACACACTGAGATGTTTATGGATGGTGGTGTCCCAATAACACTCCAAAGCTCAGGAAGCACCCCAAGACCAGGCACAGGCTGGGGAAGTGAGTAAATAGAGAAAAAAGAGGAACACCATTGAGAAATGCATTGTCTATGATCCCAAGGAAAATCAAAATAATCAATCTGATGATAAGGAAGTCCAAGCTCCTGCATATAAAGACTGCAAGAAGTATACCCTACAGCAACATGGGGGTGAGGTTCAACCTTGAAGGACTCACTCATTCCATCAGTGCAACAATCAGGAACAATTTTGGGCTGTCTGCAAAGGAGAGTGCCATCTGTATCCAGATAAAGAGCCATGGAGATTGAACAAAGGTCAAGGACTATTCCCTTTAATTTAGGGGAAAAAAAACCAGATATCTTATTGTCGGATCTTGTTTTTTCTTAGACTTTTTGTCTCTTCCTTAAGGATACGATTTCTCTTTCATCTCACTCAATTTGGATCAATGTACAACATGGAAACAAAATAAAGACTGACAGATTGCTTTGAGTTGGCGGGGAGTGGGGGGAGGGAAGTAAGACTGGGGGGAAAAATTGTAAAACTCAAATAATATCTTTAATAAAAATAAATGAAAAAAAAAAAAGAAACCAGGAGGGATGGGAATTCAGGGAAGCCTGGAGGGATTTACATGAACTGATGTTGAGCAAGATGAGCAGAACCAGAAGAACTGTACACCCTAACAGCAACATGGGAGTGATGATCAACCTTGTTGGACTTGCTCATTCCATCAGTACAACAATCAGACAATTTTGGGCTATCTGCATTGGAGAATACCATCTGTATCCAGAGAAAGAATTGTGGAATTTGAACAAAGACCAAAGACTATTACCTTTAATTTAAAAAAAAATTATCATTATGTAATTTTGCTATCTCTTATACTTTATTTTTTTCCCTTAAAGGTATGATTTCTGTCTCATCACATTCAACTTAAATCAATGTATATCATGGAAACAATGTAAAGACTAACAGACTGCCTTCTGTGAGGAGGGGGAATGAGATTAGGGGAAAAATTGTGAAATTCAAATAAAGAAATAAAAAAATAAAAAAATTAAGTTCCAGGGACTACCTATTGCCTCAGGAAAATTACAAACTTCTTTGGAATTAAAAGCCCTTTATAATTCTGCTCCAGTCTCTACACATGCTCTCCCTCATTCCCACCTCCATTTTCTCTAAGTCGCAGTCAAATTAGTGTAATTTCTGTTCTTCAAACATGCTATTCCAATTTTGATCTGTCTGCTTTTACACAAAACTGCCCTAAACTCAGAAGAATTACCCTTACTTCCACCTCCTAGAATCAATCAATCAATCCCTAGCTTCCTTTTAACAAAATATTATTTGAAGCCTTTCCTAATCATCTTAGCTGCTGTTAAATACTTTGTATTTACTTTACTTTGTACATCTTCATATGTGTTTGTGTGTCTCCTGAAAGAATATAAGTTCCCTGAATGCAAGGATTGCTTTAATTTTTTTCAGTATTTTCAGTATTCATTACAAAATAGTTGAGTAATAAATGCTTTATTGTTTGAAAAAATAATAAAAAAAAATAAAGACTGCAAGAAAAACAGAAATTGTGCTCAGGCTATGACAGACCACAAAAAAGGTTTTGAAAATCAAGTGAGGGAGAAAGAAGAAAAATTGAGAAAAGAAATGAGAGAGATGCAGGAAAATCATGAAAAAGAAGAAAGCAGCTTTGTCAAGGAGATCCAAAAAATGCTGAAGAAAATAACATGTTAAAAATCAGCATAAGTCAAATGGATAAAACAGTTCAAAAAGTTGAGAAGAAGAATGCTTTAAAAAGCAGAATTGGCCAGATGGGAAAAGAGAAAAGAAAGCTCTCTGAGGAAAAAAAATCCTTCGGATCTAGAATGGAGCTAAAGGAAGCTGCTGACTTTACGAGAAATCAAGACACAATACTTCAAAACCAAAAGAATGAAAAATTAGAAAAAAATGTGAAACATCTCCTAAAAAAAATGTGAAGCACCTAATTGAAAAAAAAACAACTGATTTGAAAACAGATTCAGGAAAGATAATTTTAAAATTATTGGGATACCTGAAAGTCATGATCAGGAAAAGAGACGACATCATTTTTAAAGAATTCCTACAGGAAAATTGACCAGGTATCCTAGAAGAAGAGGGCAAAATAAAAATTGAGAGAAACCACCAATCTCCCCAGAAAGAGATCCAAAAAAACCAACCCCCAGGAATATTATAACCAAGTTGCAGAACACCCAAGTCAAAGGGAAAATATTACAAGCAGCCAAATTCAAATATGGAACTGCAGTCAGGACTTAGCAGTAAATACATTAAGGGCTCATAGGGCTTGGAATATAATATTCCAGAAGGCAAAAGAGCTCAGAATGGGGCGGCTAGGTGGCACAGTAGATAGAGCACTGGCCTTGGAGTCAGGAGTACCTGAGTTCAAATCTGACCTCAGATACTTAATAATTACCTAGCAGTGTGGCCTTGGGCAAGCCACTTAACCCCATTGCCTTGAAAAATCTAAAAAAAAAAAAAAAAAAAAAAAGGCTCAGAATGCAACCAAGAATCAACTACCCAGCAAAACTGAATGTCCTTTTCCAGGGAAAAAAATGGACTTTCAATGAACCAGGGGAATTTTAAATGTTCCTATTAAAATGGCCAGAGCTGAACAGAAAGTTTGATCTTCAAATAGAGGAGTCAGGTGAAGCATAGAGAGTGGAGGAGAAGGGTAAAATATGAGGGACTTAATGATGAACTGCATGCATTCCTGCATAAAAAAATGACACTGATAATACTCATAAGAAACTTCTTATTTAATAGAGCAGGCAGAAGGAGCTTTTATAGATGAAGCACAGGAGAGAGCTGAATTTGAAGATATAATATATTGCAAAAATGGAGTCAAAGGCTAAAAGAAAAATATAATGGGAGTAAGAGAAAGGAGAGGTGGAATAGGCTAAGATATTTCATATAATAAGATTTTTTTATTACAGTGAGCTGTTGCAATGATATGGGAGGGGGGAAGGCAAGAGGGAATGAAGGAACCTTCTCTCTCATCAGAGGTGGCTCGGAGGGGAAACAGCATATATACTCAATGGGGTATAGACATCTAGAGTAAGAATGAGAGAAGGGGGGAGAGGGGGGAAGGGGGGAATGTGAGTGTTGGAGGAGAAGGTGGACTATGGGGGAGAGTAGTCAGATATAACACATTTTCTTTTTTACTTCTTGCAAAGGGCTAGGATTGGACGGCCTGTCCGGGACCACAGGGGCAGGTGATTGCTGGGCCTTAGGGGTGGTATGTAGGTTTGGGGCCTCTTGTCCACAGGGATGGTGATCAGTCTGCTGCACCACTCAGCTACCCTACAGCACATTTAAGAAGAAGGACAGAGTGAAAGGAGAGAAAATATAGTGTATGGTAGTGGGGAAGTACAAAAGGAGGAAATTGCAATCAGCAATGGCAACAATGAAAAAAAATGGAAGTAGCTTTTGTGATGGACTTATCATAAAGAATGTGATCCAAGGGGCGGCTAGGTGGCGCAGTGGATAGAGCACTGGCCCTGGAATCAGGAGCACCTGGGTTCAAATCTGACCTCAGACACTTAATAATCACCTAGCTGTGGGGCCTTTGGCAAGCCACTTAACCCCATTGCCTTGGAAAAAACCTAAAAAAAAAAAAAAAAAAGAATGTGATCCACCTGTGACAGAGCTGGTGGTGTTGTTAGACTGAAGCACATTTATTATCATCATCATTATATTATTATTATTATTATTATTATTTTTGCAGGGCAATGAGGTTGGGGTGACTTGCTCAGGGTCACACACCTGGGTGATTGTTGGGTATCTGAGGCTGGATTTGACCTTGGGTACTCCTGACTCCAGAGCCAGTGCTCTGTCCACTGTGCCACCTAGCTGCCCCTATTATTATTTTTTTCTTAATTTTTTTCTCTTTCTTTTACTGTTCCTTGCTCATGAGGGTCTATATTTTGGGGGGGTATTATGTTTACAATTAAACAAGAATATTTTAGTAATGTATAAAAAAATCATTTTTACAAAAATAAAATATAATTAAAAAGTCCTCAGTCAAGAATTTTAATATTTGAAATCACTAAAAACTGAAATTTTAATTAAATTTAAATTTAAAAATAAAAAAACATTTACTAAGATTTTATTATATGCCAGTACAATACTATGAGTCAGAGATACAAAGAAAGGTAAAAATATTCCCTGTCCAATGGTCAAAGGATATGCAGAGGCAATTCACAGATGAGGAAATCAAAGCAATCCATAGTCATATGAAAAATTGCTCTAAATCATTACTGATTAGAGAAATACAAATTAAAGCATCTCTGAAGTACCACCCTACAACTCTCAGACTGGCCGATATTACCAGAAAAAACAGTGATCAATGTTGGAAGGGTTGTGGGAAATCTGGGACACTAATGCATTATCGGTGGAGCTGTGAACTCATTCAACCTTTCTGAAGAGCAATTTGGAATTACACCCAAAGGGCAATGAAAACATGCATACCCTTTGATCCAGCAATACCACTAACTGGGTCTATACCCTGAAGAGATCATGAAAAAAAAGGTAAAAACATCACATGTACAAAAATATTCATAGCAGCCCTGTTTGTGATGGCAAAGAATTGCAAACTGACTGAATGACCATCAGTTGGGGAATGGCTGAACAAACTGTGGTATATGTATGTTATGGAACACCATTGTTCTATTAGAAACCAGGAGGGATGGGAATTCAGAGAAGCCTGGAGGGATTTTCATGAACTGATGCTGAGTGAAATGAACAGAACCAGAGAAGCATTGTATACCCTAACTGCAACATGGGGGTGATGATCAATCTTAATGGACTTGCTCATTTCATCAGTGCTACAATCAGGGACAATTTTAGGGTATCTGTGATGGAGAAGACCATCTGTATCCAAAGAAAGAATTGTGGAGTTTAAACAAAGATCAAAGACTATTAATTTTTTTTTAAATGGGATCTTGGGGGGGGGGGCTAGGTAGCACAGTGGATAGAGCCAGCCCTGGAGTCAGGAGTATCTGAGTTCAAGTCTGACCTCAGACACTTAATAATTACCTAGCTGTGTGGCCTTGGGCAAGTCACTTAACCCCACTGCCTTGCAAAAAACAAACAAAACCTAAATAAATAATTTTTTAAATGGGATCTTATGCAATTTTGCTCTCATATTTTATTTTTTCCTTAAGGATATGATTTCTCTCTCAACACATTAAATATTCCCTGCCCTCAAGTAGTTTACATTCTAATAGCAAGGACAATATGTAAATAATTCAATACCTACAAGATATATACAGGGTAGATGTAAGGAAATCTCTGATCCATCACACTTCTAACAGCTGGAGGTACCAGAAAAGGCCATCTACAGGTTAGCTTTGGGCTATAAGTCTTAAAGGAATCCATGGAAGCCAAGAGACAGAACAGAGACTAGAACCCAGATCCTCTGGTTCCAAATCCAACATTACTGCCACTGCACCAGGATAACCTAAGCTTGCCTTCCTTTTGCTTCTCACTTAAAATACCTTTCTATCCAGGGTTTTCCATCTTTCAAGACTCTTACATAGTGACTTCCCTGGTCTTAAAGAAGGAAATCTCACAACACATTGTATTTCTGTAATAAAAAAAAAACATCTTAAAGCACTGTATGATTTTTCCTTTCTTTCTCTTTACTTTTTTTTTTTTTTGTAAATTCACTTTGGCAGCTGAATAATGGATTCTTTGGAATGAGAATCTTGAAACAGGAAGAACAATTGAAAGTTTATTGAAATATATAACCTAAAAGCTAATAAGGGTCTATATAGGGTGATAGGTATGTGAGTGGAAAAAGAGAGATGAGAGATATTGTGAAGGTAGAATCTACAATACTTGGCAACAGATCAGATATGGAGGAAGGGTGGGGAATGAAAAGGTGCAAGGAGTCAAGAATAAAATTGAGGTTGCCAAGCCTCATTGACTAGGAGAATGGTGTTCCTGATGCTAATATCTATGAAAAGGGTAAGATCTGGGAGGGAAAGATGAATTCTGATTTGAATATGATGTATCTGAGATGGCTTATAGGACCCCCAATTTAAGATGTTCAAAATGTAGTTGTTGATGGGAGACTGGATCTCAAGAGAAAGGATAGAGATGAAATTTAAACTATGAATCATCTGCATAGAACTTGATTGTTGATGCCATAAGAACTAATGAAATTATCTCTTGATATAGTATGGAAGGAAAAGAGGGTCTTGGACAGTCTTAGAATACCCACAATTAAGATCAGACAAGTAGGTGGAAAACAAGGAAAGAGCTCTCATGAAGATGAGAGAAGAGAGTATCCTGGATACTTGATGAACAGTATCATGGGGGCGGCTAGGTGGCACAGTGGATAGATCACCGGCCCTGGAGTCAGGAGTACCTGAGTTGAAATCTAGCCTCAGACACTTAATAATTACCTAGCTGTGTGGCCTTGGGCAAGTCACTTAACCCCATTGCCTTGCAAAAATCTAAAAAAAAAAAGTATCAAAAGCTGCAGAGAGGTCAAGAAGGATGAGTATTGAAAAAAGGTTATTACAGAAACAGCTTAGGTGGTGAAGTGGATAGAAGTCACTTGAGCCCATTGCCTTGCAAACCCCCCCCAAAAAAAAGAGGTCATTATACTAAATAAGTTTTAAAAAAAACAAAAATAGAAAAAAAGAAAAGGTCATTACAGGTTTCAAAGAAAGAAATCCAAACTATTGCCAACTATATGTAAAAATGCTCCAGATCACTAAAAAGTAGATATGCAAATTAAAACAACTCTGAAGTTCTACCTGACACCCATCAAATTGGCAAAGATGACAAAAAAGAAAAAAGGAAAATGACAGTTGTTAGATGAGCTTTAGGGAAAACAGGAATACTAATTTCACTGCTGGTGGAGCAGAAATGGTCCAAGACATTCCAGAAAGCAATTGGAACTTCGCCCAAAATTAAAAACTCTTTGATATAGCTATCACTAATACTGGCCTATTCTCTTTGTAGATTAAAGAGAGAAAAGATACGTATTTTCTAAAAATACCCATAGCAATTCCTTTTTTGTTCTCACAAAGCACTGGAAATAAAGATGTTGCCTATTAATTAGGAAATGGCTGAAGAAATTATGGTATATTAATATATTATTGCACTATAAGGAGTCATGAAAGGAAGTTTTCTTTTTTTTTAGGTTTTTGCAAGGCAAATGTGTCTTTAACCTGCGCCACTCTTCAAGCACTTGGTGCTAGTCTGCCAATGGCCTTAAAATATGGCAGCAGCCAGATTTCAACCTGGTACTGCCCAAGTTCACATAGCTAGGTAATTATTATTATTTTTTACTTTTTGCTAGGCAATGGGGTTAAGTGGCTTGCCCAATGCCACACAACTAGGTAATAAGTGTCTGAGGCCGGGTTTGATCTCAGGTACTACTGACTCCAGGGCCCGTGCTCTATCCACTGCACCACCTAGCTGCCCAAAAAAAAGAAAAGTTTTAAAGAAAAATTAGGAAGATTTGTTAACTAAAACAAAGTGAAGTAAGCAGAACCAGGAGAACAATTTATACAGTAACATTAAAAAGGAAAAACATCTTTGAAAAGACTTAAGGATTGATCAATGTAATCACCACAATGCTAGAGGACTAGAAATGAAGAATACTACCCATCTCTTTGCATAGAGGTGATGGACTCTGGATATAGAAGACAAACATTTTTGTGAGTCAGAGAATTTGCTATGTATCTTTGTTACAAGCTCTCTCTCCAATTTGAGGTGGTGGTGGTAGAAGGAGGAGGGGGATTAGGGATATGAGAGAACAAAGAAAAAGATCATTAAAGCATCTTATTAAAAATATGCACAAGGGGCGGCTAGGTGGTGCAGTGGATAGAGCACCGGCCTTGGAGTCAGGAGTACCTGGGTTCAAATCCGGTCTCAGACACTTAATAATTACCTAGCTGTGTGGCCTTGGGCAAGCCGCTTAACCCCATTTGCCTTGCAAAAAAAAAAAAACTAAAAAAAAAATAATAAAATAAAAATATGCACAAGAGATCAAGATCAGAAAGGAAAATCAGAAAGGATCACAGACCAGAAGGGCAGCTTTGAAAGTTGCAAGTTGATGACATACTTAAAAAGAAAATTAAATTGTTCACATGAGAGATCTATAATTTTATGTAGAATTCCCTTTTATCTGTTCTGTTCTCTACAATGAGAATGCCCATTCTATTTCATTTTCAGGGGGAAAAAAAACTTTAAAAAAGCACATTAGATTTGGCAGTTAAGAGAGCAATGGTAATTTTGGAGAGTGGTTCCATTTTAATAATGAAGTTCAAAACTAGATTGCAGGTTTAGAAGCTAGTCAAAAGAAAAGAAGCAGTGATGCCTAGTGTAGACCAAGGTTAAGTATCACTTCAAAGCTCCAGCAGATAATCACTTTTTATGTAGGCATTGCCTCCAGCATGCAGATCACAGCCCATTAACATCTATCCATTCTGTGCAACTCTTATATACAACATTTGATATAATATAAACAAGGGTCATCTCAGAGGAATTTGGGGGAAATTTAAAGTGTTATTCAGACTCAAAAAAATTAGCTAAAAAATTGCAGGATTGAGATGAGAAAGTAGACATAGTTGAAATGAAAAAAAAAGTAGGCTGCCAGCACAGTATAGTATGTTATTACAGAAAAAAAAAAGCTTGACCTTGACCCTGCCCCTCATTAATAGCTTAGTGTCCAAAACTGGGAAGGTGATAACTATTGTTTCTTACCCTAGTCAGTTTATATATGCAATACCAGGTTGAGATCTGGCTGCCATATTTTAAGGCCATTGGCAGACTAGCATCAACTGCTTGAAGAGTGGCCCAGGTTAAAGACAAGAGAAGGGCAATCCAGATGTTGAGAGGACCAAGGGATAATTAACTTGAAGATGGACCTGATAGCTGTTTGAATATTTTAATGCTGTCCTAGAAATTAAACATTCTGCTGATCCCCAAAGATACAGGAGGAATGAGAAGTTATAGAGAAGCAGAATTAGGATCCATATATAGAAATATATCTTAATAATTAGAGGCATCCCATTATGATGACTGGGGAAATGGTTAAGTTTCCCATCAAAGAAAGTTTTCAATGATGATATCATTGGAAGAGATCTTGTGATATATTTAGCCTAGGGCTACATACCATAAAATGATAGAAGCACTCACTATTGGTAAGACTATGATAACTCTCAATTTACTCTATTCCTTGTCAAATTAAACCCGGAAATAACACTATACTACACAACATATTTCCACTGGGCTAGAAACAATTACTATACTACATATAATTTTATATAATAGTTATAAGTTGGAATGTTACAAATTTCAGTACACATGACTTCATGGGATTCATTATTCATAAAATTGGGATCTAGTTGTAAATAGTGACAAGATGACAGAAATGTTAGATACAGAGTTTAGTCTGTCTGGATATAATAGTAGCTATGGTCAAGAACTCCTAGGTGTATAGTCATATGTCAATCTAAAGCAGAGACAGGGAACTTCCAGCCCACTGGCTTTATTGATCTGGTGTTGCCAAGACAACCACAGGTGGGACTCAAAATTCAATAAATTTAGTAGCTTTTTAGAGATGAATTAAATATTTGACCAAATATAGCCGAAGAATGATGTTATAAATATTTGAATGACCCTTGGCAGAAAAAAAGGTTCCCCACTCCTGAACTAAAGGATCCTGTGAGGGTTCAAGACCAGCAATACTATAGAGAGGTTATTTGACTCTTCCTTAGGTGAGGAAAGCACAAAGATTTAAAGGTTCAGCAACTCAAAACTCCCAAAGTCAAGTCTTTACAGAGTTTACAGGAAAGACTCCACTACAAAGAGATGGTAACTGACAGTGGCAATGAGAACTCTCATGGACAAACATCCACTGGATAAGTCAAACACCACTCACTCAGCCATTTTGATATTAATAGCTAGCATTTTATAACAATATGATCTCATCTTCACAACCACCCTGTGATGTAGGTATCATTATAAGCTCCATTTTACAATGGAGGAAACAGAGGCAAACAGTGGTAAAGTGACTTGGTCAAGGTCATCCAGCTAGTCTGACTGGATTTGAACTCAGGTCTTACAGATGCCTTAACTACCTCTTCAAGAAGTAGATTTTCTACCACCATAGATATTCAGCTTTGGCCAAATGGAAAAACATCTCTATGAATGGTGAGGTCCCCTAGGTCTCCAGAGTGGGACACACAAAGAAAAATGTAATTGAGGACAATAGCACAGTCACTTGCCACTTCTACTCTTCATTTCCTTATCTTTCCCAGTGACCTGTGGTGAATGGTTAATTTTTCCCTTCTTCTACCCTGACCAGAGAAGCATATATCCCCTAGCCCAGGCTCCAGGGGTCCCCTCAATTTTTTGTTAACTTATTCTTATCGGTTAAAAAAAAGCTCTCACCCCAATCTGCATATTTATACAAATATATTTAAAACAGTATTAATATATATAATAAAATATACACAAATAGAAATAAAAAATTTAACAATGATACAAAAATTTTTCTGCTCATAAAACTATAAGCATATGTATTTAATAAAGACAATAAGAATTTACTAATTTTTGAAAATCATGGCTTAACATTTTAAAGCAATTCAAAGTTCCAATTTCGATTTTGATATTTAGTTTTAATGATCATCATAATTAAAAGTCCCACAAATATATATAACCCCAAATGAAAGAGGTGCAACATACCCTTATTCTTATCCTCTAATCCCACCCATTAGGCAAAGTTTTTGTGGAAATTCAGCTAAATAAGGAATTCTCATCAATATGACTAACCACAATTCCAGAGAACTCAAGCGCAATAAAAAGTCCTAATGATTCAGTTGTTTTGCTCAACTATACATCTTTGACTTGTTTTTCTCATTTTTATCAAAAGGGGGGGGGGGACAGGGAAGATAGGAGGAAAAAGGAAGAAAATGCTGACCTGAAAATAGAATTTGAATTAAAAAAAAATATGGTCAAGTTAATCTTCAAAGAAGGTAGAAGGGAGTTGGGAATGGTCTCTGAAGTCAGATGCCAGTTCCAAATGGAAAAAAAATGACATCACTTAGAAGCAAATTAATGAGTTTATGGAGGATAAAACCAAAACAAGCTTGGAAAGCTCTACCACAGGCTGGCACAAATGTCCCACGTAAACACCTAGGTGGGTACTCTATACTCAAGCATCATGACTCCAAGCAGCTTCCCTTCTGCTTTGTTCATGGAGTACAGTACCTTCTCTGATGAGGGTATATGCTAGGCTGGGAGGTTCTGTGCCAGATGCTGCACAATCAATTCCAAAGTTCTGAAGAGAGACGTTAAGAGTGTCCTTGTATTGCTTCTGATCTCACTGTGATTTATCTACCCTGTGATTCCTTCTTAAAAAAAAATTTTTTTTTGGCAAGTGTACATTTGGCATTTGAACACCACAGCTAGCCCAATGGAGTTGTGCTCTCTGTCATGATATTTGAATGCTTAATAGGTTCAGCAAGAGAAAGGACCTCAATGTCTTTTATCATACTATTCTTCAGAATATCTTGATCTTCAGAATCTAATTTAAATAGGAGAGATTCAGTTTCCTGGCATGGTACTGATGTACATGATGTCCAGTTTGACAGGCACATAATGAGGTCAGTAAAACGGCTCCTGAAGACCTTCAGTTTGCTAGTCTAATCTCTCCTCTCCTACACTTACTCTTTGAGTACTTACTCTGGCAATGCATGTGTTGGATCTCATTATCAATGTGCAATTCCTTGAAAAGCATACTGCTATGGTTAAGTGAACTTAGTGACAGCATTCAAAACTTCTCCATTTACTCTGTTTCCACATATGGATGGTGTGGTGCTGATTGATGAAGCACCTGTTCTGGTGTTAACGATTAGGCCAGAATTAGCACAAGCAGCAGAGAATGATCCACATTTTATTCAAACTGCCTCAGAAACTGCATGGAGTTAAAACACATGATCCCTCCACTTCGTTCTTGGCTTATAGTGTTTTCAATGAAGAATTTAACAGTAGTGTTGACCTGAGAAGCAGGGGATGTTTCTCAACTACTCAGTCCTTGATGGAGTCGCATTGCATTACTGATAGAACACTCCCATAACGTTCTTAACAGACCATCATTAATCAATGCAGAAGAAGCCACTGACCATCTTCCTCAAGTTGAAGTTAATTCAACCCTAGCTGAAGTTCCAACTGAAAAGGTATTCAGAACCATTTTCATGTGGCAAAACACCTGGCGCTTCATTCTATTCCCACTGAGATGTACAAGGTGAGGGAGTCTGCTCATACTAAAGCTGACTGAAATATCATTGCAGGGAAGACTTCTGCCTGATACTCAAAAGACTGTCCTTCACTTGGAAGATGAAGGATCCTCCCTGAGAAGCAGTGTGGTTTCAGAAAGGGTCAATGAACAGTCAATATAGTGTTTGCTGCTGACTACAAGAAAAAGGTCAGTAGCAGAACAGAGCTCTACATACATTTGTAGATCTGATCCAGGCCTTTGATACTGGTAGTCTCAAGGACTGAAAATTGCGTCAAAATCTGGTTTCTTGGAGTTCATTAAACTGTACCTCAATTTCATGATGGTGAGCTACCTGCCTGGAGAGCAGTGAATGCAACAGATAAAAAGCAGTCATTCTGGTTGTAGGTAGGTAACAAAGCAAGAGAAGACAGGCAGTCGTTTCAAGAGGGCTAAACAGTAGGGCAACTACTAGGATAGAGCACTAGCCCTGGAATCAGGAGGACCCGAGTTCAAATCTGGCCTCAGACAATAATTACCTAACTATAAGACCTTGACCCAGTCACTTAACCCCATTTGCCTTGCAAAAACAAGAGTGCTGAACAGCTATGCTGCTCCCCCCCTCAATTCTAATATTTTCTTGGCAGACTGAACACTGTCTTGGTGGTATCAAGCTGTAGAGCAAAACAGAAACCTTCAAAATAAGCCCAAATGCATTTCACAAGTACCTACCTTCCTGCTTGGCAACTTTGCCAAATGTTAGGGAAACAAAGACAAATGAAACATTATCTTCTTTCCACACACTTTGATTTGGACTTGGGATTCACAAAGGAAAAACTAAAGAGAATGCCTTTTCCCTCGATACTATAGGGGTTAACATGGGAAGATAACAAACGCTTGAACACAAGTTTCTTCAGGAAAACAAAAATTCATCTCATTTTTTAGCATGAATATTTGTTCAATGATCACTGACAAAAAATCATTATGGAATACCTAAGTATCAGAGGAAATACCCAAAAGTCGAAGGTGAGGGACATTGTTGGTAGTGATAATCTACAGATAATCCTCAAGACAAATTAGGAATATTTTCCACAAAGCTGCTGTCAAAAACACCAGTTTTTAGAGGTTGACAAGTCCACAGATGATATTAAAGGTAAAGGTGGGGGGGGGGGGGGGTAAAGAGAAAAGGCATATATGATGTACATGACGTACATGAAGGTCCCAAGCACACAGATGGAAACTCTCCTATTGGCAACAAAGTCTTACAAAGATGTCACAATCTGTGCCATAGGAGGAACTATCCCACATTGATGAGAACATAAATCAGCATGATGGAGTGCAGAATGCTGCCCCAAAGTTCCACTAGCATCTAAAATTCAATGGCCCAACAAAACTGCAATCCAATAAGCCTATTGCTGTTTCACCAATAATCCAGGATCCTACCTTCCAGATTGTTCCTTTCCAACTCAGTTACCAGATCCCGATTATCTCTACCACAAAGCTCATCTAGTTCTGTCCCCCTTCTTTATGTACCCCCTGAATATCAACTCATTACAGCAGCCTTAACTTGTTATATTAACATACAGTTAACGTTTATTGCCTCCACACACTAGTTACAAATCTTACCATTCCTGTGCCTGGTACATAGCACAATCTAGTAAAATTTACGAACTTGTCATGATAGTTAAGGTCCTCCACAATTGTATGCCACTTCTCTCTATAAATTACATTACAACCAAATGAACTATTTGAAAAGCAAATTGAGGTAAAATAGTTCATTTGTTTGTAATTGTGGAGGACCTTATTATCGCGACATACCTACATTTACTCTTCATTTTCTAAACCCATAGTCAGCTCTCTTCTCCATTTAAAATACTAACCTACCTTCAGTGTCTGGCTGGACTCCATCCTCTTCCCTCCATGAAAGTTTCACAATCTTCCTAATCAATAATCATTTAAGCTTTTTTTTATTAGTATATGAAATTTACATCCTGATCAATTACTCTTGTATGGAGATTTATTAAATTGTGATAGCTTTAGTAGCTAAACTGATAGCTATGGTTAGAGCTCAACCTAAAAAGAAACTGCATTGTCTTGGGAATAAAGGGATAAAGGCATATTAATATTGTTGAGAACTAGATATGGAATCAGAAGATGGAGGCTTGCTGTCTTTACAAAAGGTCATCACACTTGAACCTAAAGTAGGTTGCTTGTTATACACACTTCACCCTAGGCAGCTCCCAAGGTACTTCACATGCACTTTTACCATCTGAATTAATCATCTGGGGTTCAACTACTACTTGCTCTGTAAACTGAAGGGAATTTGACAAAATGACCTCCATCACCCATTTCACTAGATTTTAGAGGTTAAGGTTTAGATCAAAATTCACTGGAAGCAAAGGAAAGGGAAAGTAACAAAAAGGTATTGAAGGGAGTATTGTCAGAAGCTGCAGGTAATTCTGTCTCCTTAGAAATGTGATCCAGGGGCGGCTAGGTGGTGCACTGGATTAAGCGCTGGCCCTAGAGTCAGGAGTACCTGGGTTCAAATCCGGTCTCAGACACTTAATAATCACCTAGCTGTGTGGTCTTGGGCAAGCCACTTAACCCCGTTTGCCTTGCAAAAAAACTAAAAAAAAAAGTGATCAAGGGGCAAGCAGTGGATAGAGGAGAGCACCAGTCCTGAAGTCAGGAGAAATGGGAGTTCAAATCCAACTTCAACAATTACCTAGCTGTATGACGGGCAAATCACTTAACCCCTTTGCCTTACCAAAAAAGAGGAAAGGTGATCCAAGTAGATTATGCCTAGTGTCAAATTAGTTGGGGTTTGAGGAATTTTCTTAACTAGTCAGGGTTTTCTAAAAACTTTGAGGCTTCTCTCTCCCAGAAATTACCACTGGACTCAAGCACAGGCAAATGAGGGACTCCATTACTTCACTCTGAATTGATAATCACTGAAAAGTCTATACAGGACCTTATTACACACTTCTTAGTTATAAGAGTGACCCTCCTCCTCCTGGGCCTCTATTGTCCACATACTTACTACTGTTGGTTGATATTGAAAAGAACACTAGTAATAATTTTGACACAACATTCTCACATCCAAAATTTTTGGACAAATTAAGAAAGTTCTATGAAGATTTTGCTACTTTCAATGCCTTGAACCATTTATCTACTGCAAACCTCATTATCAGATGAGGAAAAAGAGAGAAGGGAATAATAATGTAAACATCACTAAAAAGAATTCAAACCATAAACTAAAAAAATTCAAAAGAACTTAGAAAAACTTTCCAACAAGAAAAATTTTTTCCTTGTTTCCAATTTTGAGAGGCAAGTCAGCAAAATTTCCTGAAAATGACTATTAGGATAAGAAAAATATTACAAAGGGATTGCTTCGCAATGCCATCACCTAACATTCCAGAGCATTAATGGCAACACATTTAAGTCTCAACAGTGGCTATCCAACAGGTTAAAATGACCTTAAATTTGAAAAGGGAACTCCTGGTTTGAGGTAGATGACCTTTAAAATTTCCTCACATAAGGGAAAAAAGTCAAGGCCTCACATATTCAGGTACTATACAAGTACAAAATTCATTAACCTGCAGTCTCACAAATGCTGTTCATTTTATAAAATCTTATTAAAAGGTTTATTACAAGGGAAATTCCTCTGGATAGAAAAAAAGGATTTGGAAACAGTTCTTGAACTTTCAATAATCCTAAGCAGCCACTTGATCCTTAGCTGAAGTTAGATTTAAGATGTTAAAATTAAACCATTAAAAGAGCTTTTCACATTCACTTAAATCAGAAATAGAGCACCTGATTGTTGGAGTCTAAATAGTCCATTCATTATACAAATAAAGGCCACATATCCTTAGAGCTCAAGTTCCTGTTAAAAGCAATAAATGGAATCAGCTTGACCGCTGATTTAAAACTTTCCAGTTGCTTAACACACTTAGAATGCTACATTCTACACTCAATTTGCAACTTATCTAGATTGAGAACTAAGTTGTGTCTTGGTATACCCCAGAGGACAACTCCTAAGTACTCGGGTGAGTAGCACAGCTTTCATTTCGTGCTTTTAGTATTTGACACCGGAAAAGTTAACTTTCAGGCACATATTGGTCAACTAGTAGGTCAAGTAAGTAGGCTTCCTGTAGGTTAAGGAGTCTCAAATTGCCCAGCTGGGTAATTTTAATTTAATAAGCAATAGATTTCAGATCCTGTATAAGCAGATTAATGGCATAGACTAATGAATTAAACAAACTTGGTTAAAAGATTCCATGAGGAGCTAACACTGATTTGAGGCAAATGAAAAAAGGGCACATTTTGAATAGACCAGCTTGCCCAGAAAAGTATGTTGGGCAAGGTTATGATTTCATGACAGCATGAACTGCTTGGAGTCAGAATGTATATTGTGCTTAAATTAATAGTATTAGAAGTGATTCCTGAACCAGAGATTTGCTTTCATAAAATTGTTTTTACATAATCATGACACTCAAATCTGTTTAAGTACTGATTAAAATCCTCTACACCAGGATTGTCCAAGGGCCCCTGTGGGTTTATTAAATGCTTTAACAAAGTCAGACTACCAGAGCTCACTAAAATGGCAAATCAAAGTATATTGTCTATTGTTTCAATAAAAACTTTTAGAAGTACAGTTGGACAGCCCTGCTCCACTTAAAAAGAATTCAATTAACTCAAATTGACTTTAAAACCTTAACAGTCTATGATATCAATGCAGCAAAACTATTATGGTCAAAATAAACTTCTGAAGAAAAATTAAGACATACTCCATATTTTAAATTTAGCAGTTACATATTAAACATTCCCGAAGGGGCTTCCCAAATTTTAAAATGATATTCCTTTATCTTTACCAGTAGTAACATACAAACAATAGAACACCAACTGGCAAGATAGTTAGACTGTCAACAGTCTAAAGGTTTGAATTGATTTTTAAATGTTGGTATATAAAAACTGTATGGGGGAATATTGACAGAACTAGAGAATCCTCAAATGGCTACAGGAATGGATGTTGCTTTTCTGCCACCTAGCAGTGAGCTCTAGAACTACCAAGGGTAATACTGGAAGGTCAGGTGCTTATCGACCATATTTACTAAATGTTCTATACTAAAAGCAGAACTACTAGGGAATGAATTCAAACTTTTTTATTATTAAGAATTGATTTCTTCAATAATCCTGGCTCCTCTTCATTGGTTTGGATTTCCAGAATTCCAAAATACTTCTCCCTTCCTTGCTCCTGTAAAATCAAAAAAGGTATCATGCCAAAAGGCTTCAAACAATTAAGTCAAATTTAACTGTCAAAAAAAAATTCAGCTATAGATTCATAAACCCCTGCACAGAAAGCTTTAGTACCAAACAATTAAGATAGGTAGCCAACATTCTCTACTTGTCATTTAGATTGACAATGCAAAATTACCCAAATAAGAAAACAAGTTCTAATAGAGTGACCCAAGTCCAGGATCACTGTTCCGCAACATCTAGACTATGGGTGTTTCTCTCCATCCTGCATCAGTATCTATCATCTTTAGCCTGTTCAAAAATCTGGAATGGTTTTTTACTGCTTTCCTAATACAATCTAAACTCTTGGTTGAAACATTCAACTGTCTTCCTTTAACTGGTAGTCAGCCTCTGGACATAGCTTGAAACAATTCTGCCTGTAAAAATGTCATCTCAAACTCACCCTCTCCCTTTTTACTCTTGTACACATTACGTAAAGAATATTACATGAAGATGCATAGCTTTTTCTACAGTTTAAATTCATTATAAATGAAGACTTGTATGTGTATGCTAGGAGCTGGGGGGGGCGGAAATAAAGGGAAAAACAAGAAACTGACTTTTGCACTAAAATCAATTTTAACTGCTTAATAAACCTCTTGGTATATTACTGAGGACAAACATGGCATGACAGATCTACAAAAAAAAAAATCAAATACACCACTCATTAAAAATCACCTGTATATCAGTTATCTACTACATAATCAAAATTAATCAGTATTTGTTAAGCCTACTATGTTCCAAAAAGGGTACTATGCAATGATAAGCCCAAGATAACAAAAAAGGGGAGGCTCAAAAGACAGTTCCACTTGCCCCCAAAGGGCTTATAAACCTTCAAGTGAAAAAGATGGCTAATTCTGTTCGTAAGATTTTCCTTTTACATCGTCAATTTGTGATGAACCCACAAATCTGAATACCAAGATATGCCACAAATTCAACCTACCTATTTAACTGGTTAGATGGTTAGATGGTTCAAGACCATGGTTGACTCTGGATGTGCTCATGCTGTACTGGAAGACTAAAATCAAAAGAATAATGTTAGAAACAAAGCACAAACAAGTGATTATAAATGTTACTTTCTAGATCTACCAAATAAATTGAAATTGAAACTTTTATCTTAGAAATCAGTATATAAAATCCAGAGCTGTTGACCTTACTTTTAAAAGTTTTTATTAAAACAACAGGCAATATATATATATTTGATTTGTCATCTTAGTGAGAGCTCTGCGGTAGGCTAGGCCCATGGGGGTCCGCAAAAAAAAAAAAAAAAAAAAAAAAAAAAAAAGCAGGTACGTAAAAACTTACCTCAATGGCTGAGCACCGTTTTCAGCCTACACCAATCATTCTTACCTAAAGAATAATAAACAAAGTTATTATAAAAGCCAAAGCTGCAAAAATGCTAGTAATTTCACAATTTAAAAGGTAAAAATTCCAAAGATAAAGATTGGTAAATTGGGGGCAAATTATGGCATGTGAAAATAGTAGGAGAAAGAAGCTTATGGGGCAGAGTCTTGTTTACATAATTCTTGTAAAGATGATGTCAAAGAGTAGGCAACTGAATTAAGAGTGAAGAACACACTTCCTTTATATACAAAATCCTAAACTGCTACTTTCACCAGTCTGAGCACAGTAAAGTTTGATTGCAACCCAAAATATACTATCCCTTATGTGAAGGTATGTGACAACTTTTATCCTAACATCATCAAGTCCTGCTCTTTACTGTAAGAAAGCACCTTTCCTGTATTGTCTTCCACCATCTGACGGATCTCAGCAGAACCCATTCAAAAGTACCCTCCCCATTTCAAGTCTGTGATGCTTCAGCTGCTGCCCCTTCATTCTAAACAGCTCCCTCCCTCCCCCTCTCCCTTAAGTCTTCACTGGGCTTTTATATTAGGGCACACTAACAATGCCACACACCAAGGGAACCTGAGTAAGTAATACATGGCCTTCCTCATCAGAGGGAGAGGACATCACATTCACAATGCAGGCCCACAGTGCACAAGAAACAAGATCAGCCTTAATTCAAGGTCCAATTCCAAGCTTTTAATCCTAATTCCCTGTTGCACATGTACCATCCATAAGGGATACTATATCTTTTTGCATCCAACCCCTCTCCAGATTGTCCTATTCTGTCCTGCCCTTTCACCCAGGGGGGAAAACCCAACTTTGTCAGCACTGGTGTTTTAGAGGAACATTTTATAAGTGATGGGTTTTACAGATGACTGTGGGGTTTCCACAGTTAGGTCTTTTAATTGCCAATCATTATCTAGCAGCAATGACAGATGAATAGGAGTAGTGAATCCTCCAGATACTTTCCCTAGTTGGCAGTTATTTGGGAACTGCACTAGCTGACAGAGCACTGACATTATCAGCAAAAGGCAAAACCAAATAAGGTCCAAAACAAACAGCATGGCTCTCCAAAAACATGTCACATAACATTTTAGGGAAAGACAATAAAACACAGTTCTTGCAAATCATGTCACTGCAGCTAACAATGATTAACAATAGGAGACATGCAAACCCCACCCCATTAAAGCTAAAGTCCAAAACGAGTCACACGCATCTGTTTTAAGTATTGTGGAAACTGCAACCATCATCCATACTTTGTATGTAGCTTTACAGTATTCTCAGTAAAAGCACCCGTTGTATTTCATCTTTCAAACAGCACCATTATCTTGTTTCCAAGGGCCTAACAAGTACTCAAATACATTCTGGCATCACACCTCTGAGTTTCAGATTGTTTAAAATTTAAAAGCACCAGTTCAGTTTTGAATGGTAATGTAAAATCATGAAATACAATGCAAACACCTTGGTATTTCCATTATTACTGAAACCCACTTTTTCCCCAACTTTTTTGGCTGAGGTGTCTATAAGCTTTTTGGGGGGGAGGGAGGGGAATTCTACTGCACTAAGATTCACATTTGATAGCTAAAAAGTAAATGGAAACCCAGTTATGTCACAAGTTGCTTGTTCTAGAAGAGTAAAAACCCAACCAAGGATGAACAAAGCAAAGTGATAAAACCCCTTCATGATGTTCCTAAAGTCCAAAATGTTATGTCAAGTATGTGTACTTAGAGCATACTGACTAATGAAAAATAAATCCTAAACTTAAAAACTCAAAACACTTGTGATACGGTAGCAAATGTGGCCACCGATTTAACCTTGTTTCTTTAATTCCACAGAAAACCCCACAATGTTAGAAGCCAGATTTGGTGACACTGATGTCACTTGCTGAGCAACAGAAATACAAGCTACATCATGTTACTACTACAGTGAGCTAGCTAAACTATTCATTGAGAGACATCTAAAGTACAGAAGCTACTTGCTTGAATGAATTAGAAAGCAAAGTACAAATCTGCCTCCAATTTGGAAACTGTTTGCTAATAAGCAAGCTATTTTTTCTGGGAAATACACTTGAAGAAAAATTTTCAAGTAAAGAAAAGTCTACACCAGCCTTCATGCAAAGTTGGCACAACTTTGCAATTACAAAGTAGAAATCTTTACACCTGAAACCTGTTTCTTATGCATTAGTCAAGAATCAGTTCAGGGACTTAAGTTAAAAACTTCAAATTCTAAAGCAACAGTGAATACAAGCTTAAGTCCATCCTTCCTAAACAATAAGAAGGTGCTTTGGAAGACTTGCATTTTCTGGCAATTGAGTTTAGAACCATCACATTCCTAAAGGTAATCAGAGCCAAGTTCACAAGACTATTCTGAAGATTATATTCACTCTACATCACGACGAATTTTTTTTAAACTGGGAAACCAGGATTCCCAGATTTTGTTCAACTGCTGGCAATTACTGGGAAGCCATGATTCCCAGATTTTGTTCAACTGCTGGCAATTACTGGGAAGCCAAGATTCCCAGATTTTGTTTGTTGGCAAATGAATATGCCATACCAATGTCCTCCCACCCAGCACCTCAGGGTTTAAAAGTATAGACAGGTTTGGATAAGCCACAAAACTAGAACTATTCACACTGGAAGATTCCCACTTTGAACCCATTATTTGTAACAAGCAGAGTTCCCAAGGAGCCCCCTGTTTTTTAAATGCACAATGCAGTAAACTGTATTTTCGTGTCTTAGTTCACTTATCCTACAGAAATGATTACACCAAGTTGGTATAATGAAAAAGTCTAACCATGCTGACCTGGTCGGGTCAGTTTGCTACTACAGAAGATTATGACATACTACAAAATCTGTTTCAAGATTCTAAGAGTACCCAACTGTACCTAAGTATGATTTTTTTGGTTATGTATTCCCTCTTTCCCAGAGCTGCAGTGTTCAATTTTCTCTTCAGAGTTTTACAAGGAAACCAAAGAAAGTCACACAACTGAGTCAGATACCAAGGCATCAGGTTTGCGGTTTTTTTTATCTCAAAATTGCAATACAGCACTGAATTCTGCTTACATTACAGCTCTAACCCGAAACCCACGCAGTTTTAATGCAAACTAACTTCACCATACAAGTGTTGGGTGCTGCACTGTAATTTCATTATCAGAAGTGTGATGTCAGAATGCCCACAGAATAAAAGTACATAGCATGTCACCAAGTTAGATTATATTGCTTGTTACCTACCTGTATGCAGTCGGCAATGAGAATCTTGGAGCAAGCAGGAATACTACATCCGGGTCCTAATGTCCATTGCCATTTGCGGTACTACGTTCCTCACAGTTACGCACTGCAGAAATGCTGGCTAAATGCAGTTATGTAGCAGGCCACTACGTGCACAATTGCAGTCCAAGAATACCAGAAAAACTTTCTGCCACAATAAAGTGGCTGCCAAGGAGAAGCCAAGAATCTAGATTTTAATCTACCATAAAATGCCACATAAAGTCTCACAGATGGAATGTTACAATTTCTCATAAATTGTAATCTGTTTATGTTAAATGGTATAATGCATCTATGCAGCTGTGGGATTATGTTCCTACAAGTTTAAAAAGGATGCTTAATGTACTAAGCAAAGAGGATTACAATTTCATGGGACAGTGTGTGCAAACATGCTAAGCTTATTTACTACCTAACTGCTAAATCTACCCAGAGTTGGGGGTTCTACAGAATGAAGTTTAAGAATAGGAGGATTGAAGTATTCTTTAAAATAGGCTGCATAGAAAGCACAGTGGTCCTTCTTAAAGTCCAATCCAAATCAAAATTATGAGTAAGTGAGAAAAGTGAGAAGGGAATGAGAGAGTTGGGAAGGGAGGGGTTGTGAAAAAGGTGTGGTTTTTTAAAAAAAGGAGAAAAATGGCTAACAATGACTAATAATCGATTAGAAACTGCCAAAACCCAATTATTATGAACTAGGCTAATTAATCACCACCCTTCTCCAAACCCATGTGGTCATAAATATCAAGCTTTTAGCAAACTTCCTTTTAAAATGATTTAAATTCAAATTAGTTAAGACTACCCCTCTTAACACCTGGTTTAACACAAGGATCTCAAAAGAACTTTTTGAAAAGTCAATTTGAGCAGTTTACAACACTTGGTACACTGCATTATTAGCATGACAAGTCAAATGTCAGTTGAAAGTGAACAGTTTTGCTAAACTATGTTTAGCAAATTTCTGCCCAAGATAAGGGTATCAAAAGCCACAACTTTCAGGTTATCCATTAGCATCCTTTACCACTCTCTTCAAAGGTACAGTACTACTTAAAGCTTATTTTAGGGTCTGTGCCAGCATCTCTTTTATAAAGAAAGGCATGTAATCTGAAAAATAAACTGAAACATTAATTTTACAGGCAGACTTCCCAATTCCCCGCCATCCCCCACCCCCACACAATCAAGTTCACCCTCTATGGGTGTCCCATGAACACCCTTTGAAGTTTTTTTTGTTTATTAGTGGGGTCCTTACTACAATTCAACCAAGTAGGAATGGGACTGCTTTCAAGCCAAGAGACATGTGTCCATAGAGAAGATCTCGTGTCACTGACAGGGCAAAACTTCCTAAACTTAGATATAATGGTAGAAATAGTCAACTGCCCTCTTCCTGATAACTTGGTGGAAAATAGTAACAATGAGAATAAGATTAGCCAATATCAAAGAGTCTATCCTCAATTAAGCACATTGCATGTACCCAGTAACAACTAATATTTTGGTGACAAGACTTGCTTTGCTAGTCTTTTACATTTGGGGACTTTAACTAACTCACCATTGCTCAAATGCCCAATTATTTTTAACAAAATGTCTGCCTTTATACACAGGCAAACTACGGAACTAAGCTTTAGCCTTTTGTCAAAGGTTTGGCTTAGAATTTCACATTTGCCAATTAGTACCAAGGGGGGGGAAGGGGATGGAGAAAGAGGGAGAACAAAACCATAGTAGATAGCTACATAAATGTACAAGTTTTGAAATACATAACTAAAAACAGAGCCAAACCAGTCAGAAGCAGGATGGTCACACCTCTGCCAATATATTTAACACTGGGAAATCAGGTTCCCAGCACTCACAGGCAACCAACTACATGAATATTACATTATCAGATACTCTAGAGTGGAAGGATTCAATGAAGTTGACAATTAACTGGCAACACCATCGAAACACTCCAAAAGCTTTAAAGGGAGAAAACATTTGTACTGTGTAGCATGAGTTATGCTCTCCAGATTTAGTGCTACTGATACACCAAATAGCAACTAAAGGGACATCTGCCAGATCTACAATTCCATACACTTAATTTACAGCCCTGAGTATGTAATTGTCACTAGCTCTCAGAAAGGAGAACTGCTAGGTTCTTGAAGCATCTAGGTTTAGTATTCCTATGCTATATTTTGCCCAAGAGAAGTAGCACAAGGAGCTCTAAGTTACAGAGTACAAATTTGTATGGATCTCCCTGCTTTAGGTCATTCAACTACTTTACAGCTTTCTCTGGTTGGTTAACTATTTCAGGCAGAACACACATTCCCTGTTTATAAGAGCCACTAAAAAGTAATGCATGAAGTCTTCACATTTAACAATCTTTAATTTGGAAGAGAAGTCAATACAAGCCATTCTTTAGGGTTTGTGTCTTGGGGTAAAAGGAGGGGTGAAATGACCTATTTTCCAACTTTAAAAACTACCAAGCACAGGGGTAAAGTCATAGATAGGGCTATTAAAAAAACTCAGCCAGCCCACCCTCCTCCCCCCACCAACAGTTCTAAAACCCATTCCATAATCTTGATACATATCCTGCAGAAGATTTACAGTTCTGCTTCAACTTACATCACCATCTCCAAAATACTCAAGATAGCTCATCCTCATTGCTGTAGAATGTATAATGCACAGCAAGCAAATAATCACTATTCTTTCAGTAGCTGTTACTTCTTTAAAACTAGAACCATTTGTGGAAAGAAAACTTGTCACTAAATAGATCTTTCCACAAATGAAGAGTACCTTTCAAAGGCCAAGAGTCTTAAACTTGCAAGGTGTATTCCCTGACCTAATATGATGGAAGCATGAATGGCAAAATTAAAGATCAAATTTATAGCTAGTTTTTCTATTTATTTTGAAGCACAGTAAAAAAAATTGGTACACTTTGGGAATTCAGTGGCACAAGGTACACTGCCATAACTTTAGGGACGTTATACATCAAAAAAAAAGCTAGATTTTCTCCCTTTTTTTGAAACACTGCATTACATAATTTTACTCGCCCAAACAGACCATTTACAAATATTAGGTCAATAAATTTCTAACATCCATAAAAATGTAGCTTTCTTACTAAAATGCAAGAATTAAAAAGATCGGTGTCTAAACAAGAAAAAGACAAAAAACAAACTGGAATGAAAGCCTAGATATCACATCTAAAATCGGGGCTTTTTGTTTGGGCCTTCATATTCTTCTCTCCCTCTACCATATCCTGCTGGAGTTCCAGGTCCCATTCCTCTAGGGCCCTGCCCACCCACAGGCCCAGCTCCTCCCTGCCCAAAGCGCTCAGTACGCTATTGGAACAGTATTAACAGTTCATTATATGTAGTTGATGTCCATGTGTGTTAAGTAAATATTTTTAGAAGGTTCCGTAGTCAACGTTCGTCGATACAATCACCATTGAGTCGATCCACAGGTACCGGGAACATAGAAAGGAAAAAAGGGTAATTTGAAAATTAGTTTATAGTAATACATGCCTTGAGGTATGTTCCCACTTGATCCATTCTCATACACCTGTGTTTCAAAGAACAGATCTTCCCTGTAGTGCTAAAAAATTTAAGCATTAGTGCAGATGTGAATTACCCATTCCAAAAATGAGTTCTAGAAATTTTCACACCTCAATTAACCCAGAGAAAGGCTTGCATACTCAAGGTCTGAGCGGAGAAATTTAGTTGACTCCAGTCAATTTCCAAGAAAGCCTAGCCAGAAAGATTCAATTCACTCAGTATGAGTTGACATGAAAGGCCTACTCACCAGTTAGTGGCATGTGCTGCATTAGAGACCTTGTGCTTTTCGAGATGGGCTTAAGACAGATCTGCTGACTAAGCTGCAGATGTCTTAAAAGGTTGAAAGTTTTAATACAGTGCTACTGGACTACAAAAAGAAAAAGCATAAGAAACTAATGGATTTAATGATTTAACCTAACCAGCACAGTTAAAAGTAACGTAATAAAAACTTGTTGCCATATTCTCACTTCAGAGCCATAGCTACATAGCCAGATACAATTTCACAGTACTATCTGACTTGTTTCAAGTTAACTAAAGACACAGGAGTGATGTGCATCCATTAAACAACCCAACACTTCCCCAGGTCTTATGCAAGTCTACTCTGAGACTTTGCTGTGATTTCACAGCTTTATTGGCATCTCCCACAGTTTTACCAACAAGCCCAAATGACTGCAGTAAAGCAGTAATTTCAAGACTGCATCTAGTGTCAGGTATTTTTGTACTGAGTAAAAAGGGTAGTGACTGAACAAAGCAGTAGCCCCTTTCATAGTTACAGGAGCATAAGAAGCCTAACTTATTTAGAGTTGCATTTCAAATAAAATTAGATGTCAACTACTATCCCCCACCAACTACTGAAAATAAAAGTAGAATCAGCATTTACTGATTCTACAACTAATACCAACAACTAAGAAAAGAATCTTTCATAATACTAGCAAGAGATTGAGAAGACTGGCTTCAATTCTTCCAAGTAGTGGATTGTCAAAATCAGCAAGGTTTTCTGGCTTGTGATTAATTTTAATTACAGCTAAGAACCCAGAAGCTATCATTAAGTGATATGTGTTACCATGAGCTATATGAAATAGACCCTTGTCCATAGGGATTGCATGATCAAATTTTTGCTACAAATTTGACAGGCACCCTTTTTCAGCACTTTAGTGAACAGTATGAAGGTGCACTGGCTTTACTAAACCACTCAAATGTAATACTAAAGCATGAAATTTTTTCCTTTTTATTCTCAAAAGGCCATTAAACAAATTATCAAAGGTCATAATGTTAAACTGACCTTAAATCATCTATTTCATTTTAATAATATACAGAGATGATTCTGGTAAGCCACAGCAGCTCACCATAGCCCAAGTCCTATGAAAAGTGATCTCAAAGATCCTTTGAATTATTTTTTTAAATTGCTCTCAAAACCCTTCTAATGCCACAGTGCACTTATTATAAGGATGGTGAAAGCCTACTGCAACTACTCAAACCAATTCAAATTATTCCCAAGCATTCTTGTAAGCTATCAGTAGTAAAACTATGTTTCGATAGCATCAAGAGGGCTCAGATCAAGAGCACACAATTAGTATGCTATATATAAATCTATAGTCTTTAAATGTACCCTTGAACAAAATGGAGATGTAAGTTGAATTAAGAGGCTGTAACCACAGACAGACCCAACAAGTGGGAAACGACGAGTCAGAACACAATCAGAATTCCCTTGTCATATGATAGAAGACACAGCAAAGAGAGGCCAGAGTCCTATCACTAAAACATGCCTAAAACTACAAACTATGATTCTGATTCTAATACATATGGCAAATACCAGCTTAAAAAAAAAATGATACTTTGCCATGTGATTACTCCCAATTAGATATAGAGTAATCTGATATGTTCACTAACACTTGGAATTTGGGGTTGCCATGCACTAAATCAAAAGTGCACCAGCAACAAAATGCAGAACTTCAAACCTATTTAAATGCCAAAGAAAACTGCAAATATTCCAGAAAGCATATTTCCGATTCCCTTATTGGCAATCTTGTCTTCAGCTAAGTTACCACACAGCTGAAAAGGCTTTCTCTATATATAGAAAAATATATATATAAGTATATATATATATGGTTTCACCACGCTGATCTTCCATATCACTATTTACAAATACTAAGGGAAACTAAGAAAGTTCAAAGTCATCTGCTTTAGAAAAAAATTAAAATTAAAAAAAAGTGAAAATGAGAAATTCCCTCATTAAGTCCCCACAAGATACATTACCATGTCACTTCCCATCATGGAACCACTCAGAGCTGTTGGTGGAACTCCAGGGCTGGCCTCATAACCTATGCCACCACCACCTAAAGGTGGAAATTTCTGGCTTCCTGAACCATAGGGATCTAAGAAACAAAAAAGCTGGTTATAATTTGAGCCCAATTACTCCAGTCAAGGAATGTTGTTAAACAAATGCACATTTTCAATTTTTACCTCCCATGTTCATTGTTCCTGCACCCATTCTTATCTCTCTCTCACGCTGTAGAAAAAAAAAAAGGTTAAGTCATACTTAGTTACATAGAGGCAAAAAAGCTCTACTTTCCAACATATTGGAAAATAAAGACCAAACTTTTCAAATTCCAGTACAAAAGAAAAGGTACAATACTATAGGATAAAGCAGGAATTATAGAAACTTATAAAGGTCCTTTTCCGTCTCTCCATTTAGTTACCTTTTGGCAATCCAGGGGATTAGAGAACAGAAGTTAAACCCCCTTTGTCTACTGAAAACTTAAGTCAAAACTCCTGATAAGAGATTATTAGCTTAGGCAAAAGCCTGAAAGTATATTAAAAAAAAATAAAAAATTACTCCATAATCTATTACTCTGGTTCACACACCAATCTTTAAAAATACCTAAACACTTACTGGATCCATGTATCCCATCCGACTGTAACTTTCTTCTCTTTGGCGTCTCATTTGCTCTTCCATCTCACGCTGGCGAATCATCATTTCTTCTTCTCTTCTGCGTCGTTCCTCCTCTTGCCTAGAAAAATGCATTGATGTTTTAAATCTCAAAGGTATTTCCTCTAAATACAGACCCTAGAGATCAATTTATAAAATAATAGGATGACTGTTTCAACATGGGGGGGAGAAGTTCAGAATTCAGTAAATTTTGCCAAAGCCCTGGCTCTGCCATTCAACTAGTGGTATAAAACAGCAAACAAGTCATACAATCTTCTGTCTTACATCTCAAGAGTTTAGTTGCAAAATGGGAGATTCTTTCCAATATTCCTTGATTAGTAACATTTTAAATTGCTTTTAATTACAGATACCCTTAGAAATACTCATCTTACCTTAACTGTATTTCTTTGCGCTTCTGCATTTCTTGATTGTGAAGTTCCTCCATTCGTCTCAGCTCTTCTTGACGTCTCATGAGATCTGAGTATTTAAAAAATTAATACCTATTAATGTAGCCAATACAAAAATGAAGTAGGACTACTTCAAATGACCTCAGATGAGGACACTTACCCTGACGTAAAAGATTTGCCTGATGCTCATGATATGCATCTTCCATTTCACTTTCCAGTTTGTCTTTTGCATCTTTCATGTTTTTCTCAACCTGCTCCCTTTGTTGCTTTTCCATTTCATCTAAAGACTTCCATCTCTGGGAATATTCAAACTCAAAGGTGCCGTGCTGAGCAAAACGTGGAGGATTCTCTCTCTCCCTGAAAAATTGTGTAAGTTTGTCAAATCATCTTGGCAGATACAATGAATGATTTAGAAAATCTTATCAAAGCTTATATTAATGATTATTATTCAACAAGAAATAGGTGAGATTTAGCAACCTGGCAACATTTTTAAAGTGTTAGTACTTTCTCATTCACCTTTCTCAATCCCACATGAATCTTGACTTTTTTTTTTTAGATTTTTCAAGGCAATGGGGTTAAGTAACTTGCCCAAGGCCACACAGCTAGGTAATTATTAAGGGTCTGAGGTCAGATTTGAACTCAGGTACTCCTAACTCCAAGGCTGGTGCTCTATCCACTGCACCACCTAGCCGCCCCTTGACCTTTTTTTTAATCTTGACCTTCAAGAAATTTGTCACCATGTACTAAGAAAAGTTAGCGAGAGATTGCAACAGGTTCACCTTGTATAAATCACAACAAACAATAAGATCACTAATGAAAGGGATAGGAACCAACCTTTAGAAGACAACATAAATCAAAAACAAGTGAGGTTACTCAGGTGTATTAATATTAAGAACAGTATCAAAAGAGAAAATATTTTCATCAGACATTGAATTCCTAGGCAAAGAGTTCTAGAAAGATCAATATCTCAGCCAAAAGAAATAGCTCAATTCAAATAAGGGAGATGTTCCAAAAGGGAAATGAAAATAACGAGAGAATGTCAAAGCTGAACTGTAGTGGGCAAGACAGAAAAAAATAGTACTACCAGAAAACAATTTCTGAGCAAAAAAAAAAGTATCCAAGGGGTTATCATAAGAGTGATTTATTTTTCCTGTTTTGGCTCTTGAAAAGCCTATACTTGAGGTTATCAGAAATAAAAACCTGCTCCTTTTGGACCAGTTAATTTTGTCTTCTCTTCAGGTGACTCACCTACCTTACCTAGTTTCTTTATATTCTATTTCCTCTAGGACAGAGATGAATTAAGTCTTGAACAAATTAAAAAAGATTTCTTGGCTCAATACTCTCTCATCTCTATACCAGGTTCATGATCACCCTTACTCTAGATCCACTCCAGTTTCTCAATGTTCTTCATAAAATATGGCACTCTGAACTAATACAAATTCTTACAAGGATAGTTTTATACTTTGCTTTCTTTTGACTATCATACTAACTTATAGTTTAACAATTAATCCAGCAGAATTCCATTTTTCATGTGAATTTGCTGTTAAATTTTACCAGCATTCTTAGCCTAATAACAGCCTGCAACTACAGTCAGGGAGTTTAGCTTGAAAATGGAGATGTATAAACTAGAATAGATTAAATTTTAAAAGAGATTAAATGGACAAGATTACCAATAACAGCTAGTTTTCAAGGGTTATACAGTGAGGACTTGTTACTTAATTTTATCCATCCTGCTTACAAGGCTCAAATTTTGCCAATGAAATGGAAGAGTCAAAGATAAATTAAAGGATGGCTTTCTGGGCTGACCCAAAAAAATCTCCGAAGACATATATGTACTTTTATAACCCAAACTCCACATCCAATAGAGAAGCTGGTTAGTATGGAAAAAAATCTGAGTTTAAATCAAAATTGCATAATTAATGCTAACAGCATATAGTTTAGAAGCCAAAAAAATTTATGTCCTTGGGGCTGCATATATATCCAGGTAATAAAAAGGTCAAAAATTTTTTCTGTACCCTGGTTTTGTGAGACCTAGCATCTAGAGTATTGTGCTCCATTTTTCGTCACAAAAGTTTAAGGATATTATTAACACAATGAAAAGTCCAGAGAAAAACAATCAGGATAGTGAAGAACTTTAGAACCTGACTGAAGCTAAGGGGCAAAGTTTAGCCAGGACATGAGAATAATCAGGTGAGACTTAAGTGATTTTCAGATATTTGAAGGCTGTCAAACCAAAGAATGATTTATTATGTTTGACCTAGAGGGCAGATATAGTTACAGTGAGTAGAAATTACAAAGAAAATGTAAATTTGACATATAATATAAAAAGGCAACTTCCTCAAGTGAACTGGACAACAAGTACAATAAAAAAGCAATCTGAAGGCTTTCATTTACCTCTTAGTTAACTCTCCTTGGAAGAGACTGGACCCCACTACTTTTCAAGTCTGTTAAAGATTCCAATTCACATATGGTTCAAGTGTTCCTGTGTTTCTTGGGGCAACATCTTAAGAGTGAATTCTTTGAGAGCAAAACTTGTGCCTTTGCATCCCCAAAGCCCAAATGCCTGGCACACAGTAGGAACAAAGGTATGGAGAAGGGGGTGGGGAGAAAGGGAATTTAGAAAACTACTGAGTCTGTAGGACTATTTTTTTTTAGGTTTTTGTAAGGCAAACAGGGTTAAAGTGGCTTGCCTAAGGCCACACAGCTAGGTAATTAAGTGTCTATGAGATCAGATTTGAACCCAGGTACTCCTGACTCCAGGGCTGGTGCTTTATCCACTTCACCACCTAGCACCCTCAGGACTATTTCTTTTAAAAACTTAAAAGTTAAACTATTCTTATTTCACCTGGGCCTCATTATCCTAATCTGATTAAATCATCTGAACCATTAATCCAGTTAACTAAAGTGGGTATAGATTCAACTATAGTTTTTTTTTTGAAAGACCTAGAATTTTGCCAGCAAATCTAGAATTTGACTCCATTTCACACCCACCCTTTCAAAGAAGGAAAGACACTGTTCCTTTAATATATTAAGACAAAGGGTCTTAAGCTCCTGGAATGGTACAGGGACTCTGGAACATAGATGGGGATTGGAGAGGAACAAAAACAACCGTCTACTAACGACTGAGCCACTAATGAGAGATGTTTTAGGGCCCCTTTATAACCATGAAACTATACTATCCCATAAAGCATATATTAAGACATTCTGAAAGAAAATCAATTTTGAAACATTTAAATATAAAATAGTTCTTACTTTTGATACATTGGATTCTTCTGTGCAAGCTTTTCAGGAAGACCATCTTCATCATCTAGTTGTTCAAGTGGTTCCACAATGACTGGACGAGGAGTTCTAGTGGAGAAAAAAAATAGTTACCAAGTTTGTTCAGGTATATATATATATATATACATACACACATATACACACACACACATCCACTTTTGATAGCACCAAATTCAAAAACAGGGCCCACTACACTGTATGGAAGCTTTCCTACAGGCCACATGTTGTATTTGTTAAAGATATACCAAGCACATTTTAAGCAGACTCAGGTTTTTACTTAGAAAGCTTGTAGACCATATTTGACATCTGTGCTGCATTACATACTAAATTTAAGAGAACTCAAAATTTGAGATTGCTTACGTTGTCAACAAAAACACTCCTTCACTGCATCTTTCAAATGCTTTTCTGGCAGCTGGCTTAGAAGCAAATTCAACAATGCCTTTTCCTGTAGATCTTCCTCGATCATCGACAATTACAACAGCCCTTTCAATAGGTCCAAACTGGCTGAACGCTTCTTCCAATAATTCATTGGAAACATAGGGTGAGAGATTTCGCACAGAGAGTGCAGCGGCATGTGTGGCAAAACGAACACGAAGTTGTCGCCCTCTCATGGGTGTGTCATCAAGTTCTGCTTTTGCAATTTCTGCCAGGGCTCTAGATTCCTGAAAGTAGCAAATATTCAAATTTGCATTAACAATTCTGAAACTGACATAACATCAAATTGGGGGCAAATTATATAAGTCTTAAGATCAGAAGTCTTTTGGTCTCACACTAGCTGGGTAGCAAGAAGCACATCAATTCATGAAACTGAGATAACTCAAAAGTTATCGTGAAATTCATAGAACACATAAATCATTTTGCAAATTTTATGATGACTGCTACTTATATCTCTCATAGCTGTGTACCAAGTACTCTATCTTCTCCCAATAGTTCATTTATCAAGTCACTAAAATACAACTTTTTGTGTAAGGTAAAGTTTATATAAACGTGGAAATGTCTATTCTGGTAGAACTTAAGTCTATTAAATTAAGAAAACAATGGTTATATAGCACTTTTCAAAGTTCACAAAACGCTTTAAATACATTCTCATTTGATCTGCAGAACTACTTGTGCTTTTTCTATAGAAAAATTTACACATTTAACAGTAAAATGGTCTGCTCATAGTCAAACAGTAATTGATATCCTGGGTCATTCCTGACCCCAAGTTCCAGCATTCTTCCAACTAAATGAAGTTAGGTGAAAACACTTTGCAAACTTAAAAAGCAATGGGTAAACTGTCACAGATCATTGCATAACTATATTGGTTGATTTGAAAAATAAGTTGTGCAGTGAAGGAATGGAGGGTAAACCTCCCCAAAATTCTGTGGCATACTTTGCAACCACATATATATTTTTATAACTATTTTCTCCAGTTTCAAACTGGGAAAAAAGATCATGTTCAGAGGAATACAAAAGACTTACTACTGAGGGCTATAGTTAAAAAGTGGCAGAGCCTAGAAACCAATTACCTTGATTATAGTGCTTTCCCCACGGCCTCTAGTGGACAAGACTACATTTGCAGAATAGATCTAGGTTACTCAGCAGTAGCTATACCAATTGCCTAGGTTTCAATTAAGAAATGTAGTGATTCATTCAGCATCAATTTCTTCTGCTTTTATCAAAAATGCTAACCTAGGATTTTTACCTAACTCTTTACATCTCCTTCAAGGCTTGAAGTTTGCCTTTAAACATCAGCTGTCCTAGGTTTTATCAAGTAAAACAAAACCCCTATGCCAAGATGGTAAGTCACAATAATTGCCAAGATTAAATGTCACTTAACTGTAATCTAAGCCACGAATCTTAATCAATAGGCATTTAGATTTCTAGGCTCCTAAATTTGTCTCCCCCAAGTCCAAAAGTCAAAGTGAAAAACCAGCAAAAGAATGTTTTGTATGCTACGGGTCTAACTTGTTAGCGACCCAAAAGCAGAAATACTCACTAGTTTGATAAATCCAAATCCTTTGCCCTTGTTGATAAAAACTTCACCAGGTTCTCCATATTTAGCAAATAATCTTTTGAAGTCTTCATCTGTAATATCAGCTGGCAGATTTCCAACAAATAACCTACATCGCTGGGTGTAAGTTTTTTCTCCAGGCCTTCTCAGTAAGGACAAATTTGCTTTAAAGCCCTAGAGAAAAGGGAGAGGGGGAGGGGTTAGACAAGAGGAAATCGAGTGCTCGCAAAAAATTGATCATTTAATTTTTCCACGCTGGCCGAAGAGGAAGGGAGATGGATGCACGAATTAACCAACCGTCACTCCCGCCCAGTCTGGCACCAAGCCTTTGGGCTTCTGGGTCAGTTTTCCCTCCTTTCGTCCTAATACCGTTGGTGGGGGAGGGGAGGGAGGAGACAAAAACCAAAACATCCAACGGCAACGGACCCCAACAGGCGGGGAAACCGAGGCAGGGCGGCCAGGGCAGGGTCCCGGGGCGGCAGCCCGGCGGCTCCTCCTCCCGCCAGCGCCATCTTACGTGCCCGGCCCGGCCCGGCCCTCCCCGCTCGCCCGCGGCCACGCCAGGGGCCCCGTCGGGCTCCCTCGCGGCCGGAGGCGGAGAAGATGGCGCCGCCGCGCCCCCGCCCGCTCGCGCCCCGCGAGGCCCGGCGCCGCTCACGCATGCGCCGAGCCGCCTCGCTGCCGACAAAATGGAGGCCGAGGCCGGGGAGGGGGAGGGGAGGGCAGCCCGGGCCGCGGCCGGCCGCCATCTTAGCGCGTCCGCGGCTCACCTCCGAGTCCGAGATCTTCTCCTCGCTGCGGCCCGCGGGCCCGCCGGGCGCCGGGCCCTGGTGATGCGGCGGCGGCGGGGGCTGCTGCTGGTGGTAGGGCGGGTGGTGCTGCCGGCCGCCCCGCGGCTCCCCGCCGCCCCGGTGCGGCGGCTTCGGGTGTCCCCCCGGCGGGGTGAGGCCGGGGCCGCCGGGCTTGGGCCCGCCGGGCATCTTGCCTTTGGGCCCGCCGGGGCTGGGGCCGGGCTTGGGCCCCGCGGCGCCGGGCGGCGGAGGGGGCGGGCCGCCGCCCGAGCCCGAGGCCACGGAGGCCGGGGCGGCCGAGGGCTGCTGCGGCCCGCCCGGGGGCGCCGACGGCCCGGATGAGGCCTGCGAGGCCGCCGGGCCCGGGGGCCCGCCCGAGCCGGGGGGCGCCGCGGGCGGCGCCGACACCGACGCGGGCGCGGCCGTCCCCACCGTGGGCCCGGGGCTGCTGCCCGGCGGGAGCCCCGGCTTCGGCGGGTCCGGGGACGCCGCCTGCTGCTGCTGGGCCGCCGCCGCCGCCGCCGCGGCCGCCGCGGCCGCCGCCGCCTGCTGCGCCTGCTGCTGCGCCAGCACCTGCGCCGGGGGCGGCGGGATGGAAGGCTTGGGCCCGCTCTGCACGGGGCCCGGCCCCAGCGGGCCGCGGTTCTGGCTCAGGCCCATGCCCGGCGGCGGCGAGCGGAAGTCGTGGCTCAGGCCGCCGCCTCGCCCGCCGCCGCCGCCGCGCCGGTGGAAGCCGCCGCCGCCGCCCCCGCGACTCCGGAACCGGTCCCGGGACATGTCCGTGATCAGCGGGCGGGCGAGGCAGAAGCGGAGAAGACGCTCGGGGAACGTGGAGGCCACCTTGCTGATCACAAAATGGCGGGGGACACAAGCGCCGCGCCGCCTTTGTCCTCCCTTTATATAGGCCGTCGGCTCTGGTCCCGCCCCTGGCGCTCTCAGACGGACGGCGACGTCAGCCAACAGCCAGGCAGCCCTGCCATGACGCCGGCTCGTCCTCCCTTACTGGCTCGCCGCTTAGGGGCGGGACCCGTGCCGGGACCGCTGGTCCGAACCAGCCAATAAACAGGAGAGAGAAGGCTCTCTGGCGGCTGTGATTGGCTGGTGGAATTTGAATGAGCACTCGTGGGCGACGCGTGTGCGTGTATGTGTGGGTCGGGGTGCTTGGAACGTGTTGTCTCGATGAGGCCGGGCGCCTCTCTCGCCTCACCAGGGGAAAACGGCGGGTCACTGACGTCCGGGTGGTGACAAATTATTTTTGAGGAGAAATGTAGCTGGATCCGTAGAGATAGCGATGGAAAACAGCCACCGAAGCCGCAGAGGCCTCCCCGCCTCGCCCCTAGCCCCGCCTAGTACAAAGGTGGAAATTCCCGCCAACCGGAGCCCGGGGCCTCTCCTCAGATCCACGTGGGTTTCTGGGGGGAGGGGCCCAGGACTGGCTTCTCCCTCCTTATCTTCTGCCTGATGCAAGCATTTGTTTTGCTTAATAATACTCGGGTTTTTGTTTGTTTTGTTTTGTTTGATTTGATTTCTCAGGAAAGAGAGTTTGGACCTGAAAATAAAATGAAATTGAATTTTTTTAGAACATTTCTAAGTTTTAAAAAATGATTGACCCACTCCTAACAATTTGTAAGCCTTCACTCCAGATAGTATGTTGAGTTCTTTTTCATGCAGCAGCAGCAATTCTGTTCATAATTTAGTATTAGTATTGCTGCTACTGTGATAAACCTCTTTATGGTATTTTACAATTTGCAAGGTACTTTTTTTTTTACTGTAATTATTTTGGGTGGGAAAGGTGAGACCTGAACCTTTAGTTTCATTGGCCTGGTTTAGCAGTCCTCAAAACTCTGGCATCAAGAATCCTATGGCCCCCTTCAAATTGTTTGAAGACCTTTCCCCAAAGGAGCTTTTTATGTATGGGGGTTATATCTTGATATTTCCCATATTGGAAATTAAAATGCCTTCCTGTTCCCAAAACCACACTATGAGAACTCCTGGGGTCCAGAAGCCTAGTGTGGGTCAGAGTCAGACTCCAGCCTTCCTAGCTCCAAGGCCAGGCCTCTATCTACTGCACCAGGCTGTGATCAAACAGCTGCAATATTCACAAAGATGACCTCTTTGTAGGGAAAAGTCAGGGAAAAGTTGGATCTTTACAGTTGACCTGGTTTGATTTTTTTTCATGTAAAAAGAACTAATCTAGGCAACATTTTCAAATTTTTTTGCTTTCCTAGTGAGAACGGAAGGAATAGCACCAGTAAAGAATAACAGGGTTTAAGGTGAATTTGAATTCAGACTTGGGTTGTAGTACCATTTAGAATGTGTATCCTATCCTCCCTTCTATTTAAAATGAAAAGGTGGGGGACAGCTGAGTGGTACAATGGATAGAATACAGACCCTGCAGTCAGGAGGACCTGAGTTCAAATTTCACCTCAGACATTCTATAATTGCCTAGCTGTGTGACCTTGGGCAAGTCACTTAACCCCATTGCCTTAAATAAATAAAAAAACAAAAATGAAAAGATGGGTCTGGATCATCTCTCCAATCCCATCCAATTTTAAGACTATGATTCTATAATATAGTTATATAGTTAAGTCTATAACTTGAGTATCAACTATAAAATCAACAATAATTATCTCATCCTAGTTACCCAGTAACATTGATTTCTCCTTATAAAAGGCTTTTTTTTAATTTATGTGTTATTTTTCCTAATTTTTTATGCAGTGTAAAATTTTATAAGCTGCTGCAAATTCTTTTCGGGAATGGTAAAATTTTAAAGAAAAAGAGAGATTTGGCAGAATGGATGAGTGCCATACTTCTCATGAGTTCAAATTATGCTTCTAACACTTAATAATGTATATCCATCACCTAATCATAGCCTAGGATTTAGATTTTAAATTTTAAACCAATTGCAATCTGCATGAAAAAGATAGTCTTCAATTCTTAAGCAAAGAGACAAAATAGACCCCTTTCTCTGATTTTTGCACCTCCTCCTTCCTACTGTCCTATCTATGTCCCCTTCACCTCTGATCCTGTGGAGTTATCTTTACCCCCCCCCCCATCTACTCCTTAAACAATTCTAGCTTTCTAATGGCACAAGGATTTGGGTCTATTGGGTGGAGGCTAACCCCTCCAGACTAGCAAGGGCTAGATAACATTTCAAAGGAAGTCAGTAAATCTGACCAAATCAAAAACAAAACATTCTGAAAATTAAAGTAGATGTCACTGCTCCTATATATAATTATTAAAGCAAATGTACTCTGTTAGTACTCAGTGTCTATTTACATTTGCTATTGTTTCAGACAATATGCTTAGCACTCTACAATTATCTCATCAGATCCTCACAAGGACCCTCAAAGGTAGCTATTATTATTATCCTCATTTTATAGATGAGGGAACTGAGGCAGAGGTTTAGTGATTTGCCCTAAATCTTAAAACTAGTAAATATCTAAATTCAGACTTGAACTCAGGTCTCCCTGATGCCTAGCTGCTTTATACAAATCTCTTTTTTTCTCATTTTCTCCTTTTCTCAATTACATGTAAAAAAAATTTTTTTAACATTCATTTTTTTTAATGTAGCATTCCAAATTCTCTTCCTCCTTTCCTCCCCTCCTTGAGAAGGTAAGCAATTTGATATAGAGTTTTATACACTGTTCTAACTAGTTTGGTTATCTGATGGCCAAATCCACTACAGATTAGAAAGAACAGATTACAGAAAGTGGAAGAATGGGCTAAAGACATGCAAACTTGTATCTAGAAATAGCTAAGGTTCATGATTAATTGGTAAAATTTTAGAATAATTATTAAAGTGACAGTTTGTTAAGATTTAGAAAGGGAAGCCCTGGTCACTGTTTTCAGACATTCATCAAGAACAGAACCTGCTATGAAAGAAAGCTCTGATTAATGATGATGATATATTATCAGCTAGATATATTATCTGCACTATTAACTTTTTCTCAACCACTTTCTTGGTTTTTTGTTTGTTTGTTTTTTTGGTTTTTGCAAGTTAATGAGATTAAGTGACTTGCCCAAGGTCACATAGCTAAATAAGAATTAAGTTCAGAGACCATATTTGAACTCAGGTCCTCTTGACTCTAGGGCCAGTGCTCTATTCACTGTGCAGAGCTGCCCCCAGCTGCTTTCTTAACAAGCATTCAAGTCCTGAATTGGAACAGTTGCTGAATTCTGAAAGTGGTTAAGCTGAGAAAAAAAATTTTTTTTTAGAAATGTTGGGTTTTTTTTCTCAATTACAGGTAAACAAAAATTTTAAATATTGATCTTTCTTTTTCCCCTTCTTTTTTCCCTCCCTCCCCCACCCTGAAAATTTAACATTTCACTCTCATAGACTCCTACCTGCTTCTGCCTTCTTAGCAGAGAGGGGTTGGATTAGTGGAACAGAAAAACAATAAATTTATTTTGCTTAACTATAATTTTGTTTCATGTAAGGACTTTGGGAGGGGAGAGAGAGAGAGAGAGAGAGAGAGAGGTATAATGATGAAAAAAATAAAAGAAAGGAAAGTTTCCAATTAAAGAAAAATAAAAAGGAGCAGAATGAAGTTCAGAAAGGTACACAGAAGTATGAAAGTGTCAGTACTCTCATGCTAAAATAAACTTCATACAACAAAAATTCACCATTTTGTAGAGAATGCTCTTTTTTTCTGTTATTTTTATAAAAAAAAATCCCCATATCCTATAGTGTTTGTTCAGCTTATAATAAAATAGAAATTTTGTCTTAAAAAATAAAGCAGGTCCTATCATGAAACCACATATTGGTTTTTTTTTTTACAAGGTTTCTAAACTTAATAGCTAAATTCCTATAAGACAATGGACACAGGAACTCAGTGAAGGAGAGAGACCTAGAGGCTGAATGATAGTATATAATTAGATGGTTTCAACCCCAGAGAACTAGCCACCCCAGAAGAGGCATGATGAAGGAATTGATGTTGATGAAGGCTTATGGGATTATCCTTTTGTCATCAGAAGGTTCCTCAGAGCTCTTCTGATCCAGCCAGTCTTTAAGAGTTCCTCAGCCACAACTATAAGCCTATTTTGTCCTGTATTCTATTGAATGACTTGGGTAAAGAATAGATGGCACAAAGGTAGGAAGGGTAACTAAGAACTGGATGAAAGGGTGACAGCCCAACAAGACCTCGGTCAGCTAGAACCATGGGTTGGACCTAACCAGACAATATTACAGAGATTATTTAAAACACAACTACATAAGAGTAGGATGGGAAGAACAGTGTTTGTGTATGTGTGGGGGTGGGGGGGTGTATAGGTATGTATGTGTGTGTGTTTTACTGTCTTTCCTTTTTTTCTTTTTTTGGCAAGGCAATGGGGTTAAGTGACTTGCCCAAGTTCACACAGCTAAGCAAGTATTAAGTGTCTAAGGCTAAATTTGAACCCAGGTCCTTCTGACTAAAGGGCTAGTGCTTCATCCACATTACCAGCCAGCTGCCCTCCATTTTTTAGTGTCTTTCAAATGCAAAATCAACCTTTTGAAGACAGCATGAAGAGAAACACACTCTTCAGATGATTAGTCCCAGTGTCCATCACCCTGATCTGAGGATATCTGAAGGACTGGACCTCATCCCCAGCACCTAATTTGGGGAGAATATTGACACACCAGGAGCAGGTTTTTGAGAGTCCTGGTGAAGATTCTTGCTTTGGGGTCAGGAAGGTCTAGGGGTGTGCTGGAGCCCACTCTAAATGAAAACCGTTTGTTTAATTTCCAGTGTTAGTATTTATACCTCAGATTTATTATCAAGTTGATTGTCTAGACTTAAGAAAATGTTAATATAATAGATTAGACTTAAAAGTATGTGTGCATATAGTCTTCTCTTCTCCCCCCCCAATACAGTCATTAAACATTTATCATATCTCTAAATTGCTCTATAAGCATTGCTTGAGCTTAATGGAAGGCTCAGGGAAAGGTGATTATAGGATGAAAATGATTATAGTAATTATACAATAAATGTTTAATAAATGCCTATTATTTGCCAGTTGCTACATTAAGCATTAGAGATTCGGATAAGAAAAAGACAGTCCCTTGAGTACCTGGGTTCAAATCCGACCTCAGTCTTGAGTCATTTAATAATTACCTAGCCGTGTGGCCTTGGGCAAGCCACTTAACCCCAATGCCTTGAAAAATCTAAAAAAAAAAAAAAAAAAGACAGTCCCTACCCTCAATGTACCCTCAATGTAATTGTAGAAAACAATATGCAAAGGGGAGATTAAGGGTGAGGGCAGGGGAGTCAGGGAAGGGGGCATGAGTTGAATTCAAGTAATGTAGCTGGTAGGAAATGGTGGAAATAATAACTGACCTTTAAAATTATTAATTATTAAACTATTACATATTTTTATTATAGCTTTAAGATTTGCAAAGTGCTTCATATCTATTATTTCATTTGAACCTCATGATATCCCAGGGAAGATCTGATTGGAAGCCCTCCCATCCCCCCACATATACATGCACACAACACACGCACACGCACACGCAAACAGACACTCACTCATGGTGTGATCCTGGTCAAGTTATTTAACTGCTGCCTTCCAGTAAAATAGAGATAATAAAAACATCTCTCTCTCAAATTCAAAGTGAATAATAGCAAATTGAATAACATATAAAGGGCTTTTCACAGTATATAAATACTAGCTACAACTATTATATTAATTTGAAACTATGTTTTCTATGGGTCCCACTGTGATTTATCCAGCAATTAGCATCACTAAAGTTATCATCACATCACCAGGCTCAATTCTTCCTTTCCAGAAGGACTAAAATAGCTCCCCAGTCTTCTGCAGCTCCAGTTAAGCTTAAGCAGACACCACACCCACCCACCCACCCATTGAAAATATTTGCCACCCACAGTTCATTCCTCCATTTCTAAGACTGAACTCAAAAGGACTTTTCTAAACCAGTAATCATAATCATAAATGTGGTCTATAATTAATTATATAATATTAAGAATACAGTATGTATTGATGTAATTTATGTAATTCCCTGGAGGGCAGGAATCTAGATGAAACAGAATGAGAACACCTAATAAATATGAGGAAGTATTAATATCCTATAATTATGGTCTTCATGTCCTCTGCCTTTGTATCTCCAGCTGGGCTGCATCTGAGTTAGCCATTTCTTGAGTTTTCTCCTCCAAAGCTAGGAGGCCCCCCACCCTGTCCATACATTTTTCTATAGCTCTCTCATTTCTCTAGCTGGAGCCCAGGCTTGACAAAAGACCTCTCTCTCTCTCTCTCTCTCTCTCTCTCTCTCTCTCTCTCTCTCTCTCTCTTCTCTTCTCTTCTCTTCTATTCTCTTCTCTCTCTCTCTCTTTCTCTCTCTCCTCCTAGATAAAATCAGCCCCACTCTCTTCCCAAAGGGCAGCAGTACACACTTACACCACGAGGGGTCTCCATAATCAAATAAGAGTCCCCCAGCACACAAAGGTGGGATTGAATCCTGAATCAAGTCCAACCCCCTCATTTTGCTGATGGGGCATGCCCATGAAAGTAAAATGACTGGTCCAAAGTCACATTAGGAAAGTAAAGAAAGGAGCTCTGATTCCAAAGCCTGTACTTTCCCCCCATGTCAGGGTCTCAGAGTTGGGAAGTGGGAACCTGAGACAGGATTAGAACTCAGGATTTCTGTCCTAGTCTAGGACTCTTTCCTCAATTATGAAGTTCATTCATTTTTCTACTCATTCATAAGCATTGCTGTAGGAGAGTGTACTCTTGGCTCTATTCCCTTGCTAGTGACCCCACCATGATAATCTGTTGTGTCCATTTGAATATATTTATTTGTTTCTCAAAAGATATTATCTATGGACCACATATCTTCTTTTGAAGAAAGTTCTGGGTGACCAAACAGTGGAATAAGGAAGTTCTCTTACTCTTTTCCTCTCTCTCTCCCTCTGTTGGTCTACAGATTGCCCTGAATGACAGATACATTTTGTTGTTGCTGTTGTTTTTATCTTGGTCATATGTCATCTTACAGGCATGTTAGCTCACTGTACTGTCTCACTTCTCATATCTATACTAGGGTCCTCCTTTTCAACCAAAGGCCAAGAATTCTCAGGGTCTGAAACACACTGGTTTTCTTAACCCTCAGATTCTTTTTTGTTTCAAATAAACAGTAGAGGGAAAGGCAAAGGAACAAATATCCTTGGAGGCATATCATATCTTTTTTGGGGGGGGAGTCAGAGTTTATTTAATTAATTTATTTAATACTTGACTCTGGGTAATATTTTTTCTTCCATTTTCAACATTCACTTTTTTTTTTTAGTTTTTTGCAAGGCAAACGGGGTTAAGTGGCTTGCCCAAGGCCACACAGCTAGGTAATTATTAAGTGTCTGAGACCTGATTTGAACCGAGGTACTCCTGACTCCAGGGCCAGTGCTTTATCCACTGTGCCACCTAGCCATCCCTCAACATTCATTTTTAAAAACTTTTGAGTTCTAAATTTTTCTCCCTCCTTCCCTTCCCCTCCTCTTCACTCTTCCCTCCTCAAAACAACAAGCAATCTGATAAAGGTTATACATATATTGTCATATTGATCATATTTTCACATTAGTCATGTTGTGAAAGAAGAATCAGAACAAAAGGAAAAAACCACAAGACACAAAAAGAACAATAAAACAACAAAAAAGTGAATACTATACTTTGGTCTGCATTCAGATTCCATAGTCTTTCTCAGAAGAGGATGGCATTTGCCATTACAAGTCTTTTGGAATTGTATGTATTTCTTTGTTTTTTAAAAAATTTGTTGGGGTGGCTAGGTGGCATAGTGGAGGGGCAGCTAGGTGGTGTATTGGATAAAGCATCTGCCTTGGAGTCGGGAGTACCTGGGTTCAAATCTGACCTCAGACACTTAATAATTACCTAGCTGTGTGGCCTTGGGCAAGCCACTTAACCCCGTCTGCCTTGCAAAAACCTAAAAAAAAAAATTTGTTTGTTTAAGGGGCAATGCAGTTAAGTGACTTACCCAAGGTCACACAGCTAGGCAATTATTAAGTATCTGAGGTCTGATTTGAACTCAGATCCTCCTGACTCCAGGGTGGGCCTAGCTCCCCCAAATTGTCTGTATTTCTGAGAGGAACTCAGTCCATCATAGTTGATCATCACACAATGTTGCTGTTAAATGTATACAATGTTCTCTTGGTTCTGCTCACTTCTCTCATCATCAGCTCATGGAAGTCTTTCCAGGTTTATCTGATATCTGCCCGCTCATCATTTCTTATAGTATAATCATATTCCATTACATTCATAATCCACAACTAGTTCAACCATTCCCCAAAAGTTTTGTACGTGTAGATTTTTTTCTGATTTTTTTTCTGATCCCTTTGGGATACAGACCTAGTAATGGTATTAGGTGCATAGCATTTCAAGGTATCAACATCTACGTCACCTTTTGCTTCTAAAGATTACCTAGGAGCAACCAGAACCAAATAGCTCTAAGTTTTTTGTTTCTTTGTTCATTTTTGCAAGGGGATGGATTTAAGTGACTTGCCCAAGGACACACAGGTAATTAGTAAGTACCTAAGGACAGATTTGAACTGGGGTGTTCCTGACTCCAGAGGGGGAACTCTATCCACTGTGCCACCTAGATAGGTTTTGAACCACAAGGCTATGGTTTACTTTGCTCTCCTTTTACTCTTTACTCTTTACTTTTATCACCATGAAATCTAATTTTTACCTGGAACTGACTTTTCCAAAGATCTCTTAAAGTCTCAATCCAGTGATTTTTTTTTCTCAGTTCTCATCCTTCTTGATTTCTCCATTCCTGAGTGTTCTCCTATTGTTATTCATCTTCTAGCATACAGAATTTTCCTTTTTAGTCTTCATTGCTGGATCATAATTCATGTCTTAACCACCTAAGCTTAGATGTACCCCAACTCTGTCTTGGACACTCTTTTTCTCATTAAACACTTTCTTGATGATCTCATCAATTCCCATAAGTTTGATTATCATCTCTGTGTAACTAAGTCATAGAACTGTACATATAGCCCTCACCCTCTCTCAAGCTCCAGTCCCACATCATCAAATGCTTTGTTAGTCTTCTCTATCTAGATATCTCATAAATGTAGTGATAGAAGTGTAGTGCAATGAATATGCTGTCAATGTATAACCAAAAGTGAGGCAGCATTGATATATCTAGCCTCTTCTCCCCCCACTCTTCTCTAAGGGAGGCTTCATTCCTGCCAAGAGGAGAATCAGGAGGTTGGAGTCAAAGGCTACCACTCTGCTCTCCTTAGAGAGAAGAGGGCAATGCATTATAATGATATTTATTTGTTCCCTTAAATATTTTCAGCAATCTCAAGCAGATTTGGCCTTTTCCAACTTCTCTCTCATCTCAAAGATGAAAGTTGATAGATCTCAAGCTCAAAGACTTACTCCCACAGAGTCTTGGAGGGGGATTTCAATTTGAAGAGTCCCCAAAGGGGATACTTGTTGAGAACTGAAACTCTAATGGCCCACCAATTTTGCCATACCCTTCATGCAGGGCAAGGATTTCATCTCCACCAATTAGGAGGGAGAAGACATATCAATGACAGGCTTTGGGACAGAAGTTACATAAATATCTCAAATTCACCATGTCCAAAATAGAATCCATTATCTTTCCTTTTTGACTCATTCATCCCAATATCTCTTTCTTTTAAGGGTACTAGAGTGATTGCAGGCATTTAAGTTAGAACCCTTAGATTCATCCTCCTCCCTTCACTCTTCTTCATCCACCATATTCAGTTTTTTGATGTCTTGTTCCATTCTACTTCCATGGATCCCTAGCTTTCCAATCCTAAAATAGGCACCTTAATTCAGGAGTATTCAATTCAATAAACATTTATTAAACACCTACAAAGCCCTTGTTCTAGCCTCCCTGACTTCAAGAAGTTTATAGTCTCCTAGAAAAATGTGAACTGTAAGGGGCAGCTAGGTGGCGTAGTGGATAAAGCAACACCCTGGAGTCAGGAGTGCCTGGGTTCAAATCCGTTGGGCAAGCCACTTAACTCCATTTGCCTTGCAGAAAAAAAAAACCTAAAAAAAATGTGAACTGTATACAATTAATTTCAACATAAATTAGATATTCATTGAAATGATGAATTGAATATATGACTGATATGGAAATAAATATAATATACATATAATACACAAATTCCCCTTCTATAAAAAAGGAGTAGAAATAATGTGATAAATATTACATAGACATATAGACATATATATATACATATGTGTTTATATATATAAATATAGATATAGATCTATATGCAAACACACACACACACACACACACACACAAATTCCCCTTCCATAGAAAAGAGGGTAGAAATAGTGTAGTATGAGACCAAAACAGGAAGAGATCATTTCTGATTAGAATTGGAGCAGGCTGGGGGAAAGTGGATGAAGGGAGGATGGTATTAAGTTGGATCTGGAAGATGAGAAAAAGGGGATGAAACAGAAATCTTCTCATAAAAAGTTCACAGCCTAGCTACTTATTAAAGAAATGCAAATGTCTTATGGCATTTTTTCTTTTTTGTTATGATTTTTCTTTCATAATATGATTAATATGGAAATATGTTTAAATAGCTATATATATATATATATATATATATATATATATAAAATCTATATTAGATTACTCTCAGTCAGGTGTAGTGGGGAGGGAAGGGAGGGTTGTAGAAAAATGAGAAACTCAAAACCCTAAAAAAAAGTGATTGTAAAAACTGTCTTTGTATGTAGTTGGAAAAATAAATTAATTTTTAAAAATAAATGCAAATTAAAGCAACTTAAAAGTATCATCTTATAACTACTGAACTATCAAGACACCTGGGATTTGATATAGTTATGAATGGGTTTGTGGGGTGCCGGTTTGACTTAAATGTAACCCAAGCTCCTATAAATCACTTCTATCTTTCTGAAGAGCAATCTAGTAAAATATAACAAGTATTATTAAATTCCTCAAGCCCTTTGACCCAGTAATTCCAAGAATTTATTTTTTAAATGCAAAATAATTTGAACAGGGGAAAGACTAGATCCAATCTGATACAGTTCTTTCCAGTTTAACTAATAAAAATTACCTGTTATGTACAAGGCCCCTAAGCTAGACATTGAGGATACAGAGACAAAAAAATAAACATTCTCCGAACTCAAGAAATTGAAATAATAATGAGATGAAAAATAGTTAGTATTTATATAGCACTTTAAAGGTTACAAATTGCTTTGTAGTTGCTGATTAGGGGTCTGTTTGTGACCCTATAGACATTGCCATTGGGATTTTCTTTGACAACAATACTGAAATAATTTCTATTTCCTTCTCTAGTGTGTCCCCATTTTACAGATGAGGAACTGAGGCAAATAGAAGTTAAGTGACTTGCTCAGGGTCACTCAGCTAATAAGTATCTGAGGCCAGATTCCTGCTGATTCCAGGCCCAGCTTCACCATGTCAAATATTATTTCATTTTGTCCTCACAATAACTCTTAGAAGTAGAGGATGTAAACTTCCCCATTTTACAGATGAGAAAACTGAGGTAGACAAGAGTGACATGTCTAGGATCATAGAGTTAGCTAGCACCTGAGACAAGATTTGAACTCAGGTATTTCTGATTCCAAAAACTAGCATTCTATCCACTCTGCTAACCAAGCTGCCTAGGCATCCCCTCTGGGGGATGGGAAGGATATATGTATAAAGATAAATTGATGTTCAATAATTGAATAAGTAAGGTGAAGCATCCTTACAACCAGTAGTGGCTCAGGAAAACTTGCAGTAGGAAGGGTTATGTGAGATGAACTTTGAATAAACTAAGGATTCTAAGAGAAGGAGATGGAGATGAAGTTTCTACCTAGTCAGTTCATGCAAAGGTATAGAGAGGAAATAGAACCTTGATTTAAATAAACCAGTCTGGTTAGACTAGGCGAAAAGGAGGGTCAGAGAAGAAAGATAATGAGTTCCGTTTTGGATCTATTAAGACTGAGGTTTCTGTCAATGGGATGTCTAATTAGAAATGTCCAACAGGTAAAGATGATGATGCAGGACTGGAGCTCAGTAGAGAAACCGAGGCTGGATATATAGAGACCTAGAAGTCCTCTGCAGAACAGTGGTCACATCTAAATCTAAAAGTTACTCAACATAGCTATTAAATAACCACTTGAACAACATGGTGTGGTTGGGGTTAGGAGAAAGGAGAAGTGGTCCATGATCTAGGACTTAAAGGAGAGCTTCAACAGATGGAGAGAATGTGGGAACATTCTAAGCAAGATGAGGATCAGGGAGGGCACTGCAAAAAAGGCTTAGAAGTCAAAATGAATCTGATGGGTTTTGGCGGTGAGGACCAGCTTGGATGGAGCAGAGAATCAGGTAAGGTAGCTGGGGGTGGGGGTGGGGGTGGGGGTGGGGAAGAAGGTTCAAGAGGTAGAGTGAACCCTTGTTTTGGAGAGATGAGAAATAATAGGGAGGCATTGAAAGTTTAATGGGGAGAAGGAAGAAATGACAACAAAGAAATCTGACTGCTAACTTCCCAAGGACAGGAAACAAGGAATTGTGGAGTGTTTGCCAAGCTCTCTTATGAAGACAGAGAAGTGACTTTTTAGTAGGAATTGCTATTTACTTATTGGAGATGATTTGGGGGGAAGAACACTGCATCTGGAAACAGAGAACTGATTTCAAATTCTGACTCCAGAATCTTGAGCAAGTTACTCTGAGTCTCAATTTTGTTTTTACAAATGAATAGAATAAACAAGGTGAACTAGATATCCTCTAAGTTCAGCCTCCATTTAAAAATCTATGATCCTCAACTTTCATGGACTTGCTCATTCCATCAGTGCAACAACCAGGCACAATTTGGGGGTATCTGCAATGGAGAATACCATCTATATCCAGAGAAAGAATTGTGGAGTTTGAACAAAGACCAAACACTATTATCTTTAATTTAAAAAAAAAGTTATCTTATTTTGTAATTTTGTCATCTCTTATACTTTGTTTTTCTTCCTTAAGGATATGCTTTCTCTCTCATCACATTCAACTTAGGTCAATGTAAACCATGGAAACAATGTAAAGACTAACAGACTGCTTTCTGTGGGGGGGGGGGGGGGGGGAGAAGCAGGATTGGGGGGGAATTGTAAAATTCAAAATAAATAAAATCTTTCTTTTATTAAATAAGGTGAAATTATAAATGTAATCTTATTACAGGAAAATAATTGAAAACAGAATTCATACTTTACATGAGAAAATAGAAAAGGTTAAATAGTGACCTCCCTGAAAATGAATGTAAGAAAAAAAAAACAGTGAAGATAAAAAAACAAAAACTACTGAATAAACTCAAAATATTAAAATGACATAAAAAATCTATGATCCTAAAGTCACTGTGTCTGAAAAACAAATGATAATTCAACTTGAACAATGTATCACAGATATTTCCTCACTATTCTCAGGATCCACCCAGTTTGCCAAAGTCCCTATTTTGCCACCCTTCCACATCTTAAAGGATAATTCCACCAATGGCCACTAGTAATAGCCAGAGGGTAAGGGATTGACCCAGTAGTCCAAAAGTCATAATTAAAACCCAGCACAGGAGCAGCTAGGTGGCACAATGGATAGAGCACCAGCCTTGGAGTCAGGAGTACCTAAGTTCAAATTCGACCTCAGACACTTCATGATTACCTAGCTGTGTGGCCTTGGGCAAGCCACTTAACCCCATTGCCTTGCAAAAAAACCCTAAAAAAAAACCCCAGCACAAATGTCTTCTAAGGAAAGGTAGATAGCATGGTGTAAAAAATGAAAGACAAGGGGAGGCTAGGTGGCGCAATGGATAAAGCACTGACCCTGGAGTCAGGAATACCTGAGTTCAAATCCAACCTCAGACACTTCATAATGACCTAGCTGTGTGGCCTTGGACAAGCCACTTGACCCCATTACCTTGTAAAAGCCTAAAAAACAAAAATGGAAGACAAGGAGTTAGGAAGATCCGTGTTTGAATTCTGACAGACACTTTTTTAATTGTGTGACCCTTGACATGTCACTTAACTGATCTGTGCCTCAGTTTCCTGATTTGTAAAAATGGGAATGATAATAATAATAACCAAAAAATCTATCTCATAGGGTTATTGTAAGGATCAAATCAATTAAATATGTGCCTTAAATGAATTAAAATGTGTAAAGCATTATATTAACTTAATATATTATATAATGTATTATTATTATTTTCCTGAAGTCACACAACAGATAATATTAATCACTTACTCTTATCTAACACTCCAGTTACAAGACACTTTTGTACATATTTTCCTGCTTGCTAGTCCCAAGAGAAAAATGGTATTATTGTCACTATTTTACATATGAACAAGCTAAGACTCTAAGAGTCAAGACATACATCTATTAAGTATTGAATTACAGCCTATGTCTGAGATTATTTCTACAATATTAACTATTTCCCACAGCACGTACGAAGGTGGCAACTCCAAAGGAAACTAGAAAAATTAAAATATATTCAGTGTCTACCTTTTCAAAGGTTCTTTTTTTGGAGGAGGGGGCAGACCTGTGATTTCATAAGTGTGGGGAGCTTCCAGAATGGAAACTCCTCACCTGATGCAGATTGCCTGCTATTATGCAATTTATTATGTTTTTTTCCCCTAAATTTTATTTTATTTAAGGAAATGGGGTTAAGTGACATGCCCAAGGTCACACAGCTAAGCAATGATTAAATGTCTGAGGGTGACTTTGAACTCAGGGCCTCCTGACTCCAGGGCTGGGACTCTATCCACTACACCACCCAGCTACCCCTCAGACAGTTCTTTTAAAAATTTATAACCGAGGGGGCCGAGCCAAGATGGTGACATGAAGGGATCGAGTCTTAGGAGCTCTCTGATAAAAACTCATAAACTAAGGACTCTAACTAAACTTTCGAGAGACAGAACCCACAAAGGGACCCAGTGAGGCAGTTCCCCTACTCAAGGTAACCTGGAAAAGAGCAGAAAGGCTCTGCTCCCCGGGTCGGAGGGGCGGCCCACCAGAGGGGTGGCCCGCCAGAGGGAAAGAACTTCAGCCTCCAGGAGGCAGCCCCAGGGCGCTGGGAGCCACAGCTCACAGCAGCGGGGAAGTCTCCTGAGCTGCACCCCGGGGAGCACCAGGCACAAAGTGGGGGAACAGTGGGGGACCTCTTCCAGAGCAAGCCCGTGGAGCCCAGCCCTCGGGGCACACAGCCAGCAGCTTGGTCTTTCAGCAGCCCAGATCCAGGAACAGAAGCAGGCAGAGCCCATAAGCAGGAGCCCCCAGGGCATGAGGCCATTGAGCAGAGGGAGGGGAATGAAGAGAGACTGCAGAACTCTGTCCTCTGTCTCTGGAACAGGACTCTGGGGTTCTGACCACATTCAGATCCTGATCCCAGTCTAGGCTCCCCCATAGAACAACAGGCCCCCCCACACCTCAGCCCTCAGCCCCATGGCAGAGGGGGGTGCTTATGGTCATTCACAGACCAGGAGGGAGGACAGAGCCTCACACACTGAGACCCTTGTGGGAGTGTCCCAAAAGCTCAGGAAGCACCCCAAAACCAGGCCCAGGCTGGGAAAATGAGCAAGCAGAGAAATAAGAGGAAGACTATTGAGAAATATTTTGCAAATGAGCCCAAGAAGGATCAAAATACTCAGTCTGAAGATGAGGAAGCACAAGCTCCTGCATCTAAAGACTCCAAGAAAAACAGAAATTGGGCTCAGGCTATGACAGAGCTCAAAAAAGACTTTGAAAATCAAATGAGGGAGTTGGAAGAAAAACTGGGAAAAGAAAGGAGAGATGCAGGAAAAACATAAAAATGAAGTCAGCAGCTTAGTCAAGGAAATCCAAAAAAATGCTGAAGAAAATAGCATGCTAAAAACCAGCTTAGGTCAAATGGATAAAACAGTTCAAAAAGTTATGGAGGAGAAGAATGCTTTAAAAAGCAAAATTGGCCAGATGGAAAAAGAGATAAGAAAACTCTCTGAGGAGAACAAATCCTTCAGACAAAGAATAGAATTCAGGGAGATTGCTGAATTTGCCAGAAATCAGGAATCAATACTTCAAAACCAAAAAAATGAAAACTTAGAAGAAAATGTGAAATATCTCATTGAAAAAACAACTGATAAGGAAAACAGACTTAGGAAAGATAATTTAAAAATTATTGGAATACCTGAAAGTCATGATCAGGAAAAGAGCCTTGACATCATTTTGAAAGAATTACTACAGGAAAATTGCCCTGATATCCTAGAAGCAGAGGGCAAAATAGAAATGGAGAGAATCCACCGATCCCCCCGAGAAAGAGATCCCCAAAAACCAAACCCTAGGAATATTATAGCCAAGTTCCAGAACTCCCAAGTCAAAGAGAAAATATTACAAGCAGCCAGAAGGGCACAGTTCAAATATCGTGGAGCTGCAGTCAGGATCACACAAGACTTAGCAGCAACTACATTGGAAGCTCGTAGGACTTGAAATACAATATGCTGGAAGGCAAAAGAGCTTAGAATGCAGCCAAGAATGACCTACCCAGAAAGGCTGAATGTCCTTTTCCAGGGGAAAAGATGGACTTTCAGTGAACCAGGAGAATTTCAAATGTTCCTGTTGGAATGGCCAGAGCTGAACAGAAGGTTTGATCTTCAGATACAGGATTCAGGTGAAGCATGGAGATTGGAGGAGGAGGGGGGAAATATGAGGGACTTAATGAGGATGAACTGCATGTATAGAAAAATGATACTGATAATATTCATATGAACCTTCTCAGTTAATAGAGCAGGTAGAGAGAGCTTTTATAGTTGAAGCACAGGAGAAAGCTGAATTCGAAGATAAAATATGGTGTAAAAATGGAGTCAATAGAAAAAAGGGAAATGGAATGGGAGAAAGAAAAAGGAGAGGGGGAATAGGCCCAGATATTTCACATAATAAGTTTTTTTTTATTACAATGAGCTATTGCAATGATATGGAAGGGGGGGAGGCAAGGGGGAATGAGGGAACCTTTGCTCTCATCAGAGATGGCTAGGAGAGGAAACAGCAAATATACTCAATGGGGTATAGACATCTGGAGTAAGAAGGAGGGGGGAGCAGGGGGAAGGGGTGGGGATGTGAATAAAGGAGGAGAGGATGGACCATGGGGGGAGAGTGGTCAGATATAACACATTTTCTTTTTTACTTCTTGCAAGGGGCTGGGATTGGAAGGCCTGCCCAGGCCCATAGGGCCAGGTGGATTCTGGGCCTAAGGGGTGGTAGAGGGGTTCTGGGCCTCTTGGCCCCAGGACCAGAGATCTGTCTGCTGTGCCACTCAGCCACCCTACAGCAGAGTCAGAGTGAAAAGAGAGAGAAAATATAGTACATGCTAGTGGAGAAATAAGAAAGGAGGGAGTTGCAATCAGCAATGGCAACATTGGAAAAATATGGAAGTAACTTTTGTGATGGCCTTAGCATAAAGAATGCGATCCACCCGTGACAGAGTTGTTGGTGTTGGAACAAAGACTGAAGCACATTTTTTGTTATTATTATTTGGGGGAGGGTGCACGGCAAGTGGGGCTGGGTGGCCTGCCTGGGGCCACATAGCAGGGTGATCTTTGGGTGTCTGGGGCCGGATTTGGACCCAGGTGCTCCTGGCTCAAGGGCCAATGCTCTGTCTGCCACCCAGCCACCCCTACTAATATTACTATTTTATTTTATTTTGGGTCTTTTTTTTTTTTCTTCTTTTTGGTTTTTGCAGGGCAGTGGGGATCGGGTGGCTTGCATGTCACATGGCTGGGTGATTGTTGGGTTTACGAGGCTGGATATGGAGTCGGGTGCTCGTGGCTCCAGGGCTGGTGCTTCGTCCATTGTGCCACCTGGCCATACCTACAATTATTACTATTTTTTTTTATTTTAATTTTTTTTCTCTCCCCTTTACTTTTTTCGCCCAAGAAAGTCTACCTATATTCATGGGGGGAGGGGTATTTTGTTTACTTGTAAACAAGAATATTTTATTAATGTAAAAAAACATTTGTACAAAATGTGAATAAAAAAATAAATTTAAAAAATTTATAACCAATTTTATAAACAATCTATGTCTTCCTCCCTCTGTTCCCTTCATGAACAAAAGAAAACAAAAAACAAAGATAAAGCCCTTTTGACAAACTCCAGTAAATTCCCATATTGACCGCATCCAAAAATGTTAAATTTCAGTCTGGATTCAAATCTCATTTGACCTCCCAGAAGGTAGGGATCCATCTTTATTCCTCTGGACTCCAGTTTTATCCTTGTCTTTTTTTTTATTTATTTCTTTATTCTCATTTTGTACAAATGTTTTTTTACATTAATAAAATATTCTTGTTTACAAGTAAACAAAATACCCCTCCCCCCATGAATATAGGTAGACTTTCTTGGGCGAAAAAAGTAAAGGGGAGAGAAAAAAATTAAAATTAAAAAAAATAATAGTAATAATTGTAGGTATGGCCAGGTGGCACAATGGACGAAGCACCAGCCCTGGAGCCACGAGCACCCGACTCCATATCCAGCCTCGTAAACCCAACAATCACCCAGCCATGTGACATGCAAGCCACCCGATCCCCACTGCCCTGCAAAAACCAAAAAGAAGAAAAAAAAAAGACCCAAAATAAAATAAAATAGTAATATTAGTAGGGGTGGCTGGGTGGCAGACAGAGCATTGGCCCTTGAGCCAGGAGCACCTGGGTCCAAATCCGGCCCCAGACACCCAAAGATCACCCTGCTATGTGGCCCCAGGCAGGCCACCCAGCCCCACTTGCCCTGCACCCTCCCCCAAATAATAATAACAAAAAATGTGCTTCAGTCTTTGTTCCAACACCAACAACTCTGTCACGGGTGGATCACATTCTTTATGATAAGTCCATCACAAAAGTTACTTCCATATTTTTCCAACGTTGCCATTGCTGATTGCAACTCACTCCTTTCTTATTTCTCCACTAGCATGTACTATATTTTCTCTCTCCTTTCACTCTGACTCTGCTGTAGGGTCGCTGAGTGGCACAGCAGACAGATCCCTGGTCCTGGGGCCAAGAGGCCCAGCGCCCCCCTACCACCCCTTAGGCCCAGAATCCACCTGGCCCTATGGTCCCGGGCAGGCCATCCAATCCCAGCCCCTTGCAAGAAGTAAAAAAGAAAATGTGTTATATCTGACCACTCCCCCCATGGTCCATCCTCTCCTCCTTTATTCACATCCCCACCCCTTCCCCCTGCTCCCCCCTCCTTCTTACTCCAGATGTCTATACCCCATTGAGTATATTTGCTGTTTCCTCTCCTAGCCATCTCTGATGAGAGCAAAGGTTCCCTCATTCCCCCTTGCCTCCCCCCCTTCCATATCATTGCAATAGCTCATTGTAATAAAAAAAATCTTATTATGTGAAATATCTGGACCTATTCCCCCTCTCCCTTTTCTTTCTCCCATTCCATTTCCCTTTTTTTCTATTGACTCCATTTTTATACCATATTTTATCTTTGAATTCAGCTTTCTCCTGTGCTTCAACTATAAAAGCTCCTTCTACCTGCTCTATTAACTGAGAAGGTTCATATGAATATTATCAGTATCATTTTTCTATACATGCAGTTCATCCTCATTAAGTCCCTCATATTTCCCCCCTCTCCTCCAATCTCCATGCTTCACCTGAGTCCTGTATCTGAAGATCAAACCTTCTGTTCAGCTCTGGCCATTCCAACAGGAACATTTGAAATTCTCCTGGTTCACTGAAAGTCCATCTTTTTCCCTGGAAGAGGACATTCAGCCTTGCTGGGTAGTTCATTCTTGGCTGCATTCTAAGCTCTTTTGCCTTCCAGCATATTGTATTCCAAGCCCTACGAGCTTCCAATGTAGTTGCTGCTAAGTCCTGTGTGATCCTGACTGCAGCTCCACGATATTTGAACTGTGCCCTTCTGGCTGCTTGTAATATTTTCTCTTTGACTTGGGAGTTCTGGAACTTGGCTATAATATTCCTAGGGTTTGGTTTTTGGGGATCTCTTTCTCGGGGGGATCGGTGGATTCTCTCCATTTCTATTTTGCCCTCTGCTTCTAGGATATCAGGGCAATTTTCCTGTAGTAATTCTTTCAAAATGATGTCAAGGCTCTTTTCCTGATCATGACTTTCAGGTATTCCAATAATTTTTAAATTATCTTTCCTAAGTCTGTTTTCCTTATCAGTTGTTTTTTCAATGAGATATTTCACATTTTCTTCTAAGTTTTCATTTTTTTGGTTTTGAAGTATTGATTCCTGATTTCTGGCAAATTCAGCAATCTCCCTGAATTCTATTCTTTGTCTGAAGGATATGTTCTCCTCAGAGAGTTTTCTTATCTCTTTTTCCATCTGGCCAATTTTGCTTTTTAAAGCATTCTTCTCCTCCATAACTTTTTGAACTGTTTTATCCATTTGACCTAAGCTGGTTTTTAGCATGCTATTTTCTTCAGCATTTTTTTGCATTTCCTTGACTAAGCTGCTGACTTCATTTTCATGTTTTTCCTGCATCTCTCTCCTTTCTTTTCCCAGTTTCTCTTCCAACACCCTCATTTGATTTTCAAAGTCTTTTTTGAGCTCTGTCATAGCCTGAGCCCAATTTCTGTTTTTCTTGGAGTCTTTAGATGCAGGAGCTTGTGCTTCCTCATCTTCAGACTGAGTATTTTGATCCTTCTTGGGCTCATTTGCAAAATATTTCTCAATAGTCTTCCTCTTATTTCTCTGCTTGCTCATTTTCCCAGCCTGGGCCTGGTTTTGGGGTGCTTCCTGAGCTTTTGGGACACTCCCACAAGGGTCTCAGTGTGTGAGGCTCTGTCCTCCCTCCTGGTCTGTGAATGACCATAAGCACCCCCCTCTGCCATGGGGCTGAGGGCTGAGGTGTGGGGGGGCCTGTTGTTCTATGGGGGAGCCTAGACTGGGATCAGGATCTGAATGTGGTCAGAACCCCAGAGTCCTGTTCCAGGGGCAGAGGACAGAGCTCATCAGTCTCTCTCTCTTCACTTGCAATTTATTATGTTAAGGTCCCTGAGGCTCTAAGAAATGAAGTGACCCATAATTATTTAAAATATTTTTAATTTAAAAAATTTGTAAATTCTCACTTTTAAAAAATTTTATTTATTTTCCTAATTATATGTAAAAGAAATTTTCAAAATTCATCCACTAGCAAGTTTACAAGTTCCATACTCTTTCCCCTTCTCAGTGGAAGTAAACAATATGATAAAAGCTGTACATGTACAATCAAGTTTAATATATTTCCAGTCATGTTGGAAAGAGGAAATAGAAATGGGGGGGGGACCATGAAAAAAGAAAGAAAAAACATAAAATAAATTAAACAGAGTTTGTCCTTCATCCTTGATAAAGACCAAGACATCAGGGGAGGTGATGCCATGACAAGCACATGAATTGGATTTGAGTGAGGGACTGCTATGCTAAGTCAACAGCCTCACTTTCTCTTCCAGAATCATCTGGGTCCAGGGGCCAGATATGGATTAGGATGATTGGAGATGGCCCTGGATGTGAAGCACTTAAGGTGAACTGACTTTCCCAAAATCACACAACTAGTTAGTATCAAGTGCCTGAGGCCAGATTCAAACTCCTATCCTCCTGACTCTAAGGCCAATGATCTATCCCCTGTGACACCCTGTGCTCATGGGGCAGCTAGATGACACAGTGGACAGAGCACTGGCCCTGGCAAATCTGGCTTCAGACATTTAATAATTACCTAGCTGTGTGGCCTTGGGCAAGCCACTTAACCCCATTGCTTTGCAAAAACCTAAAGAAAAAAAAGTATTGCTCTGCATTCAGACTTCATAATTTGTTTTATTTGGTTTCCACCCCCCAACGCCCCAGGATGTGGATGTCATTTTCTCCATCATAACTGATCCATCTCACAATATAGCTATTAATGTGAACAGTATTTTCTTGGTTCAGCTCACTTTACTCAGCATCATTTCATGCAAATCTTTCCAGGTTTTTCTAAACTCTGGCTGCTCATGATTTCTTACAAAACAAAATAGTCCTTAGCATTCATATACTATAACTTGTTTAATCACTCCCCAGTTGATGGGCAGATCCCTCAGTTTCCTAGTTTTGCCACTATAAAAAGAGTTGCATTAAATATTTTTGTAATTGTGAATCTTTCCACTTTTTTATGATTTCTTTTGGATACAGACCTAATAGTGGTATTTCTGGATAAAAAGGTATGTCCAATTTTATTGCCCTTTGCCCTTTGGTCTCCATAAAAGTTGGATCAGTTTTATCCCTATCACCTATAATGCTCACTGATGGTTTTTGATAATTATTGCTTATAATTTTAAAGAAAACTCCTTGTATTCCTATGCTCTCTAGTGTTTTGGGGTTTTTTTGTTTGTTTGTTTTTGCTAGGCAATGGGGTTAAGTAGCTTGCCCAGGGCCACACAGCTAGGTAATTATTAAGTGTCTAAGACCGGATTTGAACCCAGGTACTCCTGACTCCAGGGCCGGTGCTTTTATCCACTGCGCCACCTAGCTGCCCCCTCTAGTGTTTTTAATAGGAATAGGTGCTATATTTTGTTAAAGACTTTTCAGAATCTATTGAGATTATCATATGTAATTTTTATTGCATCATGGTCTGAAAAGGAGATATTTAATGTTTTTTGCCTTTCTGCATTTGATTGTGAGGTTTCTATGCTCTAATAACAAAGTCAGTTTTTGAGTAGGTGCCATGAAAAGAAAGAAGATAAATTCCTTTCTTTATTCAGCTTCTCCAGAGGTCCTTTATATCTAACTTTTCTAAAAATGATTTCAACTTCTTAACTTCCTTCTTGTTTATTTTGTGGTTAGATTTATCTAATTCTGTGGGAGAGTTTAAGGTTCACCACAAGTGTAGTTTTGTTGTCTTTATCTCCCTGTTACTCATTTAGCTTCACCTTTAAGAATCTGAATACTCGGAGCAGCTAGATGGCGGAGTAGATAAAGCACTGGCCCTGGAGTCAGGAGTACCTGGGTTCAAATCTGACCTCAGACACTTAATAATTACCTAGCTGTGTGGCCTTGGGTGTCTCAGACACTTAATAATTACCTAGCTGTGTGATCTTGGGCAAGCCACTTAACCCAATTTGCCTTGCCAAAAAAAAAAAACTAAAAAGAAAAAGAATCTGAATACTGGGGCAGCTAGGCAGCTAAGTGGTACAGTGGATAGAGCATTGGCCCTGGAGTCAGGAGTATCTGAGTTCAAATCTGGCCTCAGACACTTAATAATTACCTAGTGTGTGACCTTGGGCAAGCCACTTAACCCCATTTCCTTGTAAAAAAAAACTAAAAAAATGTGAATACTGTACAATTTGGAGCAATTATTTTTAAAAATGATATTACTTCATTGTCCATGTTACCTTTTAAGAAGATGTAGTTTCCTTCCTTATTCCTTTTAATTTATCTATTTTTACTTCTATTCTCTCTGGGATCAGCACTGTAATCCCTGCTTTTTTTTTACTTCAACTGAACTATTCTGCTCCAGCCTTTTACCTTTACCCTCTGTGTATCCCTCTGCTTCACATATGTTTATTGTAAACAACATATTATAGGATTCTTGTTTTTAATCCGCTTTGCTATCCACTTCCATTTTTATGAGAGACTTCATCCCATTCACATTTATACTTATGATTCCTCTGCCCGTTGTTTAGAGTTTTCTCTTTCCTTTCCCCTTATCTCCCCTCACCCATGTTTTGTTTTTGATTGCTGCCTCTCAATTAGCTCTCTCTTCTGTCAACCCTCTTCCCTTTCCTTTTCCCTTTCCCCCTTTTCTTTTTTTTAATTTTACCTTTACTTTAATTTCCCCCTCCATTTTATCAGCCCCTTTTTCTCTCCCCACCCCCTTTCCTGTAGGGTTTGATAAATTTCTTTTTTTTTTAGGTTTTTAGAAGGCAAATGAGGTTAAGTGGATTGCCCAAGGCCACACAGCTAGGTAATTATTAAGTATCTGAGACTGGATTTGAACCCAGGTACTCCTGACTCCAAGGCCAGTGCTTTATCCACTACAACACCTAGCTGCCCCAAGGGTTTGATAAATTTCTAAAGCCAATTCTCCAGAGTCATAAGCATCATCAAATTATAATTAATTTATACCTCCACCCTCTTTCCATGTATACTCCCTACAACTGTCCCAATAGAAATACAAACCTCATGAGTTGACGTATCTGCTAAAGCATCATCACTTTCATGTTCAGTTTATACCCATACCCTCTGTTTAAGTATGCTTCTTTTAACTATCCAAAGAGAAATACAGTTCTCAAGTGTTACAAGTATTATATTCCCATGTAGGGATGTACACAGTTTAATATTATTGACTAACATTTTTTCCCTTTTCCATATACCTTTTTATACATCTCTTGAGTCTTGTATTTGCAGACTAAATTTTCTGTTCAATTCTGTTCTTTTTATCAGGTCCTCTATTTCATTGGGAATTCATCTTTTCCCTTGAAAGAATATGCTGAATTTTGCAGGGCAGTTGATTTTTGTTTTTAATCCAAGCTACTTTGCTCTCTGGAGTGTCATATTCCAGGCCTTCTGATCTTTTAATCTTGGAGCTAATAAATCCTGTATAATCCTGACTATAAATCCCTCATATTTAATATGCTTTTTTTTGGCTGCTTGCAATATTTTCTCCTTTAGCTGTGAATTCTGAAAATTGACTATAATATTCCCTAGGAGTTTTTATTTTGGATTCTCTTTCTGGGGATGAGAGATGAATTCTTTCAAGTTCTTGTTCTAGGATAGTATGGCAGTTTTCCATGATAATTTCCTGCAAGATATTGTCCAAGCTCTTTTTCTGATTGAGAGTTTCAGTTAGGCCAATAACTCATAACTTATCTCTCCTGAATCTATTTTCTAGGTCAGTTGTTTTTCCTAAGAAGTACTTTACATTTTTTTTAATTAAAGATTTTATTTATTTTGAGTTTTACAGTTTTTCCCCCAATCTTACTTCCCTCCCCCTGCCCCCCACAGAAAGCAATTTGTCAGTCTTTACATTGTTTCCCTGTTGTACATTGATCCAAATTGAGTGTGATGAGAGAGAAATCATATCCTTAAGGAAAAAACATAAAGTATAAGAGATAACAAGATCAGACAATAAGATATTAGGAAAAAAACTGACATCTTATTGTCTAATCTTGTTATCTCTTATACTTTACATTTTCTTATATTTTTCAGCCTTTTTGTTTTGTTTGTTGGAATCTTGGTATCTCATAGTGTCATTAGTTTCCATTTTCTTAATTCTAGTTTTTAGGATTTTATTTTCTTCAGGTAACTTTTTTTTTATTTCCCTTTCCAGTTAGTTAATTTTATTTTTTATGAGTTGTTTTTCCTTTCCCAGTTGGTTGATTTTACTTTTAAAGGAGTTGGCTTCTTTTTTCATTTGATCAGTTTTACTTTTAAAGGTCTTTCTTTTTTTCCAGTCAATTTTTCATAGTTCTGCATGATTCTCATTTATTTTCTCAATTTTTCTTTTCTTCGTCTTTAGTTTAGTTTAGTTTTTCTTTTTTTTTGCAAGGCAATGGGGTTAAGTGACTTGCCCAGAGTCACATAACTAGGTAATTCCATCTAGCTGCCCCCTGCCTTTGGTTTTTTTAAATTCTTTTGGAGCTTCTACAAGAGGTCTTCTTGAATTTGAGACCAATTCATAAACCCCTTTTGAGGCTTCACATGTAGGTGTTTTAATATTACTTTCTTCTTTTGAGATGACTTTTTTATCTTTCCTATCTGAATAGTAACTTTCTGTGGTTGCTCATTTTGATAGTTAAGTTCTGCTCCTGGGACTCAGGGGTATAGTCCCCAGATTTTTGTGCAGGGGACTGGATCTTGTCTCTGGCTTTTCACTCTTGGTGTCTCAGGTGCTTGTGGTTTGTTCCCTTCATTAGGGTAGCCTAACTTAATCCCCTTTGCTATACTAGCATTCCCATTCTAGAACTTTGCCTCCTGAGCTGGGGTTGGGACCCTCACCATGGCCTGCTATACCACTGGGACCTAACTGTGCTGTGGCTAAGTCACCCACCTATGCTGGGCTATACTTCCTTTTTTACCCACATGACACAGATCATTTCTGAAATTCTTCCAAGATATCTAGAGATAAAAACTAATTTTTCCCCTTAGACATTTTGGAGTTCTTTCCCAATAAGGTCTGTTTAGAGGCTTCATGTCACCATCTTGGCTCTGCCCAGGAAGTCCTCCCTTCAGTTTCTTCTTAGGTGAGAATAGAAGTGAGTTAATTGAGTCAATTTTTTTCAGTTGAATCTGGCTCTCTTTTGGAGTTTTCTTGGCAGAGAAACTGGAATGGTTTGCCATTTTCTTCTCCAGCTCCTTCTACAGATGAAGAAACTAAGCCAAACAAGGTCAAATAACATGTCCAGGGTCACACAGCTAGTAATTGTTGGTAATTATTCATTGGAATTTGGGAAAATGAGTCTTCCTGTCTCTAGACCTGGTACTCTATCCACTGTGCCACTTGATTGTCTGAGAATAAAGGAAATAGATTTAAAAGAATTTGAAGACCTTGGAAGAAAAATACAAATGCTCCCTTCTTTTATGTGCATCCTTACAGCTCATTCTACTTGGCCCTCACATTCTGTTGTGTGATAACAGAAAATAAAGCATTTCCTTCTGATTTAAGTCATCATATTCCCTGCAGCAATTCTTTATGATGGCTGGTGAACTTAGAATTCTGCGTGGGCTGTTTCACATAGCTGCTGTCCACCCATTTCCATCAAGATGATATTTCTTCCCTTCCCCCTTTCTCTTGCATCACTACATTTCAGGCTAAGCACATTGTGGGTCCCTCTTGCCTCTTGTCAAATCCTCCAAACTAGGCCACAGCTGGAAAGACAATTCAGGATCCCCGGCAGGCTCTGTGGGAATCTGTCAGCAATGGTGGGGTCCAGCAGCCCTGGAATATAAATTTGACTGAACAGATGTAGATGAGTTCAACTCTGCCATGAGAACAAACTGAAGTGGGGATATTTCCCTCCAAAATTTTTCTTTCCATACCCTCTTGTTTCAGAAATCTCACATGAGGCAACAAGACATAATGGAAAAGAATTGGCCCCAATGTCAGAAGTCCTGAATCTGAATCCCTCTTACTACACTTACTAGCTGGGTAACCATAGACAAATCACTTACCCCCTCAGGGTCTCACCATCCTCATTCACATAAGGCTTCTTGCCTAAATCCTATACCTCACAGCTTATTGCAGTCGTTGCAGTTGTAAGGAAAGTCCTTTGTAGAGTTCAAAATGCTATATTACTACTATTGAGGTTCTGGAAGGGACCTCAGTCCGACTTCTACCTGAACAAGAACCCCTCAATAACATAGGATCACAGAAGCAGAGCTGGAAGGGAGCTCAGAGGTAAGATAAGTCCAAACCCTGAATTTTATAGATGAGGAAATTGGGACCAAAGGAAGGAGAAGAAACTTGTCCATGGTCACATGTGTAGAATAAGCATTGTATTACCAGTGGGATTTGAACTTACCTCCTCTGGCTCTTGAGCCATAGCTCTTTCCACTGTATCTTACCACATCCTTACTCAGTAATCATCCAGTTTATGCCAAGATAAGAACATCCTCTGAAACCCCAATTAATGTAAGTTAACAAGTTACTCTAAAACATTCATATACCATAACTTGTCCAACCATTCCCCAACTGAGGAGAATCCCCTCAATTTTCAGGTTCCTTATAGATTCCTGGAACAGAGGTGGTTAACAGTAGCTTCTGCATTGGAAACCAAGGATATACTAGACTTATTGAAGATCCTCCTGGGGTACCCACCCTGGGAGCCCCACAGAAAGCTATACCAATGGGGACATTTTTGAAGACTCCATGGGAGGAAAAAAAGGAACTTTTAAGAAAGATTTTATTTATTTTGAGTTTTACAAATTTTCCCCCCATTCTTGTTTCCCTCCCCCCACTAGAAGGCATTCTGTTAGTCTTTACATTGGTTCCGTGTTACACATTGATCTCAGTTGAATGTGATGTCAGAGAAAGCATATCCTTAAGGAAGAAAAATAAAGTATGAGATAGTGAAATTATATAATAATATGATGTTTTTGAAAAAAAAGGACTTTTAATAAGTAGGTGCCATGAATTTTCCCTTTGGCTATATGAACTTACTACTTTTGAGCCCATTCTCCTTAGGGACTTTGTGTGTGCCAGATTTTTTTGGGGGGGAATGGAATGTTTTATACCAACTTATTAACAAATATCCTTTTCTAAAAGCTTGCCAAGTTAGGTTAGTAACCAGATAAGGACTAGATCTATATTTTAGAAGTGAAAATCTACCCCAAGATTCAGAGTCCTGAGCCAAAAGCAGTCAAGGTTCTGAGGAGATGAAAGAGTGGGCCCAGGGTTAGGGGTGGGAAGTCATTTTAACTCCTTCAGGGAATAGAGACCTACTTCCTTCCATTCTACTTTTGGGTAGATCAATAGTCTTTTTGGCTCTTTTCAGTTTAATACATGAATAAATTATCCCAGTCCAAGTTAAACAGAAAACTCAAATGATGACATTCTACAAGATGTGACTTTTTAAAAGTTATGATAAAGAACAGAAGTGAATTTTTCTACTCATTTCAAGGAAATTCTCATTAAAACTTCAGGGAGCCAAAATGACTTAAAAATCTTTGAATCTTGAGCTAGTCATTCTTTTTTTTTTCTAATTTTATTTATTTAAGGCAATGGGGTTAAGAGTAACTTGCCCCAAGTCATACATCTAGACAATTATTAAGTGTCTGAGGTCACATTTGAACTCAGGTCCTCCTTGACTCCAGGGATCAGTGCTCTATTCACAGGGCCATCTAGCTGCCCCCTAGTCATTCTTTTTTTTTATTTTTTCAATGCTGCCAAATATTTTTTCTCCAATTACATGCAAAGATTGTTGTCAGCCTCTATCCTTTTACAAGCTTTTGAATTTCACATTTTTCTACCACCCTTCCTTCCAACCCTCTCCCCATTGCTGCAAACAGTCTGGTGTAGGTTGTACATAGGGTTAATATATTTCCATATTAGTTATGTTGTGAAAGAAGAATTGGAACTAGGGGAGGGGGGAGACCTGAGAGAGAGAGAGAGAGAGAGAGAAACAACATAAAAGAAGTTTTATGGGGGCCGGCTAGGCAGTACAGTGGATAGGACACGGCCCTGGAGTCAGGAGAACCTGAGCTCAAATCCAACTTCAGACACTTGATAAATTTACCTAGCTGTGTGTGACCTTGGGTAAGTCACTTAAGCCCATTGCCTTGCAAAAAACTAAAAAAAAGTGAACATGGTATGCTTTGATCTTTAATCAGAATTCATAATTTTTCTTTCTCTGGATATGGGTGACATTTTCCTTAATGGGTCTTTCAGGATTGTCCTTGATCACTGAACTCCTGAGAGGAAGAGTCCATCATAATTGATCATCTCACAATGTTGCTGTTAATGTGTACAATGTTCTCCTGGTTTCTGCTCACTTCATTCAGCATCAGTTTATTCAAGCTTTTCTAAAGTATGGCTGTTCATGATTTCCTACAGAAAAATAGTATTCTATAACATTCATGTACCATAACTTGCGCAACCATTCCCCAATTAGGGAGCATCCCCTCAATTTCCAATCATTGCTACAACAAAAGAGTTGATTAGCTAGCTATTTTTAGTTAATCTAGTATCAGTGAGGAAGTAGTATATGTTCTTGTGTTGGTCACTATGGAGCTGAATTATTTCTTCATATTCTGGATGCTAATAATAGCTAACATTTATATATAGTTTTTGTCCTAAACCTTAACAGTTTTTATCTCATTTGGTCTTCATAACAGGTAGGCTATCATTATCCACATTTTTCAATTGAGGGAACTGAAGCAGGGAGAGGTTAGATGACTTGCCCAGGGTGATACAGTTAGGAAGTGTGAGATCAGATATGAACTCAGTTCTCAATTTTTCTAATTTCAGATCTGACACTCTATACATTGTGCCTTCGGAGGATGCTCGATTACAGTACCATGGCAGGCAAATGTCTTCCTGAATACCTTCACTAGTTTCTTTTTATCATAATCATTAATGGTCCCCTGAATAATAATAAGGGTCTTTCTGTTATTTCTCTGTTGAATTCTTATTCAGATTTAATCCTTAATCCCAGAAGGAAGTGGGTCATCATTCTTACTTGCAAATCACTCAAAGAGAATAAGAGATTCTGAAGAATGGACATAGAGAATGATGCCTTTTCCTTGGTAGGAAAGACCTGTTGAAGTTGATAGTGGGAAAAGGGGACAGAGGAGAGGGTCAAAGTATCAGAAAGGGAGGGACTCTAGAGGGAGGTTTCTGAGTCCTTGGTGGAGGTTTAGGGATTGGGGAAAGAGAGATTAGATTTAATTCTTAAACTTTTCCTACCTATATCAGATTACTCTCTGTCATGGGGAAGGGGAAAGCAGGGAGGGAAGTAGAAAAATGTGGAACTCAAAAGCTTAGAAAAAAGATGAATGTTGAAAATTACCTTAGCATGTAATTTAAAAAATAAAGTAAAATAACATTCAAAGGAAGTTTTCCTTGCTTTGATCCTTAATTTATGTATTTGCAATTTCTGTCTCTTATTTCTGGTTCTGCTTTCTGGGTCAAATAGAGCAAATCAAATCTATCTTCTAAGTAAGAACCCTTCTAGGACTTGAGGTGAGTTTAATATGGGACATCTAAAATTTCTCAAAGAGCCCTACAATATATAGGGCAATCCAAATGAGGTGCTATCTCTAATGTTTTCTTTCTTCCTTTTGGATCTTTTCATCTCTCACAAGTTCGATTTCCATCTATGCTTATCATGGATGCAAATGTAAAACCTATATCATATTGCCCTTCTGTTGGGAGAAGAGAGGGAGGGGAGGGAGGGGAAAAAATTGTAAAACTCACTTGCAAAAAAATGATTGGTAGAAACTACCATTGAATGTAATTGAAAAACAAATAGAATATTTATAAGATTAAAAAAAATAAGCTGTCTACCTCTTTAAAAATAAAATCAAATAAATTCAGAGTCTCTGAAAAAGGATTAAGTTCATTGGATTGATTGCATGATATTTCTAAGCTATCAGGTAAACCTCTTCCTATGATTCAGCAATCCATATGAGTCTAAGAAAAGCTGGCTAATCTTCCATATTAAGTCAAGGAGCATAGGTCTGCTAATAAAGAAAACAAATGAATATGGATGAGCTCACTCAGTGTGCTAGAGGTAAATTCCCTAGGCCCTAGTATTCTAGGAGATACTACATTCATACTGCTTGCATTAGCTCCCAAAAAAATCATGCAAAAGCCTTTCCAATGACCAGGTTCTCTTTAATTCCCCAGAGAAAGATAATTACAACAATAATGATAGTTCATATATCTATAGTACTAAGTAATTTACAATATTGGTTCTTTGTTCTCAAGAAGGAACAATGACATCATGGTCTTCATTTGCTCTAATATCCTGAGGCAGACTTGCCCAGAGTCCTCAGCCCTCTCTACTGGAATCATTAAGGGACAAAAGTCAAGAAGACTAGCAATGCACCATAGATAAACTAAAAGACCAAGAAATACTCCATCTATCCGATCTATAGAAAAGGGACAAATTTATGACCAAAGAAGAAATAGAGTACATTACAAACTGCAAAATGAATGATTTTGACTCTATTAAATTAATAAGTTTTTGCCCTAATGAAATCAATGCTGTCAAAATTAGAAAGCAGAAAGCTGGGAAACAATCTTTACAACTGGGACTTTTCTAAAATATATAGAGAGCTGCATCAAACTTATAAGGTTGTAAGTCATTCCCCAATTAATAAATGGTCAAAGGATATGAATGGACAATTTTCAAATGAAGAAATTAAAGTTATATAATCATATGATAAAACACTCTAAATCATTATAGATTTGGGAATTGCAAATTAAAACAATTCTGAGATATCCCCTCACACCTATCAGATAGGCTAAGATGGCAAAAAAAGGGAAAATTATCAGTTAGAGAGGTTGAGAGGATTAGAACATTGATGCATTGCTCATGGAGTTGTGAACAGATTCAACCATTCTGGAGAGCAATATGGAACTGTGGCCAAAGAGCAATAAAACTGTCCATAACCTCTGACCCTGCAATTCTAATTCTAGGCCTATACCCAGAGGAAATCATAAAAAAAATGAGAAAAGTCCCACATATTCCAAAATATTCATAGCAGTTCTTTTTTGTAGTGGCAAAGAATTGGAAATTGAGGGGATGTCCATCAATTGGGGAATGTTTAAGCAAGTCATGGTACATGAATAATATGGAAACTATTGTCCTATAAGAAATCATAAATGGTCAGACTCTAGAGAAGCATGGAAGGAATTATAGGATCTGATGCTGAGTGAAGGAAGCAGAACCAAGAGAACATTGTACACCTTAACAACAACATTGTGAGATTATCAACCTTGATGGATGCAGCTGTTCTCAGCAGCTCAAAGAACTAGAATAACCCAATAGATCAGTTATGGACAATGTTATCTCCATGCAAAGGAAGAAAATAAAATAAAATAAAATAAAAAATCCTTCAGAATCTGAGGAACAAAATATTCACTTAAAAAAAAATCTCTTATGTATTTCTTTCCCTTAATCCTAAATCCTCATACAAAAATGTCTAACCTATAAAGATGTTGAACAGAAATGTGTAAGTACCATATAAACATGACTGAACTGCTGAAGGTAGGTGGGGTGGGAAGAGAGTATGGAAGGAAATTTTGTAGCTTAGAAATATGCATAGACATATGGATGAATGTTAAAAAAAAAAACTTTCATAACATCTATTTGGAAAAGTAAAACATCAATTAAAAAAAAAAGAAGACAGGCAATGACCCAGGATGACCTTGATGCCTACCATGTCTGACCAAGCTCTCTAAAAGCTCCATCCTTCCCAATTGCTTTCATGATCATTGTTCCCATGCATTCATACCCGAGGGGGACATCTTACAGACTTGGTTTAGATACCCCCCCCAATTCACCATTGGGTTTGAGACCTGTCAGTTACCCACAGCCTGTCTACCAAGAAAATTTTACCAAGGTAAAGTTATTGAATACGCTATGGCTTCTTGGAGCCACAAGTGAGAACTGGGAGAATATGGACAGCAAATGCAGATGAGTAGCCAGGAGAAAGACTTGTTAAGCCCTCACAGCAGAGATGCTAGTCTTCCCTGACCACTCCACATTTCCACTTTACAAATCTCTTATTCGATTCTCACAATAACTGCTATTATTATTCTCATTTTACAAATGAGAAAATTGAGGCAAACAAAAATTATATGAATTGTTTTAGGGACACATGCCTAGTGCCTAAGGCTGAATTTAAACTCAGATATTCTTGCCTCTGAGACAGGTGATGAAGTGGATAGAGTGCTGAGTCTGGAGTCAGGAAGAACTGAGTTCAAATCCAGTCTGTGTGATCCTGGACAAGTCACTTAATCCTGTTTGCCACAATTTCTCATCTGTAGTCTGGAGAAAGACGTGACAAACCACTCCAGGATTTTTGCCAGTACAACCCCGAAAAGGGATTGCAAAACAACAGCCATCTAGGTCTAGACTCAATCTCCATACACTTCTTCGCCTCCCAACTGTCCCATGATATTTACACTTAAAAAAATCAAGGTAGTGTTAACACCTTGTTAGCACATTAACACCTAGTCCTCTTTATGGACAGAGTTGGAGAACCAAACCTCCTTTCATGTAGAAGGTGGTGTTTGAGTTGAATCTTGAAGGAAACCAGGTATTCTAAGAGGCAGAGGAGAGAAGAGAGATTCCCAATATGGAGAACAAACAATGGAAAGGTGGGAGATGGAGTGCTTTGTATGATAAGATGGAGTATTAATACCAGTATTTTATAAGGTATGTGAAAAGGGGTGATGTATAATAAGGTTATTAAGCACAGAATTGGGAAAGGATGCTAAGTTTTTAAATATCACCTACTATGTGCAAACATACAATGACCAAAGCAAAACAATGCCTCCTTTGGAGGATTACTTAGGATGGCTAATAAGTTTTGACTCAAAAGGATTATTTAAAAAAAAAAGAGAAAAAACAATTATGATATAAGATACAGGTTTGCAATCTGATAAAGGACATTTACATAAACACAAATAAACTTATTATACAAGACATAACATGAGAAGTATAAAGGAGAATTTCAAACAAATGAAAAAATTGAAGAGTATTCCAGCTGTGGCAATGAGGTAGAGCTTGATGGGAAAAGATAGTACTTGAATTGGTCCTTTGATAGAATAAAAGTTAATAATGATGATGATGATGATGATGATGATGATGATAGCTGATTTTTATTATATGCCTGTTTAAGCTTTATCTGATCCTTTCAGTCAACTTGGAAGTAAGGAGGGAGCATGGTACCATTAGAAAAAATAGGAATTTTAGATACAGAAGACCTACATTCAAACACTACCTCTGATGCTTGATGCCCAAGTGACCTTGGGTAAGTTATTTGACTGCCTTAGGCTTCAGTTTCTTTACCTATAAAATTATGGACAATGACCTCTGATATTGCTTACAACTCTAGAACTGTAACCTTGTGAGATCTCGTGATTTCCTAGTCACCAATGGAGTGAAACTAGGTTGTGTCCTTTCTCCCATGCTTCTTATGTCTTCAATTATGTTATCAAACACCTTCACTCCCCATGGTAAATTTTTCAACTTGAAAAGGCTACAAGCCAAGATCAAAGTGGAGGGAGTGTTGATGGATGATCTTATATTTACATATCTCAATTCAGCTTCTGAAGCTGAGATATAACAAAATGTGGATCGATTCTCTGCTCTTTGTGCTAACTTTGACCTAACAATTATCACCCCAGAAAGCACAGGTGCTCCATCACAATCGCCACGTGGAACCATCGATTACAGAAAATGGAAAAGTTTTGAGTACTGTACCCTTGGCAGTGTCCTTTCCAGGGAGGTACACATTGACAATGAGGTTGACACACCCATTGCCAGAGCTAGCTCAGTATTTGGGAAGCTCTGAAGGAAAGTGCAAGAGAAAAGAGGTATTAGACTGAATACCAAACTGAAGGTCTACAGAACCATTGTGTTGATCTCATTGTTGTCTGCCTGTGAAACCTGAACAGTCTACCAGTGCCATGTCAGGAAACAGGATCATTTCTATTTAAATTGTCTTAGGAAGATTCTGAAGATCACCAGGCAGGAGAACATAGCAGACACTGGAATCCTTTGTCAAACTAAACTGCCAAGCATTCAAACATTGGTTGATGTCTATTTTTCATTCTCAAAGAAGACCACCACATTGGGGAAGTGATGCCACAATAAATATTTGAATTGGATTTGAGTGAGGGGTGCTGTGCTGTGCTAAGTCACTTTCTCTGCCAGAGCCAAATTAAAAAACCTCTAGGCAGACACTTTGATCTGCGTTCAGACTCCATAGTTCCTTCCCTAGATGTGGATGGTATTTTTTCATCACAAGTCCTTTAGGATTATCTCTGATTATTGTTCTGTTGAGATGAACAAGTTCATTATAGTTGATTATCACAAAATGTTACTATTAGTGTGTTAACAATGTTAATATCTATATGGGTGTTCCCTATATGGGTGTTTGTTAAATAGACTCTTCAGGAACACCCATATAAATATTCTGGAATATTCAGGATTTGCCACTTGGAAATTATCTTTGACCCTCCACTCTTAATCATCATTTCTCACATCCAAATCACTTGCCAAGTTTTATAGAGGTGACCTCCTCAGCTCCTTCCCCTAGTCCAGGTTGCTATGACCCTTCCCCTAGATTATTATCATAGCCTTCCAATTCCAATAGCCTTCATCCAATCTCTCTCCCTCAGTCCATACAAAATCATTTATTAAGTGTTTAATGTGTGTCTGGCTGGACATGCATTGAATTTGAGGAATGCAAAGAAATATGCCTTTCAGACCACTGCCAAATTAACATTCCCAAAAGCACAAATCTGGACATGTTCCTCCTTGTTCATGAAGTTTCAGTAGCTCCCCATTGTCTCTAAGATAAAACTTTAGACTCTTCTGTTTGGCATTGTAAGTCTTCCACAAAATAACTGTAGCCTATTTTTCTAGTCTCTTGATATTCCATTTCCTCCATATGCTCTACACTTGTTGCCTCTTCCCTCCCTGTACCTTGCACAACCTACACCCTATGCTCAGAGTGTGTTTTCTCCCTCCACTTCAGGGGCAGCTAAGTGGTGCTGTGGATAAAGCACCCCTTTAAATCTCTCTCCACTTTTTAGAATCAATCAAATAATAAACATTTATTAAGTACCATAATAATGGGTCAGACATTATGTTAAATGCTGGAAATATAAAAATAAAGAATCCCTGCCCTCAAGGAGCTAACATTCTTTTTTAACTAATTTTTTCAGTTACATGCAAAAGTGGTTTTCAACATTCATCCATTTTCAAGTTTCTGAGTTCCACATTTTTCCATCACCCTCCCTTCCCTTTCCCCAACTCATGGCAGCAAGCAATTGTGTAAAAGTTGTAATATTACAGTCGTGTTTAACATATTTCCATATTACTAGCATTGTGAAAGAAGAATTAGGGGTGAAAAGATCATAAGTAAGAAAGAAAATACATAAAAGAAGTTTTAAAAAGTGAATATAATATGCCATACTATGCATGCACGGTTTTTCTCTGGATGTAGATGACTAGCCAGTCTCTCAGGATTGTCCTTGATCTCTGTACTGCTGAGAGGATTTGCACCCATCATAGCTAATCATCTCATAGTATTGCTGTTACTGTGAACAATATTCTCTTAGTTTTGCTCACCTCACTCAACATCAGTTTTTAGTAGGAGAGTTCTGGGGACAGTGAAATATTGTGATCATTTGTGTTGGGAACAAATCTTATAGTTTTTTCCTGTACTATTAAAGTACTTTCTGTACTGTTCTGTATTGACTTGGTGGTTGAGCATGCATCTGACCTCGATCACTCCTTTAGGGAAAGAGCATGTGTAGTGCCAATGTATGCCAAGTATGCTCAATAGGTAACAAACCATTTGTGAGTGGTATTAAGGAATTCTGATCATGGGCAATCAGGTACTGACTAAACCCTGCCCTTGTAGCATGTGTAGAACACTTTACCACTCCTACCTCAGATGTTGGCCACTCCTAAATATCACCCAGTATGTCCACCATGGAAATATATTTGAGCAAGGATCTGCCCCAGCTTGTCCTCTTGTTCTACTTGGTTCCAGCTTGGGGTGCTCCCAATCGGGATACTCCATTCCCTTTCTTCTTATTTCTCTAAGCTGGATCAATGTAGTCCTAGCTCCATGTGGCTGGATATGTTTTCCTTTCCTTTCCTTTCCTTTCCTTTTTTCCCCTTTTTAACTTGATTATATCCTCTCTGCTATTCTCTTACAACCTTCTCTTTTTGTTTAATTTCATTACCTTTTTAGAAACTACTATGTACTTTAAGAAACTCACTAACTACTTCTCCAATGAACCTAACTTGTGAACTTTTTGTGGGCTTTTTTTTTTAAGTTTTTGCAAGGCAATGGGATTAAGTGGTTTGTCCAAGGCCACACAGCTAGGGAAATAATTTCTGAGACCGGATTTGAACTCAGGTACTCCTGACTCCAGGGCCGCTGCTCTATCCACTGTGCCACCTAACCACCCTTTTTGTGGGCTTTTTTGTGGTAACTTGTAAACCCTTTGTGCAACCTGTGAATTAATCTAAGCCTTTCTTACCTCCCTGAGTCAGAGACTGGTGAATTCTTCACTCAAATGAACCATCCCAGTTGCTCTGGCAACAAGTTCATGCAAGTCTTTCCATAAGGAGTTGAGAGGGGCCACCACTTAACCCTATTGCCTCACAAAAAAAAAAAAAACCTTAAAAAAATTTTAAAAAATAAATACTTAACAGAGGGAAGGCACTGGAATTCAGAGGGGCTTGGGAAGGCTTCCTATAGAAGACAGGATTTTAGTTGGGACTTAAAGCTAAGGCTAAGGAGGTCAGGAGAAGGAGTGAAGGAAGGAGAGAATTTCAGGTAAGTAGAACAGTCAGAAAGAATACCTAAGGAGGCTAGGTGGCAAAGTGGATAGAGCACCGGCCCTGGAGTCGGGAGTACCTGGGTTCAAATCTGGTCTCAGACATTTAATAATTACCTAGCCCTAAAAAAACCTAAAAAAAAATACCTAAGCAGAGAAATGAAGTGTCATTTGTGGAATGGCCAGTGTCACTGGATAAAAAACTATGTGGTGAAGATTAAGGTTGAAGAAGGTTAGATTATGAAGAACTTTGAATGCCAAACAGAGAGTTTTGTATTTACTTCTGGAGATAATAGGGGGCCCACAGAGTTTATTGACTAAAGGAAGTAGAGCCTGTGATCTGATAGATTGAGAAACTGGGGAATAAGGCAGGAAATTACCTAGCTCTCCTAAATGCCCTCCACAAGCACAAAATAATACTTCAAAGTCAAATTTGAGCAGCAGACAAAATAAAAAGGCAAGGTAAAGCAGTTGTCTTTGGAAGATATTAGGAATGACCTGACCTCCCCAAGAGCTGGTTTGGCCTGATTGAAATGAAAGTACCTCCAGGCAGATACCTAGGAATCAACCAAAAAGAAGCCCTGAGGCCAGCAGTCAGAGAGCAAGCTTAGCTTCTGGAACTTTCACCTCTAGGACCACGTGGGATTCAGACAGTTGTTTGTCCTTTATTCTGAAAGAAGATCAAGTCATCAGGGAGGTGATGTCCTGATAAGTGTGACTTGGATTTGAGTGAGAGAGAGGCTGTGCCAAGTCACCAGTCTCACTTTCTTCTCTGGAACCATCAGGGTCCAGTGGTCAGATATAAATCCGGATGACTGGAGATGGCCTTGGATGCAATGGGATACCTTGGCCTTTGAAAGCTAAGGTCTTTCTTTTCCATGTCACAGTTTGATTGAGACAAAACCTGAATAGTGATTAATGTTAGGTAAAAGCAAAGAGGTCAAGAATAATACTCTCCCAAAAAATAAAAATCAAGGGGTAGCTAAGTGGCACAGTGGATAGGGCACTGACCCTGGAGTCAGGGGGACCTGAGTTCAAATCCAGCCTCAGACACTTAATAATTACTTACCTATGTGACCTTGGGCAAGCCACTTAACACAACTTAACAAGGCCACTGGGCTAGGTAAGTCTTGCAAAAACCAAACCAAAACAAAACAAAAAATTAATCAGGGTGGGTAAGGCCCTCAGGGTTTCTCAGTGATTAAGGTAGGTAAAAAAGAAAAGAAGTAAAAAAGCCTTTTTTGCATAGTTCAAAAGAAGGGGAAAATAACCTAAAATCCATTGCTGGACAATTTAGTAGAACCAATCAAGGGAAGACTGAAGAAATTTCTCAGTGTAATGAATTCCAGGCCCAGTGCAGTGACCAGATGCAATTCCAGGAATGTGGCTCTGGGTGAGAGGACTGAGCTGAAGAGTGTAGCCACAAGGGGTAGGAGCTGTGCTGCCTACAGGTTACTCACAGAAAAGTGGTGTCTGTATCTTGGTTCCAGGACAGAGGAGTAAATTGAAATTTGACAGCAATAGGAGCCCTGCTCAGCATTGTTGGGAGCCCTTGCCATGGCAGAGAGGAGTACCTGAGGTCAGACCCCTCCCCCCCAGACAGAGATCAGTAAACAACTGCACACACATACACACATACACACACACACACACAAACACACAAACACAAAACTAAAGCCTGAGATATTATCCCTCATACCTCAGGACTAGAGGTAAAACAACAAATAAGCAAAAGCAAAAGAACAAAATCACAGATTTCTACTATGTGGATGGAGAAGATCTGGACTCAAACTAAGAAGAAGATAGTGAAGTTAAAGCAGCTACTTCTCTCTCATAAACCCCAAAAGAATTTCTAGAAGAGCTTAAAAGGACTTTAACAATTAAATAAGAGAGACTGAAGAAAAAATTCAGAAAAATAAGAATAATAGAAGAAAAGAAAAATTATTAAAATTATTAAAAGAAAGTCAACCAATTGAAAAAAGAGATTCAGAAATTTACAGAAGAAAAGTCATTTAAAAGTTAGAATTGAGTAAGGGAAATGTAATGATTTTATAAGGCATCAAGGAATAATAAAATAAAATAAAAATGTGTTTAAATGTTTAATGTTTAAAGTTTTAGAATGAGAAGGTAAAATAGAAATAGGAAAAAAACCTACTGATAACTTCCTGAAAGAAGTCCTGAGATGAAAACTCACAAGAACATTATTACTACATTTCAAAGTTCCCAGGTCAAGAGGAAAATATTGTAAGCAACTAAGGAAAAAAAGTTGAGTTGAATTGAGTATGATGGGATGAACGTACAGAATAAAATTGGATAGGGAGAAGAAAAATGGAGCAATTATTTCATACAAATGAAACATGAATGGAAGAACTATTACAATTGAGTGAGGAGAAGGTAGGCAGTTGGTACTGCCAGAACCATATTCTCATCAGAACTGTGTCAAAGAGAGAATAATATGTACATCTAAAAGGGTACAAAAGTCTTCTTAACTTGCAGAGAACTAGGAGGACAAGGGGATGAAATAAGGGAGGATTTTTAGAAAAATGTGAAGATCAAGAAATCAGAGGGAAAGGAGAGAGGGACTCTTACAAAAGTTAATAAACTAAGGAATAGGAGCAGCTAGGTGGTGCAGTTGATACAGCACCAGCCCTGGAGTCGGGAGTACTTGAATTCAAACCTGGTCTCAGACATTTAGTAGGGGTGTGGCCTTTGGGCAAGCCACTTAACCCCATTGCCTTGCAAAAACTCTAAAAAAAAAGAGAGAGATAAACTAAGCAATAGTAAAGTAAAAAGCAAGGATAAGGAGAGATTTTTAGAAGGCTGCATATTAGGGAGGCAGTGGTTGGAATTCCATTGGATGTCTGAGGAAGGATAGGATAAAAAAGAAGGGAGAAAAGAATAAACAGTGACAAGAAATAGAATGGAGGCATGCATAATTAGTAAATATAACTTTCAATGTGAATGGGATGTACCACTCATAAAATAAAAATGGATAGGAGAATGGATTAAAAACCAGAATCCAACAATATGTTGTTTACAGAAATACATTTAAATATGAGGAATATATATAGAATAAAAATAAAAGGTTGGAATAGAATTTATTATGTTTCATTTGAAGCAAAAGGAAAAAAAACAGGGGCAACAATCTTGATCTCAGACAAAGTTAAAACTAAAATAGATTTAATTAAAAGAGATAAATAAGGAAAATACATTATGATAAAAAGGTATCATAGATAATGAATTAATATCAATACTAAACCTTTATGCACTGAATGCTATAGCATCCACATTTTTAAAGCAAAAACTAATGAATTACAGTGGAAATAGACAGCAAAACTCTAATAGTGAGGAACTTCACCTTTCCCCTATCAGAACTAGTTAAATCTAAGCAAAAATAAATAATAAAAATTCAAAGAGATGAATAGACTCTTAGATAAGCTAGATATAATAGCTATCTGGAGAGAACTGAAAGGAAATCAAAAGCAATTCACTTTTTTTCTCAACAATAAGTGGTAACTTTACAAAAATTAACTATATATCAGGGCTTAAAACTTTATGATTAAATGAAGAATAGCAAAACTATTACATGCATCCTTTTCAGATTATATGCAATAAAATTATATTTAATAAGGGAAATGAATTAAAAATTAATTGGAGACTAAATACCTTGATCTTAAAGAATGAGTGGGTTAAATAACAAGTTTTAGAAACAACAAATAATTTTAATAAAAAGAATAATAATAATGAAACTATATTAAACTTAAAGGATATAGCAAAAGCAATATTTAAATTTAAAATCCCCAATTAAATATCAAATTGGAAATCTTAAAATATTAAAGAGATTAATAAAATTGAATGTAAGAAAACCATTGAATTAATAAATAGAAGTGGAAGTTGGTTTTATATAAAAAATAGATAACCTACTGGTTAATATGATTTTTAAAAAGAGAGAGAAAAATCAAATTATTACTGTCAAAAATGAAAAAGGTGGATATATCACTAATGAAGAGGAAATCAAAGTAATTATTAGAAGTTATTTTGGGGTGGCTAGGTGGTGTACTGGATAAAGCACCAGCCTTGGAGTCAGGAGTACCTGGGTTCAAATCCAGTCTTAGACACTTAATAATTACCTAGCTGTGTGGCCTTGGGCAAGCCACTTAACCCCATTTGTCTTGCAAAAACCTAAAAAAAAAAAAAGTTATTTTGCCAAATTATGTGCCAATAAATTTAACTTTGTAAATGAAATGAGGCCTCCATTACCTGAAGAGGAAATAAACCATCTAAATAAACTTATTTTAGAAATAACAATTGAACAGGCCATAAATGAGCTTCTTGAGAAAAAAACAGGGGCAGCTAAGTGGCGCAGTGGATAGAGCATGGGCCCTGGAGTCAGGAGTACCTGAGTTCAAATGCAGCCTCAGACACTTAATAATTACCTAGCTGGGTGGCCTTGGATAAGCCACTTAACCCCATTTGCCTTGAAAAAAAACTAAAAAAAGAACAGAAGCACTAGGATCTTATAGATTTATATATGAATTTTACTAAACATTTAATGATCAACTAACTCCAATATTTAATAAATTATTTGGAATAATAGACAAAGAAGGAGTTCTACCAAATTCCTTTCAGGCATCAAATATGTTACTTAAGCAAGTAAGGGCAGAAACAGAGAAAGAAAATGGGTACAAAAATCCTAAATAAAATGATAACCAGGTAACTGTAAAAATATGTCACAAAGATTATACATGATAGCTAAAAGGGATTTATACCAAGAATGCAAATGATTTCACATTAGGACATATTACTATCATATTTATGGATAGGAGAAGAATTCATCAATAAATAAGGAATAGAGAGCACTATGAGATGTAAAATGGATAATTTGATTACATTAAATTGAAAAGATTTTATATAAATAAAAAACAATATAATTAAAATTAGAAGGAAAGCAGAAAACTGAGGAAAAATTTATAGTTCATTGAGAAAAAGGTCTCATATCTCAAATATATAGAGGACTTTGTCAAATTTATAAGAATATGACTCAATCCCCAATTGAAAATGTTCAAAGGATATGAACAGGCAGTTTTTTGGTGAAGAAATAAGAATTATATATAGTTTTGTGAAAAATACTCTAAATTATTATTGATTAGAGAAATACAAACTCAAATAACTTTCAGATATGATTTCATATCTATCAGATTCACTAAAATGATAGAAGGGTAAAATGACAAATATTGGAGGGGATGTGGAAAAATCAAGACATTAATACACTGTTGATGGAAGTGGGAACTGACAGAATTATTTTGGAGAGGAATCTGGAATTGTGCCCCAAAAGTTATAAAACTGTGTCTACCTTTGACTCCGCAATACCCCTATAAAGTCAAAAGAAGCTATAAATTCTAAAATATTTATGGTAGCTCTTTTTGTGGTGGCAAAGAACTGGAAATTTAGGGGATACCCAACAATTGAGGAACAATTAAAGAAGTTGTGGTATATAAAAGACTATTGTCCTTTGTTCTCAAAGAAGACCATGACCTCAAGGAGGTGATGTCATGACATGCATGTGAATTGAGTGGGGGGTGCCGTGATGAGTCACCAGCCTCACTTTCTCCTCCAGAGCATCTGAGTCCAGGACTAGATATGGGTCTGGACAACTGGAGATGGCCCTGTATGCAGTTAGGAGACATTGGTCTTTAAAGTTAGGTCATTCCCAGGCCGCAGTTTGACTGAGGCAATGCCTATCCAGTGATTAAGGTTAGGTAAGAGAGAAATGAGGCAAAGAGACCAAGAATGACTACTCCCAAGAAAACATGGATAGACTTATATGAAATAATGAAAAGTCAAATAAATAGAATCAAGAATATGTTATATACAGTAACAGCAATATTGTTCAGAGAATAATTGTAAATAACCAAATCAGTCTGTGTATCATACTCAAATGAACTACAAAGGCCCTAAAAAGAAAGATGTTATCTGCTTCAGAGACAAAACTGATAAATAAAAGTATGAATAATACGATTTTATAGATATTTTAAACCTGTCATATGGTGGCAGAATGGGAAGGGAGAGAGGAAAGGAATTCAAAACTTAAAATGTAACAAAAAATAAATAAAAATTTTTTAAAAAGAAAATTATTTTAAATGGAGGATAGATTAAAGTAGAGAGAGATGAGGCAGGCAGATCTGCCAGTATGCTATTGTAATAGTCCAGGTGTGAGGAGATGAGAGTCTACACCAAAATAGTGGTAGGGTCAGAAGAGAGAAGGGAGTATATATGGCAAAGGAAAAATTAGCCAGCCATAGCGATAACTTGGATATGAGGGATGAGAAAGATACCAGGATGACACCTGGGTTGTGAACCTGAAGGATTGTGGGGACGGTGTTCAGTAAGAAGGAAAGAAGGAACTTCAACCGTGGGGAAGGAGGAGAGAAGGGAGGATGGTAGAAAAATGTTGAAAAACCACCATTGCATGTAATTGGAAAAATCAAATAAAATTTCAATTAAAAATTAGGGAAGGGAAGGAGAGGAAAAGATAATGAGTTCTGTTTTGGACTTACTAAATATGAGATGTTAACTGGATATTTGAGATATCTGAAAGACAATTGGAGATATAAGATTGGAGATCAGCAGAATTTGGGGCAGGATAGGTAGATTTGACAATCACTAGCTTTGAGATGGTGATTAAATCCATGAGAACTCATGAAGTTGCCAAATGAAGTAGTTTAGAGAAGAGAAGAGGACCAGGACAGAACTTTGAGGGACTCCCACAGTTTGAGAGCATGACCTGGATGAGAATCCAGCAAAGGTGACTGAGAAGGAGCAGCTGATAAATAGGAGAAGCAGGAGAGAGTGTTGCCCCCCCCAAAAGAGAAGAGAATGTCAGGGAGGAGAGAGTATAGTGAGTGCCTAAGGCTACAGAGAATTTAGGGTGATGAGGATTGAAAAAAGGTCATTAGATTTGGGAACTAAGAGAGCATTGATGTTTGTCCTTCATTCTCTATCTTTTTTTGAATTTTTATTATTTAAGGTAGTAGGGTTTTAAGTGACTTGCCCAAGGTCACACAGAGCTGTCCTTCATTCTTGAAGAAAACCAAGACATCAGGGAGGTGATGCCATGACAAACACATGAATTAGATTTGAATTAGGGGATACCAGTTTCCCTTTCTTCTCCAGAGCCATCTGGGTCCAGTAGACTGACTATGAATCAAGATGACAGGAAATGGCTCTGGATTTGAGGTAGCCAGGGTTAAGTGACTTGCCCAAGGTCATGCAGCTAGTAAGTAGCAAGTATCTGAGACCAGATTTGAACTCCTAATCCTCCTGACTCCAAGTGTCAGTACTCTCCATCCACTGTGAAACCTAGTCTCCTTAGAGATCATTAGTAACTTTATAGACAATTGTTTCAATGGAGTGATAAGGGATAGCCAGGTTGTAAGAGGTTAATAGGAGAGGGAAAGGAGAAGAAGTGAAGGCACCTATTGTAGAAACTTTTTTTGAGGAATTTAGTTACCAAGACATGAAGAGATATGGGATGATATTAATAGGGATGGAAGCATCAAAGGAGGATTTTTTCAGGATGAGGAAGACATGGACATGTTTGTAGGCAGTAGAAAATGAGCCAGTAGACAGAGATAGATTAAAAATAAATGAGAGGCAGTGGCTGGGTGGCGCAGTGGATAGAGCACTGGCCCTGGAGTCAGGAGTACCTGAGTTCAAATCCAGCCTCAGACACTTAATAATTACCTAGCCGTGTGGCCTTGGGCAAGCCACTTAACCCCATTTGCCTTGCAAAGAAAACCTAAAAAAAAATCAGGGTTGGGGCGGCTAGGTGGCGCAGTAGGGGCGGCTAGGTGGCACAGTGGATAGAGCACCGGCCTTCGAGTCCGGAGTACCTGGGTTCAAATCCGGCCTCAGACACTTAATAATTGCCTAGCCGTGTGGCCTTGGGCAAGCCACTTAACCCCATTTGCCTTGTAAAAACCTAAATAAATAAATAAATAATAAATGAGAGTGAAGATGATAGAGGGCAAAATCTGTTGGAGATGGTATGGAAAGGGATAGCCTGGGTTAGGAATAAACCAATTTATCATGTGAATCAAGGGGAAAGGAAGCGAGAGTAGTAAAATTTTTTATAGCATATCTATAGTAGTTTCTTAAATATTTGTTGACTATGTAACCTGACTGGGCTCCCATCCCCCAAAAATCAGGTATGTTAGATTTCAACTCTTTCTCAGGGTTTTTTGGTTTGTTTGTTTAGATTTTTGAAGGCAATGGGGTTAAGTGCCTTGCCCAAGCCCACACGGCTAGGCAATTATTAAGTGTCTGAGGTCGGATTTGAACCCAGGTACTCCTGACTCGAAGGCCGGTGCTCTATCCACTGTGCCACCTAGCCGCCCCTGAGGGTTTTCTTAAGGGGAAATTAGGGGAATTTAGGTTCTCTGCAAAAGGCTCCCTCACCAATGATGTTCTACCAATGGGAGGTCCCGTGTACCTCGGTTCCATTTAGCCCCTGAATATCAAATTAGCTTTTACTTTTTCTTTTTTTTCTCTTTTTTCAAGTTAGCTTTTATAAAGAAACGTTTACTCCAAAAGACATAATCAAAAATATTCATTATAGGGGCGGCTAGGTGATGCAATGAATAGAGCACCAGCCCTGGAGCCAGGAGTACCTGGGTTCAAATCCGACCTCAGACACTTAATAATTACCTAGCCTTGTGGCCTTGGGCAAGCCACTTAGCCCCATTGCCTTAAAAAAAATCTAAAAAAAAAATATTCATTACTTCAATATTTGGGAGGCAAGATCCCTACCCCCAGGTCCACCATTGCCTCAATCTCTGGGAAAGTAGATTAGGTTCGTAGTTTAGGTCAGCTTCTACAGAGCTTAATTCCAGTTCCAATTCCAACACCTGACCTTAGGCTTGAATTTTAAACTATGGCTTCTCTAGGGTCTGGGCTGTCTGACTGCACCAAGTAGCTTGCAATTCTGACTCCCGTCACTATGGCTCAATCTCCCAGGGCTTGTGGGTATCACTTCGGCTCCTCAAACTCAAAAGACAAAAAACATAGAACAGAAACAAACAAGTCTAGATCCACTTCTCCACTGAGGTGAGAGTGAGAGCAGGAGAAGTAGGTCCTTCCCCTCTCACTTGTTCTATTCATGGTGCTTGTACTGTGGATAACTTGAGATCTTCATACTCTGGACATGAGTGTAACAAATAGATGGCACCATCTTGGTCTCAACAGATTTTAAGAGGAAGCTTGTTTTGGTTTGCAACCAATCACAAGATGCTACATTTATCCACCTGTTAAGAAATGAAAAATGCTACCATCTCAGCAGATCTAATGATATCTGAACAAGATCCCTCAGGATACTTCTCCATAGATGATCTGGGTACCCAGATAAGACTGGGATACAATTAATTTAAAGGGAGAGAGAAGAGTTAGAATGAGAGGAGAAGAGAATATTTTAATTAAACCATGGCAAGAGAAAATATCCCATAGTAGGAAGTGACTGATAACTATTAAAAGGTGCAGAAAAGCCAATGAGGATGATCACTTTTGAAAAAAGGATACTCTGGGGTGGCTAGGTGGCACAGTGGATAGAGCATCAGCCCTGGAGTCAGGAGTATCTGAGTTCAAATCTGGCCTCAGACACTTAATAATTACCTAGCTGCGTGGCCTTGGGCAAACCACTTAACCCCATTGCCTTGCAAAAACTAAAAAAAAAGAAAAAAGGATATTCTAATTGAGGATAAAATGCTCATTGAAAGAGTAATTTCGATAGAGTAGTGAGGATAGAAGCCAGATTATGAAGTGTGCTAAGAAGAAAATAGTGGCATGAGGGGCAGCTAGGTGCCACAGTGAATAGAGCACCAGCCCTGGAGTGGAGGACCTGAGTTCAAATCCAGACTCAGACACTTAATAATTGTCTAGCTGTATGAACTTGGGCAAGTCACTTAATCCCATTGCCACAAGTAAATAAAATTTTTTTAAATGGTGGCACAGAGGTGGGAGGTAGTATGTGTGTATGTATTACAACTTTAAAAAAATTAACTGTTCAAAAGGAAATGGGGTAAGAAGCGAGTTCAGGTGATAGTCAAATATGCTAACAGGGGCAAGGCAAATCAAGGAAAGCCTTTCTTAGAATTGAGGAGATCTGAGCATATTTGGTAAGTACAAATGTAAAGAAAGGAAAACATTTAAGTTACATTTGGAGGGGGCAGCTAGGTGGCGTAGTTGATAGAGCACTGGCCCTGGAGTCAGGAGTACCTGAGTTCAAATCCTGCCTAGGACACTTGGTAATTACCTAGCTGTGTGGCCTTGGGCAAGCCACTTAACCCCATTTGCCTTGCAAAAATCTAAAAAAAAAAAAGTTACATTTGGAGAGAAGGTATGACCCCTGGATCAAGATCTTGGAAAAGAGAAAATCTGTATTGGAAGTGAACTATGAAAGATAGATCCATGCTTTAGGGTAGACTGGATGGTAGCTAATCACAAAAAGAAGAACTACTCAACTCTCATGTTATTTCTGTCTATTCTACCAAGGAAGAGGATCTTTAGAGGAGAAATGACAGAAAAAAAAAATGAGTTGATACCCTATTAGGTTAAGTAAAGAAATAAAGTTAACTAGCTGCCAGGGTAATTTTAAGTCATTCGTGTGATGACCCATATAATTAGGTGTTTAAAGAATAGTTAGATGTGGTTACTATGTCGCTAATGGTGACATGTTATTTTTTCAGTCAGGTTGGGTAACAACTTCATCTATTTATTTTTTTATCTGTCCTTTCCATTACCTGCCCCCTAACACTTAAAAAGAAAAAGAAAACCCCTTATTAAAAACATACATAGTCCATTACCCAGTTGATAATAATCAAATGATATTAACAGGTAGTTTTTAGATGAAGAAATTCAAACTATATAACTTTATATGAACTATTGATTAGAGAAATGCAAATTAAAACAACTCTGAAATACCATATGATAGGAAAGGAAAATGTTAATGGTGGAAAAGATGTGGAAAAATTGGAACACTAATGCATTGCTGGTGGAGTTATAAATTGATTAAACCATTCTGGAGAGAAATTTGAAACTATGCCCAAAAGGCTATAAAACTGCACTTACCCCTTGAATCAGCAATACCACTACTAGTTCTGTACCACAAAGAAATTATTAAAAAGGAAAAGAGTCCACACATACAAAAATATTTATAGCAGTTTTTTTTATTAATTTTTATTAAAGATATTATTTGAGTTTTACAATTTTCCCTCCAATCTTACTTCCCTCCCCCCACCCCCACGGAAAGCAATCTGTCAGTCTTTACTTTGTTTCCATGTTGTATCTTGATCCAAATTGGATGTGACTAGAGATAAATCATATCCTTAGAGAAGAGACAAGAATTCTAAGAGGTAACAAGATCAGACAATAAGATATGTTTTTTCCTAAATTAAAGGGAATAGTCCTTGAACTTTGTTCAAACTCCAAGGCTCTTTATCTGGATGCAGATCGCACTCTCCTTTGCAGACAGCCCAAAATTGCTCCCGATTGTTGCACTGATGGAATGAGCAAGTCCTTCAAGGTTGATCATCACTCCCATATTGCTGTTAGGGTATACAGTGTTTTTCTGGTTCTATAGCAGTTCTTTTTGAACTGGAAAAGAATTGGAAATTCTTTAGGGAATGGTTGAACAAATTGTGGTGTATAAGAATGTAATGGAATACTGTTTTTATAAGAAAAGATGAAAAGGTAGATTTCAGAAAAACCTGGAAAGACTTAGATGAACTGATGCTGAGTGAAGTGAGCAGAACCAGGAGAACACTGGACACAGCTACACTGTGCAACTTAACTGTTCTAAGCAGTAAAAAAAAACTGGTGATGGAAAATGCTAACCATATCCAGAGAAAGAACTCTGGAGTCTGATTATAGATCAAAGCATACTATTTTAGTTTTTTGTGTGATTTTTGCTTTTCCTTTCTCATGGTTTTTTTTTTTCCCTTTTATTTGGATTCTTCTTTCAAAATATAACTAATGTGGAAATATGTTTAATGTGATTGTGCATGTATAATCTATATCAAATTGCTTACTGACTTGGGAAAGGGGGAGAAAGAGAGAAAGGGAGAAAAATTTGGAACTCAAAATCTTACAAAAATGAATGTTGAACACTCTGTTTATATATAATTAGAAAAAATACTATTAAGAAAAACAAATAAATTATATATAAATATTTAAATTAAATATATAAATATATAAACCACATATAAATATATAAATAATAAATATAAATATAAAAATTATTTATTTATTTTTCTTAATAGTATTTGTAAATATATATGTATATACATTCCAGCAAAATAACTTTCCTACATTGGCCATGTCCAAAAATGAACAGGAGTCAGGAAAATCTAAATTCAACTTAGCCTTCAGATATTTACTAGTAACTTGACCCCAGTTAAGTCAGTTAACTTATTTCTGCCTTAGATTCATCTGTAAAATAGTAATAATAATTACATCTTTCTCACCGAACTGTGAGGATAAAATGAGATAATATTTGAAAAGTACTTTGTAAATCTTAAAGCATTACTTAAATGCTGACTACTATATTCATATACCATAATTTCTTTAGCTATCTTCCAGTAGGTGTAGCCCTTCAATTTCTAGATTTTGCCTACTATAAGAGCTTCTATAAATATTTTTATTCAAATAAATCCTTTCCTTCTTTCTTTTACTCTTTGGTGCATTGACCCAAAAATGGTATAGCAGAGTCAAAGATTATGCAGTTTAGTAATTTTTGAAGCCTACTTTCATATTGTCTAGACCAATTCACAGAACCATTAACAAAATACCATTGCTGGGTCTGTATCCCAAAGAGATTTTTAAAAGGGGGGGAGGGAGAGAACCTATTTATAAAAAATATTTATAGCCACTCTTCTTTTGGTGCCTAAGAAATTGAGGGGATGTCTATCAGGTGGGGGAATAGCTGAACAAGTAGTAGTGTGCTTGCAAGCAAACATTATTTGTGCTATAAGAAATGACAAATAGGATGATTTCAGAAAAATCTGAAAAGAGTTATATGAACTCATAAAGAGTGAAGTGAACAGAACCAGGAGAACATTGTACATAGTTAAAAATAATATTGTAAGATGAAAAATTGTGAATGACTTAGCTATTGTTAGTAATACAAGGATCCAAGATAATGCCAATGGTCTCTTAATGAAAAATGCTATCTGCCTCTAGAGAAAGAACTGATGTAAAAATACAAACCAAAGCAGTCTTATAAGTTTGATTAATTCCACATATATGGTTTGGATATGACACATTTTTCAGAGAAATTTGCTGCAAAGATTTTTGTCAATTTCCTATTTCCTTTTTAATTTTACTAGCAATAAATTTCTTTATGTAAAAGCTTTTTTAATTTTATATTATCAAATTTTATCTTCAACAATCCTCTCACTTGTTAGTTTTGAACTCTTCTATCCATATATCCTACAGATAATTTCTTCCTTGCTATTCTCATTTAATTATATCACCTTTAATATATTTCATATATTAATTTGGTGCTTATCTTGATATGTGGTACAAGATTTTTGTGTCTACCTAATTTTTGTCAATTGCTTTCCAGTTATCCCAGCAATTTTTGTCAAATAGCAAGTCTTTGTCCCAATAATTGAGATCTTTGAATGAATCAATCCTATGAAACTGTTTGTTTGCTTCTGTATGTTGAATAATAAATTTGATTAGAAAACTTTTTAAATTAGTATCCAATAATTTATAGACTAGTTTGCCACTGGGTACTGATGGAACCTTTCCTTCCTGCTTTTTCCTATTATTAACTTTAGATTCTTGACTGTTCTGCCATGTAAATTTTTATTCTTTTTTTCTAGATCTAGAAAAATAATCCTTTGGTGAGTTTATTGGTAAAGAACTGAATTAAATCAAATTAAGTATTATTGCTTTTTTTATTGTATTGGTTTAACTACCTTTGAGAAACTAATATTTCTCTAGTTATTTAGGTTTGTCTTGATTTCTATAAAAAGTGTTTTAGATTTGGATTCATATTGTTCCTAGTTATGTCTTGCTAGATATAAATCCAAATGTTATGAATGAAATTTCTAGCTCTCCCTGCAGAATTTCATTGTAATATTTTCCAACTTTGATGAATTTACTAATTGTTCAATGTTTATTTCAGTTAAATTTTTGGTTGGTTCTTAGGGATTTTCTAAGTAATTTTTTTTTTATTTCACTTTTTTAAGGCAATAAAGTTAAGTGACTTGCCCAGTTAGGCATTCATTACGTGTCTGGGGTTGAATTTGATCTCAGGTCCTCCTATCTCCAGGGCTTGTGCTCTATTTACTGCATTGCCTAACTACAAAAGAAAAAGGAATAGTTTTGTTTCCTATCAATGATTTAATCAAAGATCAAAAAAGAGGTGAAAGATACCTCAGGACTGGAAATAGACAAATATTCTCTTCTCTCCCTCCTTTTAAAAAAAGCTTCTATAAATTGTGATCAAGTCAAGTGAATTTGATCTGATTTAGCAGTAAAAATCAAGAATACATAGTATTCATCATGGACAAAACATGTCAGCCTAGTTTCATTTCCATTTTTAATTGGATTACCAGGCTGGTAAAATCCAGAGATTGACATAGAAATAGTTTACCTAGATTTTGGCAAAGCATTTATCAAATTCCCCATGCTATTATTACGGACAAGATGGGAAGATATAGGTTAGACAAGAATATAATTAGACAGATTCTAAATTGGTCCAGTGAACAGGCACAAAGAATGAATTCACTATAAATAAGTGGCTTGCTATTAGTGCAGAAGATTGCCTCCGGTGGAATACCCCAGGAATTGGTCTTATGCCATTCAACATTTTTATCAATGATTTGAATAAATGAAAAAAATGGCATATTATCCAATTTGCAGATGTTACAAATCTGGGAGGGATAGATGATAACACAATGCATTAGAGTCAGAATCCAGAAAGAACTCAGCAAGAGAAAGAAAATAGAGTTAAATAGAGTAAGTTGAAATTTATTAGAAACAAATGGAAGTTTTACTGTTGGGTTAAAAGAAAATTAACTTCCCAAGTACAAAAATACTTGGTGTTGGTAGAGCCATGGGTAGATAGGAGTTTGATTGAAAAATATTCTGGAAATTCTAATAGACTTCAAATTTAATAGAAGCCAGTATGATATGGCAGCCAAGAAAATGAAAATATTTTAGTCTATGTAAAGAGAAATTTAGCTTGCAGATTTTGAAAGGTGACAAATTATACATTGTATTCTGCCTTAGTACTGTATTAGAGAAGGATTTTGATAAACTTGAGATCACTTAGGGAAGAGCAGTCAAAATGGACAAGAGACATATCATCTGAATATCATTTGATTTAACTGGAGGAGATTCAGCCAGAAGAAGAGGAAATTTAGAAAACACTTGATAGTTGTCTTCAAGTCTAGAAGGACAAGGAGGGTTTGCCCCCTGACAAATGGAGACCCCCTGTTGATGAAGTTATAGCATATAAGATCCAAGTAACAGACAATGAGATATATGAGTATTTAACAAACTTTAAGTGGTTCATTTGAATCTTGTAATGATTTGAGGTTGAATTTAAATCTTGTAATGGTGAAAAGACTTTTGAGTGAACAATAGGAATAGGGCATTGTCCATTGAATGAAGGGGGAGACATTTCCTAATGCCTGTACATAGTTGCTTACTTATTATGTGGCCCATTGGACCCTGAGATCTTTGGGAACAGGGACTATCTTTTGTCTTTCTTTCTGGCTCATAGTAGGAACTTAATAAATATGTATGGATGATTTCTTCCAGCTATAATAGGATCATTTCATAGTTGGCAAGATAAATATTTTCATCAGATGTCAGGGATAAGAGGCAAACATAATGACTAGAGAAAAGAATACATTAAAATACTCTCATTTTGTTCTCTGTTAGTAGAGTACTAGTCAAAATTTAAAGGAGTAAAGACAAACCTTGAAAGATTCCCCTGGGTCCCTTGTGATTGGTGTGACAGACAGAAGAGAAGGAAAAGGAAAGACTGAAAGACTTGAACAAATAGTTACTTGCATCTCCCCTTAAATCATTTAGAAATATCTGATTTCTTCCTAAGTCTGGGGAAAATGAATGTTTCTCTAACAAATGTTGTCTTTTCCTTCACTAATTTCATTCTCCTTTTTTTTATTCCCTTTTAATTAGCAGATTTGATCTTTGCTTCATTGCTAAGATTAGTTTTCTGCAGGTTGAATTAGAGTAAATGTATCCCAGGGTCAGTTAATAACTTGAAGGAACAAAAATGGGAATTAGTAAGGAAGCTAGAAGAATTGATGAGGAGGAGAAGGAAGGAGAAATAAATTTTTTTAAATGAAAAGAAAATGTTTAGAGAGAGGAAGGGAAAAGAGAAGGAATATTGGAGATTTATTTGCATAGAAAACTAAATTTTAAGTAGATACTGCATTTTCCCTTCCATTAAAAAGCTTTTTTTCTAATGAGTCACCCTGATGTGACTCAAACTCAGGAAGACCTTATTAAGTTGGAAATGAATTGAATATGGGTCTAATGATAGACCTCTCTCCTTGCCAAGGGCAATCCTCCTTTGTATATTCTTGATGCTTTTCATCCTGTCTTATCTAGCAGATTGCTTACACTATCATCCTCTCTCTAGCTCTAATTTTTTTTTTAAGTTTTTGCAAGGCAAATGGAGTTAAGTGGCTTGCCCAGGGCCACACAGCTAGGTAATTATTAAGTGTCTAAGGCTGGATTTGAACTCAGGTACTCCTGACTCCAGGGCCAGTGCTCTACCTAGCCTCCACTGCTCTACCTAGCCTCCCCCCTTGCTCTAATTTTCAATCTTTCCCTATCTACTTGGTTTTTTTTCCATTGTCTATAGATCTACCCAAATTTCCCTCATCCTTAAAACTACTCACCAGACCCAATTATCACCTGCAAAGTTAGCATTCTGTATCTCTCTTCCTATCTCATTGACTCTACTTCCTCTTTTACGCCTAAAACTCTCCATCAGTTTCCAACCTTATCATTCTCTAAACTGCTCTCTCTAAAGTTAGAAACGATTTCCTAATTGCCAGATCTAGTGGCCCTTTTTCTCAGTTGTCTCCCTCTTTGACTTCTCTGCAGCATTTGAACTTTTGATAATCTCCTATGGGATATTCTCTCCTCTCTTTATTTTTGTGAAACTCATCTCTCTTGGCTCTTCACCTACCTCCTTTTGAGTCTCTTTTGACTGACTAGGATCTTTGTGATAACCATTGACTCTGGGTATACCCCAAGGCTCTTTCTGGGACCATTTCTTTTTTAAAAAATGTAATTTTTTAATTCAATTTTTTAATTTTGCTATTTAATGGCTACCAAGAAAAAAAAGAGCATTTACAAAATAGAAAAGGAAGACTATATATGAAATTGTGAATCTCTATTTTATACAACTTCCTTAAATGCAGTATATAATATATTCAACATATTATTTTCAAAGTTAAATTTTATTTTATTTTTAGATTTTTGCAAGGCAATGGAGTTAAGTGGCTTGCCCAAGGCCACACAACTATTAAGTGTCTGAGGCTGGATTTGAACTCAGGTACTCTTGACTCCAGGGCCGGTGCTCTATCCACTGTGCCACCTAGCCGCCCCCTAAATTTTATTTTTAAGAAAAAAAATCTTATTTTCCCTCCCACTCCTTCCCCACTGAAAAAGAAAAAAAAAAAGACTTTGTAACAAATATGAATAGTCAAGCAAAACAAATATTGACCATGTCCAAAATAATGCATATTTCTATCTATACCCTATCCATCACCTCTCAATCAAGACAGCATGTTCCATCCTGAGTCCTTTGGATCATGGCTGGTCATTGAATTGAAGAGAGTTGTTTGATATTTCATAGTAATTTGTTTTTAAAATGTTATTGCACAAATTATTCTGGTTCTGATCATTTCAATCTGCATCAATTGAGACAAACCTCAGGTTCCTCCTGAAATGATCCTTTTCATCATTTTAATATCACAATGCATTCATATACCATAATTTGTTCAGTCATTCTCAAAATAATGGATTCTCCCTTTGTTTCCAGTTTTTTTGTTACTATAAATTTTTTGTACTTATGAGTCCCTATCATCCCTTTGATCTCTTTGGTGCATAGATCCAAGTAGTGGTAATTGTTCAGTCAAAGGCTGTAGATGGTTTAATAATTTTGGGGGCATAGTTCCAAATTGCTTTCCAGAATGCTTTAGATCAGTTTACAACTCCATCAATAGTGTATTAATGTGCCCATTTTCCACATCACTTGATTTCTCTTTTTTGTCAACTTTAATAATCTAATGGTTATGAGGTAGAACCTCAGAGTCCATTTAATTTGCCTTTTTCTAATTACTAGTGATTTGAGGCTTTTTTTTAACATGGCCTAAATAATTTGGATTTCTTTCCTTGAGTACTATTCATATTTTTAAATAATTTATGTTTTAGAATGGCTCTTATTATAAATTTGAATCAGTTTCCTATATATCTTAAAATGAGAACTTATTGATCACATATGAAAATACAAATCTATTACGTACAACTTGCTATTCTTTTTAAATAGTTATCATGTAAATTTCTTTTTTTCTTTTCCCCCTCTTATTTTTGATCTTTTTTTCCATCCCCACCATAAAGATGGACACACACACACACAAACAGACACACACACACACACACACACACACACACACACAAAGACAAATGAATATACATTGATTGAGTGACTCACAGATCCTTACAACTAAAGGAAATTTAAGGTTCCTTCCACTTAAGGCCTATGATCCTGAGATCCTGTCTGTGTATTTCAACACAATGTTTGCCTCTCTAAATTTGTTAGCTCTCACATGCGTAACTAGTTTCTTGACCATAAGATAACCTGTCAGTATCCTTGCATGTGACATGAACTTAATATTAGTTGATATCGAAGGAACTGAATTAATAATTATAGAGATTGTGCCATTCTCTTTTCTAACAAAATTTAAGATGCTTTAAGATGTACAACTGTAGTACATAGTGCTTGTGTACACATGGGTAGGAAATATCTGTTCTAAATATCTAAATTTAGACTCAGGTTTTGTCATTAGTCTTTGCCACTGCATCATACTTCCTTTATAAAATTACATATTGATTTATGAATTTTCAAATTAAATAGGACCATGGATTGAGATCTGGAGGAGATATACAGCTTTTCTAACTCCATTTAAAAAATGAGGCAAGTGGAGCAGCTAGGTGTTGCAGACCTGGAGTCAGGAGGACCTGAGTTCAAATTTGAGCTCAGACACTTAATTATTGCCTAGCTGTATGACCTTGGGCAAGTCACTTAACCCCATTGTCTTAATAATAAAATAGTTTAAAAAAAGATAAAATTTGAGGAAGCAAGATCCACAGAGATTAAGAGATTGACTCAAGTTCTAGTAGAGTTAGGATTTGAAACCAGGTCCTCTGACTTCAGTGCTTTTTTTGGCATTATTCTAAAATGCTGTCCTTCAACATATATATATATATATTAACACAAATGCATAAATATTATAAACATATAACATATTTATATATAAATATCACAGTTTTACTGGAATGGAATATAATATTCCTTCTATTTAGAGAACATCTTTTTGACTTAGTAATGGCTTATTTTTTTTTTACGAGGCAATGGGGTTAAGTGGCCTGCCCAAGGCCACACAACTAGGTGTTTATTAAGCGTACAAGCCAAATTTGAACTAAGGTACTCCTGAATCCAGGGCCAGTGCTCTATCCACTGCGCCGCCTAGCCACCCCATGGCTTATTTTTCTAGAGAACTTTCAGGGTAAATTTTTTTTATTTCATTAAGTATTTCCCAATGATATGTAAAAAAATTAAACAATCATTTTAAAAATTTGAGTTCTAAATTCTTTCCCTCCCTACTGCTCCTTCCCCCTCCTTGGGAAGGCAAGCAATTTGACAACAATTATACATGTGAAGTCATGTAAAACATTTTTCATATTAACCATTTTACAAAAGAAAACAGAAAAAAAAGAAAAATAAAGTGAAAATAGTATGCTTCAATCTGCATTCAGTATTCATCAGTTCTCTCTCTGGATATGGACAATGTTTTTTATCATACATCCTTTGAAATTGCCTTAGATCATCATCTTGATTGGAGTGAGTAAGTATTTCACAGTTGATCATCATTACAATATTGCTTTACTGGGTTCAGTGTTCTCCTGGTTTTGCTCATTTCACTTTCATCTTCCCAGGTTTTTCTGAAACATTCCCTTCATCATTTCTTATATTAGAATAGAATTCCATCATACTTATATACCACAGTTTGTTCAGTCATTCCCCAATTCTTTTCCACTACAAAAAGAGCTGCTATAAATATTTTTGCACATCTAGAACTTTTCTTCGATCTCTATGGAATAATGGCTTGATAGGGATATCACTTGGTGGGTATCTATTTTTTTTTTGCGTCAAAGATTTGCAATTTTTTTTATAACCCTTCAGGAGTAGCTCCAAATTATTCTCCAGAATGATTTGACTAGTTCATAGCTCTCCCATAAGTGCATTATGTCCTAATTTTTCCACATTCCCTCAAGCATTTGACATTTTCCTTTTCTTTCATGTTAGCCAATTTAATAGTCAAATATAAGTTACTTTGTTTGCATTTCTGTAATCAGTGATGATTTATTTATAGCATTTTTTTCATTTGACTGGTGTTAGCTTTGATTTTTCCTTCTGAAAACTTGCCTATTTTCCTTTGACTATTTATCAATTGGGGAATAGTTCTTATTTTTTATAAATTTGGTTCGGTTCCCTAAATATTTGAGAAATTAGATTTTAATTAGAGAAAGTACTGAAAAAAATCCTCTCTTACTTTCCTGTTTTTCTTCTATTTTGGCTGTTTGTTTTGGTGTGCAAAAGTTTTTTAATTTCATGTAATCAAAACTATCTATTTTACTTCCTATAAACCTCTCTATCTCTTGTGTGGGCATAAACTCTTCCCTTATTCATAAATCTAAAAGACACCTTTTCCCATACTCCTCTAATTTATTTATGTTATCACTCTTTACATCTATTTATCCATCTTGACCTTATTTTGATATACAGTATGAGATATTGATCTATGTCTCATTTCTGCCACATTGCTTTCTAGTTTTCCCAGCAGGATCTTTGGGTTCATCAAACAATGGGTTATAATGGTCATTTGCTATTGTGGATTATATACTAATCCTTTCCACTAATGTCTGTTTTTTAGCCAGTACAATACTGTGTTTGTTTGTTTTTTTTTACTTAAGGCAATGGGGTTAAGTGACTTGCCCAAGGTCACAGCTAGGCAATTATTAAGTGTCTGAGGCCAGATTTGAACTTAGGTGCTCCTGACTCCAGGTTGGTGCTCTATGCACTGTACCACCTAGCTGCCTTCATAATGTTTTGATGATTACCATTTTGAAATATGAAATTTGGAACTGATAAGCTACCTTCATTTACTTTTTTCCATTGATTCCTTTTATATTCTTGATATATATATATATATATATATATATATATATATTTTAGGTTTTTGCAAGGCAAATGGGGTTAAGTGGCTTGCCCAAGGCCACACAGCTAGGTAATTATTAAGTGTCTGAGACCGGATTTGAACTCAGGTACTCCTGACTCCAAGGCCACTGCTCTATCCACTGCCCTACCTAGCCACCCTGATTCTTCTATATTTCCAAATGCATTTTGTTATAATTTTTCCTAGCTCTGTAATATAATTACTTGTTATTTTGATTGTTATATCTTTTTTAAAATATTGGTTTGACCTATCCATGAGCAATTACTATTTCTCAGATTGTTAAGATCTGTCTTTATTTGTGTAAAAAGTGTTCTGCAATTGTGTACATTTAATTCCTGAGTTTATCTTGGTATCTTAGCTCCCCAAGTATTTTATATTGTCTGGAGTAGATTTAAATGTAATTTCTCTTTCTATCTCTTGCTGTTGGAGTTTTTTTTTTTTTTTTAGATTTTGCAAGGTAAGGGGGTTAAGTGGCTTGCCCAAGGCCACACAGCTAGGTAATTATTAATTGTCTGAGGTCAGATTTGAACCCAGGTACTCCTGACTCGAAGGCCGGTGCTCTATCCACTGGGCCACCTAGCCGCCCCCTTGCTGTTGGATTTTGTTGATAATTTAAGTGGGTTTATTTTGTATCTTGCAACTTTGCTGAAGTTATTTGTTTCAACTAGCTTTTTAGTTGATCCTCTAGGGTTCTCTAAATATACCATCATATCTACAAAGAGTGATAATTTTGTTTCTTCATGGCCTTTTCTAATTTCTCCAATTTCCTTTTCTTGTCTAATTATCTTAGTTAGCGTTTCTAGCAAAATTATGACTAATAATGGTGATAATGGACATCCTTGCTTCATCCCTGATGGTACTGGGAAGGCTTCAAGCTTATCCCCTTTACAGATAATACTTGCTCTTGGTTTTAGATATACTACTTATTATTTTAAGAAAGATTCAGATAATGCTTGCTCATGGTTTGGGATATATCATTTATTATTTTAATAAAGGCTTCATTTATTCCCATGCTTTCTGGTGTTTTTAATAGGAATGGTTGTGCTTTGTCAAAGACCTTTTTTTGCATCGATTGATATAATCATGATTTTTTTGCTTTTGTTCATGGTTTGGGGTATACCATTTATTATTTTAATAAAGGCTTCATTTATTCCCATGCTTTCTGGTGTTTTTAATAGGAATGGTTGCACTTTGTCAAAGACCTTTTTATGCATCGATTGATATAGTCATGATTTTTTTGCTTTTTGCTGGTTCATTATGCCCTGCATTCCTGTATAAATCCCATACAACAACCTACATTTTTTTGAAAGACCCATCTTCTTACTTGAAAAAAACAACTATGACCTAGATATTTCTGATCTGTGTCTTTTACTATGATGAGTATTGGTCAAGAGGTTAATTAATTCTCAAGAAGAGACTGATGAGAGATGAAAGAAGGAGGATTACTCGAACAGAAGAAGGGCTAGGCTGGACCTCGTCCTTAATCCAAAGGAAGGAATGGAGCTGTAACTTGGCCGGGCAGCCCCACAAGGTTAGGCCGACAGCACAGGTCAGCTCCGCCGCTACCATCTGGTGCCTTCCAAGGAGAGGAAGATGGAAAGGCTTGGCCCTGGGCTCCCATCCCCAAGGTGAGCTCTCCATTCCGTGGCCCATCTGCTGCCCGGATTGAACTGAGCACAGCCGTGCCAGGCCATGGAAGACTGTTCCTCCCTGCTCGCCTTCGCACAATGTCTGGCTGCCCTGGGAGACTCGGGGGCAAAGTCATTGAAATTCAGTTGGACATCTGTTCCAGGAGACGAGTGCGCGGAAAAAAAAACCGATTCCCTTTTCAACTGGGCCTTCCTCCCTTGGTCCCACCCCCTGGCAGGCGCTTCCCGGAATCTCCCTGGCTGGGAGCAGCGGCCTCCCCTGCCCTGCCCGCCTCCCCTCCCCGGGGCTGGGCCGGCCCGAGCCGAGCCAGCCGCCTGCGGGCCCCGCGAAGGCCGAGGGGGGAGCCGCGCTGGCGGGAGCCGCGCTAGCGGGAGCCACTCACCCCCGGCACAAACCCGGGCCAGAAGCACGAGGCAGCCATCCTTCTCCCCCCTTTCACTTTTTTTTTTTTTTGGCCCGGGGGTTTGTCTCTTATTTCCTTCCTCCCCAGCTTGGCTTCTCCTTTAAAAGTTTCATGCCTTCTAGACTTCATCCCGTGAGTCCTGCAAGTTTTCCTGGCTTATTCTTTTGGCTTTAATAGGTATCGATTTGATTTTTTTCACTTCAAACCTCTTGTTTTTTTTTTTCATTTTCGCACAAATGAAAAAAAAATATGCTTCGGAAAATAGAAAAAGCACCCTGTGTCAGTTTTTTATGTTATAGGATCTTTGTAAGAAACAAACTCATAATGTGATTATGAGGATTCCCCGGTTAAGAATGAATAAAGTAAACGTGTTATTTGACTGTCTTCCTGAGAATTCCAGGGGAGATATTTTCTGATATGATTTTGCAATATGAACATTCCATTTAACAAACACTTATTAATCCTCCACCTATCTGTGCTAGGAGCTGAGCAAGGTGGGAAAATGAATGTAGATGTACTTTTTGTCCCCTTGCCATTTAGAATGGGGAGGGGAGAAGGAGCTATTATTTTGTACTGAGACTGTGGAAAGGACTTGGAGAAGGAGCCTGGCTCAGGCTGCCACTAGCTGCAAGACCCGGGGCCAGCTCTGAACCCCAATTTCCTCAACTGTCAAATTGGGAGTAGGAGACCAAAGGTTTGTATACCATCCAAATGCCTCAGGGCTATGCATTATGAATACTTCCTTTGAGAAGATAGACCTGAACATTAAATAGCAGCTAAAAATAAAATTAATTATATTTGAACAGACAGGAAATGACTCATTATTGGTGTGCAGATCATTCCTGCTTTGTTAAAGCCAAGGTTGAAATTAGCACAAAGTTATGGAAGAGATAAAGGAGAAGAAACCAGGATCTAATTGATTTGATGTTTAACTTGGAGTCACACAAAGGCTACATCCGGCCTTCAAACATGCCAGCACTTTTCAATTATAATCCCGCCTTCCATTCTGATGGTTGATTATTTCATATTTTAAGCATCTGCTCATGCTTCTTGATGATCTTTAGTTTTTTAAGTATCTCTTTTATGGTAAAGGAAATAATGGTCGCCCTCTGCCTATTATCCACTTTGTACATTGAGCATCATTTTGAGAAGATGACCTGTTTATGCTTTTTAGGGAAAAACTTAGATATGAATTTAAGCTTTGTTAAAGAGATTTCCTTAGGATTCCCAGGAAGGAGCAGAAAAAGGCAGAGAACCCCTCAAATAACACATTCCTTATCTTTTCAGTCTGTCTTTTCCAATACCAAATCTAGGTTTATTCCAAAACCAGATCTAGAACCCTTCTGTGGGAGGACAGAGCATACTACACTTCACAATTTATATATATGTGTGTGTGTGTGTATATATATATATGAATGTATATTTATATAAACAATATGTATATATCCTTATGTAAATAATGTGTAATAAATTATAGTTAGTAATTATAAACAATAATATAAACAATTATGATGAGTAATTATAATAATATAAACAATTATAAAGAATAATATAAAGAATATTAAGAATATAATGTTTGTAAGTTATAAGCAAAATTATGTATAATTACATAAATACATAATATATATACATAAAATATGTAGTACAAGGTGTTCCCTTCTATAAAGAGGTATGAATCTGCCTCTATAACCATGTGTATAAATATATGCATGTATGTGTGAATAGTATTTAATTTTCTATGTTCTATTTTTCTTTTTTTTGTTTTTTGAATTTTACAATTTTCCCCCAATCTTGCTTCCCTTCCCCCATTCCCCACAGAAGGCGGTCTGATAGTCTTTACATTGTTTCCATGCTATACAATGATGAAAATTGAATGTGTTAAGCGAGAGATCATATCCTTAAGAAAAAAATAAAATATGAGATAGCAAAATTACATAATGAGATAATTTAAAAAAAATTAAAGGTAATAGTTTTGGGTCTTTGTTTAAACTCCACAATTCTTTCTTTGGATACAGTTGGTATTCTCTATCACAGATATCTTCATATTGTCCCTGATTGTTGCACTGATGAAATGAGCAGTCTATTAAGACTGATCATCAATCCCATGTTGCTGTTAGGGTTGTACCTATTTTTCTTGTCAATAAAATGTAAGTTCATTGAGGACTAGTATTATTTTATTTTTGTCTTTATAACCTCAGGACATCGTGCAATGCCTAATAAGTGTTTGTTGAATTGAGGTAAATTAAAAGAAAAAGAAAAAAGAAAAATGAGAAAAAATTACACACAATTAAAACAACTCCAAACTGAAACTTTTAAATGCATTGTTACTAAAAAATGGGAAATTTTAAATGATTATACACGTTTCCTAAAGAATTTTAAGTTATACAAATCAATTGCTATAAAAAAGAAGTAGTTAAAAAGATATATAAACTTCCTCATCCAGCAAATGTTTGGTCTCCTTTCCAAGTAGAAATAGATGGCAAACCAGGTTTGGAATATAAACTTATTTGCAAAATGTTATGGAGGAGGATGGTGGAAATTTAGAATTATAGAACAGGAAGAAAATTGGAGGAAAAACAAACTTGCAGAAATTTTGGAAAGAAACCTAATTAAATAAAGTCATTCCAAGTATAGGTAAGGACGAAACATGAAAGAAATTAACAAACAAGAAAAATGGGAAAGATCTATAAAACAAAATGTTTCTTATAAACTGCCCTAAAGGGCAGTGATACCACCGTTAGACACATATCCAAAACAAGTTAAAAAAAAAAGGAAACACATGTATATATAACAAAATATTTATAGCAATGTATGTATAATATATATGTCAGAAAAAATATAGCAGCATTGGTTATAGCAAAAAATTGGAAATAAAGTAATTTCTGGTCAATTGGGGAGTGCCTGAACAAGTGGGAGCATAAAAATGTAATTAAATATTATTGGTAAGAAACAATCATCATTAGTAATTGACTCTTGGAAAACCATATACATACATTTCATATATATATATATACATATATATATGCATATATATAAATATATATATATATTTTTTTTTTTTTTTACAGCAGAGTGAAATGAAAAGAATGGGAGAACAATTTATACAATGACCACAATAACATAAAGAAAGCCACTTTGAGACACTACAAAATTCTGATCCATGCATTGCTAATCAAGAGTTCTAAAGACTTATGATGAAAGCATATATCACCTTCTTCTTTGCAAACAGGTGATGAACTAACAGTGCAGACAAGATGAACATTTTCAGATTATGTTCTCTAAATCAGTTTTCTTTGCTTGACTTTGTGGCTAATGAGAGCTTCTCTGTGGGGTTGGAGATGAATTGAATGGATAATTGTGAAGATTCTAAAAGAGTAAAAGATAGAAAATAAAATATTTTAAATATACAGTATATCCAGAAGAAAACAAAAAAGAATTTCAGAATTCAAACAAGCAGGACAATTCCTACCATGTTAAATGTGATGTACTTCCAAAAATATAACTGAAGTTCAGTTTTATACAAAATTCTCATTTTCTTCTTAGCACACTTAAATGTTCATGTTAATTGATTATTCAGTTCATTATAAAAATTTTTTTAAGTAGTTGCCCTAAATTATGTACACACACTCCATTATGGAGACCATACAACTTTAAAGATGGTGTGAGATTAATTCTCAAGATAGACAAAGAAGAGATATTGCCAAAGGCATAAAAAATTTCATAAATCATTATTATTACAAAAAAAGTAACAGAAAATGCCAATAAATTCTGTTTGATATACCAACTTTTCCATTAATAAATTTTGTTTTCTTTTGTTTTTTGAGAATGGGTCTTTCTGTCTTTTGTACACTGGAAGTACAGTTGTCCTGCTATAGGCCTGTCCCTATTGCTGATGGGCACAGAATTTTTGACCTGCTCTTTTCCCATCTTGGCTTTTTGGTTTGCCACTCCTTGGGCATAAACTTGTGGCCACCAACTCCCAAAGACTCAACTTACTGACTTAGTGTGGACATTAGATTGGCTTCAGTTGTATTGCAGTTCAGTACTCAAACTATTCACCAGATTCAGCAGGAATTTCAGATGTGTGTGATCCATGCCAAGTTGACCCAAAATTGTTATGAAAAAATCTATACATAGGGGCAGCTAGGTGGCACAGTGGATAGAGCACCAGCCCTGGAGTCAGGAGTACCTGAGTTCAAATCCGACCTCAGATACTTAATAATTACCTAGCTGTGTGGACTTGGGCAAGCCACTTAACCCCATTGCCTTGCAAAAAAACTAAAAAAAAAATCTATACATAGTAGGAGGCAGCATGCACAGTGGTTAGATGACATCTCAGAGTCAAGAAGAGCTGGGTTCAAATGTTCTCAATCTCTTGTTTAGTTATAAACTTCTCCTCTCTTCATAGATATGACAGATAAACCATTCTTTGCTCTCCTAATTATGATATCACCATTTGTGTCTAAATCCTTAACCATTTTGTATCCCCTCAATTTCCAATTCTTTTTAAAAGGGAGACTTTCACAAATTATATTCTATAGTGAACTAAATCTTTATAGGCAAGAGTGACTGAAAGATAAAGGAAATATAAAATCTTCTTGTATTATTATTTATTGAATAAAAAAATTTGACTTCTTTGGAGCAAAATTTTGCCTTAAAGGCTCTTTAGCTCCTTCCATGGAGGTTCAACCCAGGGCATAGGTAGCTGTGTGACTCATGCAAGTGACAACTTCTGGAGTCGTCCTTACTGGTTTTTTTTAGCTCAGAGATATCTAAATATTCCCAGAGTTATGCTTTTTGTTTCTCATTTTTGTTAGTCTTCCTTTACAAATTTCTCTGCAATCTCTTTTTATTTTTATTTATTTATTTTTTAGGTTTTTAGCAAGGCAAATGGGGTTAAGTGGCTTGCCCAAAGCCACACAGGTAGGTAATTATTAAGTGTCTGAGGCCAGATTTGAATCCAGGTACTCCTGTCTCCAGGGTTGGTGCTCTATCCATTGTGCCACCTAGCCACCCCATCTGCAATCTCTTAATGGATCCAATGGCTTTTCTTAATTCCCATTCTCACCCTCTCAGTTTCTTGACTCCTAGCCACTTTCTTCTGGGTGTCCTCTCTTCCCTTAGCTTCCAGAATCAAGCTCTCTTTCCAGTTCTCCTTCTACCCTTTAAAGAGTTTCCTTCTCAGACACTTTTTTGGGTTAATCATTCATCTCCCAAGTTCTTTTCTGGGCCCTCTGCTTTTCCTAATTTCTCCCTTAATCGTCTTATCACCTTCCAAAGATCATCTTTATGGGGTTGACTGTTGAATTTAAATGTTCAGTTCTAATTGTAGCTCTGCATTGTCAGCTATATCCTAGACAGCTCCACTTGGATCTCCCATTAGCATCTCAACCTCTACATATCTAAAATGGATATTATTATTTTCTCTCCTACAACCACTGGTTTTGAAACTTGCCTATTTATACTGAAGGTATCATCAACCTCCAGGCACCTAAGTTCACATAATCAAAAGACATTTTTGATTTTTCCCTCCCTAATCTCCCAGATATTCATCCAGTTATTATATTTTGTCACTTGTACTTCTACAGTTCTTCGATCCATTCTCTTTCTCTCCCCTCAGAGAGTCACCACTCTAGTTCAGGGTCTTAAATTCTCTCACCTAATAATAGACTCTTAATAAGTTTTCTTTTTTTTTTCCATCTCTTCCCTCTTCAACCTAACATCTACAAAACTGCCAAAATAATTTTTCTAGCTTGTAAGCCTGACCATAGCATACATACCTATTCTTAAATCACCATTAATTTTTTATTTCCTAAATAAATATATTTATTTATTAAAAATAAATTAAATAGGGGCAGCTAGGTGGCGCAGTGGATAGAGCACAGGCACTAGAGTCAGGCATACCTGAGTTCAAATCCGAACTCAGACACTTAATAATTACCTAGTTGTGTGGCCTTGGGCAAGCCACTTAACCCCATTGGCCTTGCAAAAAATAACCAAAAAACCTAATCTGACTCTGGCCTCCCTTTCCAGGCTTATTTTATATTATTCTATATTCTGGTCAAATTAGTCTACTTGTACATAAAGTTGTCATCCCATTGCCCACCTCTGGACCTGTTCTCATAACTGGAATGTACTCTTCCCCACCTCTGCCTCTTAGAACCCTCAACTTCTATATTTAACTCAGATTCTCTTCCCATGGGATATCTTTCCTGATGTCCCTGGTTATTAGTGATCCCTCCTTCCTTGAGTTCTATATTATATTTATTTATCTGTTTAAATGTTACCTTTCCCCATGAGGATTTCAGCTCTATTAAGACAGAGGTTTTCTTTTCTGTCTTTTTATCCCCAGCTCCCAGATAGCTAAACTAGTGGAGCCTAGAGTCAGTAAGACTTGACTTAAAATCTGGGCTAATAACATTTACCAGTTGTGTGACATTGGGAAAGTCAATTAAGCTGTTTTCTCAAATGTAAAATGGGGATAATAACAGCATCTACCTCCTAGGGTGGTTGTAAAGATCAAATGAGATATATTTAGGGGCAGCTAGGTGGCACTGTGGATAGAGCACCAGCCCTCGAATCAGAAGGACCTGAGTGTAAATCCAACCTCAGACAATAATTACTTATCTATATGATTTCTCTCTCATCACATTCAATTTGTATCAATGTACACCATGGAAACAATGTAAAAGACTGACAAACTGCCTTCCCTGGGGGTGGGGGGTGGGGGGGAGGGAAGTAAGATTAGGGGAAAAATTATAAAACTCAAAAATAAATAAAATCTTTAAAATTAAAAAAAATCCTCTGGAGTCTTTGTTTAGGCAGTTAAGACATGAATATAAGCAAGTCAGGATGTTTCTTGGACATTGATATGTAGACTGACAACATTTTTTTCCACCTGCAGCTCTCATTTTCTTTAAAATTGCACTTACTAGTAATGTTAATTTTTTTGTACCACTTTTGAATGGAAAATCTGCTAAATGCATGTTTGATCAAAGAGCCAACTCCTGTGTCACCTTAGGAAATAAGTCACTCTTGATTACTCTTGTTTCTAGGGCTTTCTTTTCCAAATTATCATGATAATTTTACATGGTTCCATAATAAATGTATAGATGTAAAAAAAATTACTTATTTGTGTGTCCTTGGGCAAGTCACCTAACCTTATTGCAAAAACTAAAAAAAAAAAGAGATCATATTTGCCAAGCACTGAACACATTTTTCCATAGTACAAGTATGCATTAGGCACTTGATAAGTGCTTGTTGAATTAACTGAATTGTCAATAGTATACACTATTAAGCATTCACTGTATGCAAAGTATTAGGCCCTGCAGGAGGTATAAAGAAAGAAATACAGATTGTTTATATAACTTAAATGTTCAAATCTGATAATCAAAAAAAAGTCAAATAAAAAATTTTGAGCTCCAACTTCAGCCATCAAATTAAAAACTATACTTAAATTTTATCACATTCAGTGTTGATAGTATTTTGGAGCAATTTGCACTGTTGCTGGAGATATGAATTAATATTATCTTTGAAAGGACATTAACAATATTAGCATTATCAAACCGATCTTAACTTTTGAACCAATGACCTTAAAGCTATGACTATATCTGAAGGTGGGTAAATGGGGGTAGAAGACTTGTCAGTTTACAAATATTCATAGTGTATTTGTTTGTAATCTCCAAAAACTTGCTCTATGTGGACAGTGATTGATGATTGAATGAACTGCTTTATACCAATATAATAGAATATTATAATTATATAAAAATGACAGATGTGAAGACTATAAAGAGATATGGAGAAGCATATAAAGAAAGAAAAATAAGAATAGCGTATACAGAAGAATCAGAACAGTATACTTAAATGAAATCACTACAAATAGATGAAAAATGAAAGGAAATTCAGACAGTAAGAACTTAAGAAAAGATTGTTAATTGAGTTTGGAAGAGTCAAAAGAGACACAATGAAAATATTTATTTTGTGTAAGTTAATAGATGTGCTTTTTTCTATTTAACAAATTTTAATTATTTTTTTAGTTTAAGACTTTGCATCTGATTTCTTTCCAGGTTTATTTTATTTTATTTTTTTATTGTTTATTACATATTCTGTACTTAACTCTCCCAATCTCCAAAAGTGTTGATAGTTTGGGTCCCCTAGATGATAGCTGCTGCATTTTCCTTAAGGCTACACCTGCTAGGGGTTACCCTGAAGGATTTGGGAGATGGTTTACAAGATCACAAGCCCCTAGCAGTATAATTTTCTCTAAGATATCAATTAGCTAGATTTAATTAGCTTTTAGAAATGGATATTTATTATTCCCTATGTACTATACTTGCACAATCATTTCTCTAAAGGTCTATAACACAATCTCCATCAGTATATAAAGAGTGAAAGGGAAAGCTTGAAAATTGTTTTGCTAGAATCCTTATGAAGCTCCCTTCAGGTATGGTGTTAAGTTATTTTGCTGGGTTCTTTTTTTAGAATGTACCTTTCCTTTCCTTGTCCATTCTGTCCTTGTTTCCTGATATGGCTGTTTCCAGGGATACTGGAAAAGTTGGCCAAGACACCAATATGAAATCCAAAATCCTCCAAGTCCTTTGAGTCCAGAAGTTCCTCTTCTAGTCAAGGAGAATGAAGTTGAGGGAAGGTTCTTTTTTTTTCTCCCAAGTCATTCTTTCTTAGTAATTTTTTTGGAAGGTCCTCCTATATATTGGGAGAATTTTGAATCTCCAGGTACTGGATTGTTATTTTATAGAAGACCCACAACTCAAGGGGAAGTTTTCCCACCAATCTGAACAGATTTTCTGTCACACCTTGTTCACAACTATGATTGATTCATTCCTGAGATGTATTCTCACCTAATAAAAAGTATCAGGATCTACTGACACATGGTGATTATAAGTCATGCTCTTAAATTTATAATAAAGATGAACCTAAATTCAAAATAATTGAATTGAGAGTTTTGTTTAAATTTTTTAGTTTGTGACCCAAAGCAAAACAATTGTTACTGCAGAAAGATCTGAATCAGGGTAATAATAGCTAGCTAGCATTTATAGAGTGCTTTAAAGGTTGTGAAGCACTTTATTTTTTTTTAATTTTTTTTAGGTTTTTGCAAGGCAAATGGGGTTAAGTGGCTTGCCCAAGGCCACACAGCTGGGTAATTATTAAGTGTCTGCGACCTGATTTGAACCCAGGTACTCCTGACTCCAAGGCGGGTGCTTTATCCAATACCCACCTAGCTGCCCCTGTGAAGCACTCTATGCATCTTATTTCATGAGATCCTTACAACAACTCTGTAAGGTTGGTGCTATCATTATCCCTGTTTATAGATGAAGAAACAGATTGAGAGAGAATAAGTGACATGCTCAGAGTTAGCCAATTGATAAGAATCTGAGATTGGTTTGGAACTCATGTCTTTCTTTTTTCTAAGAGTAATTCTCTATTAATTTTCACCACCCAAAATTGAGACACTAATGCTTTGTTGGTGGAACGGTGAACTGATCCAATCAACCTGGAAAGCAATTTGGAACCATGGTCCAAAGGGCAATAAACCTGTGCATACCATTTGATCCAGGAATACCCTAGGTCTGTAACCCAAAGGATCATAAAAAACCTGGGAAAGTCTCACGTTCAAAAATGATTTATAGCAGCTTTTTTTTGTAGTGGCAAAGAATTGGAAAATGAGGGAATACCCATCAATGGGGGAATGGCTGAACAAGTTATGGAATATGAATGTTATAGAGAACTATTGCTCTGTAAGAATTCATGAACAGCTGGACTTTAGAGGAACATGGAAAGATTTGCATGAGCTGAATGAAGGGAGCAGAACCAAGGAACATTTAACTACAACATTGTGAGATGATTAGCTGACAGGTGCAGCTCTTTTTTTTTAAGTTTTTTTTTTTACAAGGCAATGGGGCTAAGTGGCTTGCCCAAGGCCACACAGCTAGGTAATTACTAAGTGTCTGAGACCGGATTTGAACCCAGGTATTCCTGACTCCAGGGCCAGTGCTCTATCCACTGCGCCACCTAGCTGCCCCTGGGAGCAGCTCTTTTCAGCAGTTCAGAGACCAAGAACAATCCTGAAAGACTTGCTATGGAGAATACTATTCACATCAGAGGGGAAAAGACTATGGATTCTGAATGCAGAGCAAAGCATACTTATATTCACTTCTTAAAAACTTTTTTATATTTTTCCTTTATCATGATTTTCCCCCTTTAGTTCTAATTCCTCTTTTACAACATGACTAATAAGGAAATGTTAACCTGATTGTACATGTGCAACTTTTATTAGATTGTTTGCTGCAATGGGGAGGGGGGAAGGAGAGAGGATGATAGAAAAATGTTGAAATACTCAACTTAAAAACTACTTTTGCATGTAATTGGAAGAATTAAATTAAAAAAATTTCAATTGTCTCTGTTAAGAGGAATTTTTTTTTTTGTCATCCAGCTATCTCTATTAAGAGGAAATGTTTTCAATGATGCAATCATGCAGATAAGACTAGATATGATTAAAAACTCAATAGACTTGGGTCTATTGAGTGGCAGCTCCACTTACTTTTGTGAACTACAGGTTATTTATTCATAAAAGCCTTAGGTCATATGGCCTAGTCCAGATCACCAGTGTTATATCCAGGACTCAGATCTAAGTGTTCCATTGTAACCATTCAATCTATGTCACTAGCACCAGTGTTATATCCAGGACTCAGATCTAAGTGTTCCATTGTAACCATTCAATCCATGTCACTAGCACTTAATTTATTCAACTAGCACTTAATAAATACCTATCTCGTATAGGCACTGAAACAGGAAATGGGGCTACAAAGACAACAGCTAGCTCTTGCTCTCAAGTACCTCACAGTCTCATGGGGGAGCAATAAGATTAAAGAGCATGAGAAAAGACTTTTTTTTTTAAATTTAATGTTATCTTATTTTCAGCTCTAAATTCTCTCTCTCATCCTCCCAATGAATAAACAAGACAAAATAATTTATTGCAAACATGTATAATCAAGCAAAATAAATTCCTACATTTGCCATGTCAAAAAAAAAATATGCTTTAATCTGTGCTCTGAGTCTATCATCTCTCAGTCAGTAGGCGGTAGCATGTTGAGGGTTCTTGAAGAAGGTTAAACTTTAGCTGAAACTTGAAGTCAGCAATAGAAGCTCAGTGGCAGAGATGGGGAGTGAGACAATTCCAAGCACATGGGATAGATAGCCAGAACTGAAGATGGAGTATGCTGTGTAGGGAACAGCAAGGACGCCGGTGTTAGTGGATTCCAGAGGACAAATGAGAGTAAAGTGTGAGAAGACTGGAAAGATCAGACAGGGTCAGATTATGATAGGCTTTAAAAACCCAACAGAGGATTTCATATTTAATCATGGAGGCCATAAAGTGAGTGTGTGTGTGTGTGTGTGTGTGTGTGTGTGTGTGTGTACACACACACACACACACACACACACACACACATATACATAAAAGAGAGAAGAAAGAGCTGAATTTTAGAAAGAATTTTAAAGGAGTAGTGAATAGAGAAATTTGAGGGGGGGGGGAAGTCCTCAGGCTATTTCAATAGTCCTGGAGTGGGGTGATTTCTGCACTAAAGTGATTGCTGTGTTAGAGAAGGGGGCATTAATTAGGTAAGTAGCAATGATGGGTTTTGACCACTGATTGAACATGGGGAATGAGAGTGAGAAATTGAGAATGAAAACTAGGTTTTGAGCCTAAGTGATTGAGAGGATACTACAATAACAGAGAACTTAGAAAAGAGGGGAGGATTAGGAGGGGGGAGGTTAATGAGTTCAATTTTGGTTCTGTTAAGCTTACAATATTTAAGGAACACCCATTGAGATGTCTAATTAGGCAGTTGGAGATACAAGATTGGAGATCAGTAGAAAGATTAGTGATGGACATGTATATCTGAAAACTTTCAGCGTAAAGATATGATAATTTACAGGAGCCAATGAGATTACCAAATGAAGTAATTATAAAGGACAGGTTCCTAGGCACACGCTAGGTTAATGGGGGACCTGAATGAAGACAGACAGAGAAGTGGTCAAAGTGGTATAAGGAGTACAAAGAGAGAGCCAGTGTTACCAAAAAAAAATGTTGAAAGAAAAAGAGAAACATGGAAAAGAGGTTAACAGTACCAAAAATCTACAGAGAACTCAAGAAAAATGAGGATTGAGAAAAAGCTCATTTAGCATAGTTTTTTGATTTTTCTCAAGCTTGTTTTAGTAGCAGGTAAACCAAGGTGAAAACAAGGAACTGAAGGAAGCAATTCAGATTTAGGGTTTGACAGGATAAGATGTATGTATAAAATATTCCAGAATGTACATACCAAAATAAAGGAACTATATGAAAAGTTATAAAACATTCTGTATTAAGATAGAGATCTAGAGAAATGTCAACATCTAAAAATTACCTAAATTAATTTCCTTATTTGTATCTAAATCAAACCACCAAAGTATTATTTTAACAAGATAGAAAACAAAAGATCAAGATATTAAGAAAATGAAAAGGAACTATATTTAAAGTAATTATAATCAAAATGATTTGGTTATGTCTAAAAGAGAGAGATTGATCAGTAAAAAGGTATATACAAAATACAGAAATACAAACTTTATGTTTACTACTGAAGACGAGAATAAGCTTTTATATGGGCATTATGCTATGAGTATTTTACAAATATTATCTCATTTGATCCTCACAACAACCCAGGGAAATAGATCCTCTTAGCCCCATTTTGTAGTCAAAAAAAAAAAAAAACTGAAGCAAGGTTATATGAGTTGCTCAGGGTCACACAGGTTGTATGACCTCTGTGTCTGAGGCCAGATTTAAATTTGTCTTCCTGAAGGTAGACATGTGGCTCTTTCCACTATACCAACTAGCTTCCATTAATATACCAAAGTTACCAGATGGGGTAAGAATTCATTTTTCAATAAAAAATGCTGAGAAAATTGGAAAGCAACCTCCACTCCTACTCACTAAACTACGGAGGCTTCTGATTACCTACAGGGTAAAATTTTTAAAATGCCATTAACAGTCCTTTATACATTCACTTTCTCTTATCTTTCCAGTCTTCTTATAGCTAATATACCTCATCTCATACTCTTCAGTCCAGTAACACTGACTTGTTTGCTGCTCTATGAACAAAACACTTTATCCCTGTCTCAGGACATTTTCTCTGGCTGTCTCTCATACCTAAAATACTCTTCCTTCTCAACTCCAGTTTCCTTTAATTCTTAACTAAAATACCATCTTTTGTGTCTTCTTGAAGGCAGGTTCATGGCTTTTATATAAATATATATATGAAAATTATATATATGCTTATATATCATACACATATACATAAATGTATTTATATATGCATAAATGAATATACACATATATATATAAATATATAACATGAGTATATAAATGTGTTTTTTATATATATATGTTTGCATGTTGTCTCCACTATTAGACTATGAGCTCCTTGTGGGCAGGGATTGTCTTTTGTCTTTCTTTTTATTTCCAGCTTAGCATGGTATCTGACACGTTGTAGATATTTATAAGTCTTTATTGATTGATTGAAAAAAATAATCTGACACTATATAGCCAGATAAGCTCCAAGTGGATTAATGATCTAGATATAAATTTAAAGGATGGAGGAAGGAAACACCTTTTGTATATGTAGCCAGGGTGAGTATTCATAACCAGTTAAGAGAGGGAAAAAATCAGAAAAGATAAAATAGATGATTTTGATTACATAAAATTTTGAACAAAATAATAAGTGTAATTAAAAGTAGGAAGGAAGCCATTAACTGAAAAAATATCTTTAGAGAAAGTTTCCCTGACAAAAGACCAATATCTAAGATATGTAAGGAAAAGTTTCAAATATATAGGAATGTCAGTAATTCCTAATAGATAAATGATTAAAGGATATATGAAAATCCAAATGATCAACAGTCATATGAAAAAAATGCTTCAAATCTGTAATTAGAAAAATTCAAATAAAATAATTGAAGTTTCATCTCAAACCTATCATACTGGCAAGGTTGAAGGGGAAAAAAAGGAAAATTATAATTACTGGAGGGGATACTAGCACACAGACATTGGGGTACTCTTGGTGAAGTTGTGAATTAGTCTGGGCCTCCGGAAACTATGCCCTAAAAGTCATCAAACTGCATGCTCTTTCCCCCAGTTATATTACCATTAGTCCAATACTCCAGACATCAAAGAAAGATGAAAAGGACCCATATGCAAAAAAAGAAATAAAAAAAGATAAAAGTTTGTAGCACTATTTTTTGTTATACCACAGAACCATAAATAAGGAGTAAGTCTGTCAGCTGAGAAATGACTGAACAAATTATGGTATATGAATTAAATAAAATATTATGCCATCAGAAATGACAAAAAAATCTATTTCACACAAGTTTATGCCATCAGAAATGACATAAAAGTCTATTTCACACAAGTCTGTGATGATTGTATGAACTGATAATGAGTGAAATGAACAGAACCAGGAGAACAATATTGGGTTGTTTTTTTGGGGACACATATTTTATTTATTTTGAGTTTTACAATTTTTCCCCTAATCTTACTTCCCTCCCCCTACCCCCCCACGGAAGGCAATTTGCCAGTCTTTACATTGTTTCCATGGTATACATTCATCCAAATTGAGTGTGATGAGAGAGCAATCATATCCTTAAGGAAGAAACATGAAGTAAAAGAGATAGCAAGATCAGACAATAAGATATCAATTTTTTTTTTCTAAATTAAAAGTAATAGTCCTTGGTCTTTGTTCAAACTCCACAGTTGTTTCTCTGGATACAGATGGTATTCTCCATTTGCAGACAGCCCCGAATTGTCCCTGATTGTTGCATTGATGAAATGAGTGAGTCCTATCAAAGTTGATCATCACCCCCATGTTGCTGTTAGGGTGTACAGTGTTTTTCTGGTTCTGCTCATCTCACTCAGCATCAATTCATGCAAATCCCTGAGGCTTCCCTGAATTCCTATCCCTCCTGGTTTCTAATAGAACAATAAGACAGTTTGCTTAGCCATTCCCCAATTGAAGGACATTTACCCGATTTCCAATTCTTTGCCACCACAAATAAGGCTGCTATGAATATTTTTGTACTAGTGATGTTTTTACCCTTTTCCATCATCTCTTCAGGGCACAGACCGAGTAGTGGTATTGCTGGATCAAAGGGTATGCACATTTTTGTTGCCCTTTGGGCATAGGAGAACAATATTGTTAAGAAAAACTATTTTTTTAAAGACTTAATTCTAGTCAATGCAATGACCAATGAGGACTCCAAAGAGAGGAAAAAGAATGCTATCCTCCCCCTGACAAAGAAATTATGGAGTTAGGCATAAAATAATGTATTTTTGCACATGGCAAATGTGTGGGATTGTTTTGTCTGACTATGCTTATTTGTTACAAAGATTGTGGGTTTAGTTTTGGGGTTTTTTTGGATTTGGGTAGGGAGGCATCTTGGAGGTAGGGGCAATCTAGTAATAGGGTTGCTAAAAAAAAGCAAAAAGAAAGAGGGACATGGAAGTGTTTTAAAATATGTGTAGAATTGAAGGAGGTTCAGAAATACAGACAAGCAAGACAGTTTCAAAAGTAACATTAAATTTGTTATGTACTCCATTTTCCTTTGTTAAAATTACTCTTGTCCATCAGCAGCTTTGTTTGGTTTCAACTCTACAGGAACAAATTCCCCCTTTCCCAGATACCCTTCCTCTCCCTCCCAGCCCCAAGAATAAGCTGATCTCTTGAAATCTCATTGCCTGCAATTGAAGGTAAACTTCAGGTTTTAATACTCAACACCTTCTCAACTCACCTTAAGTTGTGGCTCCCCTCTGTTTGGAGGACTGGAGAACTGAGCACTTTATTCCTTCCAAAGTCTTCCTTAAAAAAAAAAAAAAGTCAAAATCTTCTTGGTAACTCCATTTTCCATCAGCAAACTAGGAACACTCCCTGAGACGGATATCTCCTGCTTATTACTATTTTTCTTACTTATGTCCCCAGTTAATTTTTAAAAAATGTTTAAATTTTTAAAAAAGCAAGCAGTAGATGACATTTTCGTTTTCGTATATAATCTTTTTCTGTTCTACTTTATATATTGACATATTCTCTTTTTTTTGTTAAATTAGAATTAAAAACCAAATTTAAAGACAGGAGGAAAAAAAAGATAATTTGTATTTTATTTTGGAGGCAAGAGGGAGCTTGTGAGGCTTCTTAAGAAGAGAGTAATATGATCAAGTTTATGTTTCAGGACTATTATTTTTTGCAGCTACATGGAGGATTGGAGGGGGGAGAAACTAAATATACTGCTTATTTACCAAATTTTCAAATGTTTGAAACTAAGATGATTGGCTAACAAGGTACAGTCAAAATCTGAAATGATCTTGATAGTTTGCAAAAATGGAGCCAGAAACAAAAAGGTCTAATTTAACAGGGATAAGTGTAACCTCCATTTAGTTTCAAGAAATCAATTATGTAAGTATTAGGAGATAGGGAAGAGAAGTGTTTTGATCACAGTTTATGTGTAAAAGGATCTGGGATTTTTGCTTGATCTTTGCCTAGCATAAGCCAAATTTGTGGCATAACTTGCCAGAAGGCTAATGTAATAAATAGCGTTAATTAAAGCAGGGTGTTCATTCTCTGTGAGGTAATAATCCAATTGTGTTCTCCACTGGTCAGGCCACATCTGAGAGTCCAATGATGGAGTTCCTAAATTCAGACCAAAAAACTCATATAATCCAACTCCTCCCACAGTTATATAATTTAATATTTGGCTAATTGTTGTGTGCCAGAGTTTAAGACCTTGTAAATCTAGAGACTAACTAGGTGAGGATGATAAGAATAGTGAGCTGTCTAGGAAAATATCAAGGAAATGGTAATTCAGAGAACTGATGATATTGAACCTGGAGGTGATTTGAGTAGAGAGAAACCATTGCAGAAAATATTTAGGACTTGAATTCAGCAGGAATTGAATTTTTTTTTACTTGGACCTTCATGATCATTAATAGTTAGCTTTTTACCAATGGAGGTTGCAGAAATTGATCCAGGTCATCTTACATTTTCTTTCTGACCTTGTTTCATGAGAGACAAGCTGTTATGATCTCTAAATTAACACATAAGTATGGTTGGATTAAACATGAATTGATATTCAATAATTGCAATTATTCAAAAATACTATTGCTGTCTCACATAGACACATTGGGTTTGGTAAGGAATGATCTTCACGGTTTTATTTTTTATCTGTCATGGCATACATGGAAATCACATAGGATGAGAAGATGCTGAGAAAGTATGGAAGGAATTTCAATCTGAGTTAGCATCTACACCAGTGACATCCCATATTAGTATCTAATTATTACATTTCTTACTATTCTCTCTTACATCTTATATTGATGACAATGACCCATTTTCTACTGACCTGTAGGAAAGTGGAGTAAAAAGAAACAGGAAAAAAGGATTGTCGTGCCACCTCTACCACATTATCCAAAGAAACTACTTCCAAGTACAGAAGGTTGTAGAAGACAAGTCCATTTTCGTGATAGAGAATACCATTTTTCCTCCCTTAGGCAACTTCTCCTGTTCCATCAGTAAGAGTCAGAAGCCAAGATGTTCCCCTCTCACCTGCCATGTCAGGGAGGATGAAGGACATTTAGGGTCAGAACAGTCTTGGGATCCATTAGCTCCAGGACTTCCAGATAAAGTTACCACTTTATGCTATAGGTATCTTCTTTGGAAGAGTTCTTGCATCGTTAGGAACTTGGCCGCAGGCTTGAGATAGTCCAGGTCCAACATCACCTGATCTACCCCCCCCCCCCCCCCAAATTAGGACAATATATTGAGACCAAGAGAGAAGTTGTTGTGGTTTCCTTTGGGTGGTTGACCAGATCCTTCGGAGCCAGACACCACCCTAGGCCTTTAGATAAGGACTTGGCTTTGGCCTTAGTCCCCACCCTTCATTCATTTTGTGATGTGGGACAAATCCCTACAGCCCACCCTCAGTTTCCTGTTCTGTAAAAATGAGGGTCTGAGGCGGAAGCGTCTTTAAAGTCTCTTGCAGTTGGTAGGTAGCGTCACGTAGGTGGACACCACGGCCTCAAGCCCCTTACAGCAAGACTTGGGCCCCTTTCCAGGACTCACTCCCCTCTTCCCCTAGCCCTCTTCACAGAATTGGGTCATGGGACCTTTAAGAGGGCAGCCATAACTCAGTGGAGGGCTCCGCAGCTGGTAGCTAGAGGGCTCCAGGGGTTTGGCCTACCCAAGCCTCCTCACTGCGCATGCCCAGAAAGGGTGGAGTGATGGGAAGGGAGGAGGGACTGGCAGCACGCAGGCGCTGCGCGCAAGCGCGGTGAAGGCCCGCGCAAGAGGCTCGTTTTGGTGACCGCTTTAAGAAGGGGGCAGGCGGAGGAATTTCTCCGACAGAAAATAATCCTCCAGCCGGGGCCCATTAGACACCGTTAACCCCCCGAGTCCCGGGCTCCCCGCGCCCCTGCTCCGCACCCCTTCCTGCCTCTGCCTCCCAAGTCGGGGAGTCAGCCGCCCCGCCGCCTCCCCTCAGAGTGCGGGACCCGCCCCCTCCCCACTCGAGGGAGGCGAGGTGAGGCCCGGCCCGGGGAGGGCAGCATCGAGGCGCCGGTGCGTGTGCCGGGGGGGCGGCGGCGGGAGGGGAGGGGAAGGGCGGGCCGGGCCGGGCCGGGCCGGGACCGGGGCCGGGGCCCAGCACCAGCCCGGGGGGCCGCGGCGGCCCGGAGCCACAGCCGGAGCGGGAGCCGCGCCGAGCGGCGCCGCCTCCGGGGCCCAACATGGCGGAGCGAGAGGCGGAGGAGCCCGGCCCCCGAAAGCGGGTAGGTGAGGTGAGCGCCGGGGCCGGGGCCGGGCCGGGCCGGGCGTGCGGGGGCGCCTGGGGGGCGCGCCGCGCCGGGGACCCCCGCGGGGCTGGGGGAGCGCGCACGGGGCGTCCCCGGAGAGGCGGGGGGCGGGGGAGGGCCCCGCGTGGCCCGGGGCCGGGGGCCGGGGGGCGTGAGGCGCGGGGCGCCCGGCTGGCCGGGGGAGGAGGGGGCCGTCCGGCGTGGGCCGGGCAGGTGGGACAAAGATCTGCCCAGGGAGGGAGGGCGAGTCGGGCGCAACTCCTGCCCGGCGGCGGCGGCGGCGACCCCCGGGGTCCGTGTGGAGGGCGCTGGGGGCGGCCACAAATCTCTATTTTCCCTATGTACAAAATCAGTGCTTTTGGAAATCTTGCAGGGCCGGAGTTGTTGGAGGAAAGGAGGAGCTTGAAGGTTTTCTAGTCTAGAGTTAGTTGGAGAACCTTTTGCAAGAAAAACATTAATTTCATTGTTTGTCCATCCCGTCTCCTCTAAACCCCTCCCCCCTTTTGTTGAGGAAACTGGGTGTTGTTACCTAGAAAAAGGTAAAGTGTCAGATCTGGAAAGGACTTTTCTGTGACTTCCATTATCAAATAGCATTTTCCTTTTCTTTTTTTGCCTGAAGAGTAGGACAGAGATTCAGACAATTCCACATTGCGGTCCATTTATTCTGCAAGAGAGAGGGAGAGAGAGCCGGTCCCGTGCCTAAGTAGGGTCCTGTTAAAGTTCTCAGAACTTTTGTTTCTCACTTTTTCTCTCATATTACACATGCAAAGTGTAAGGCTCAGTCTTTTTTTTAAACTGTTACTTTACTCTTATTAACTGGAAAGAGGACTTGGTACCAATAAATCTCTCCCTGTGAACAGTTCATGAAATAATGAGAGGGGAGTTGTGTCTAGTGTGAAAAGAGGAGCATTTCTGGAATGCCCTTCAATTCAAAATAAAATCATGCCTGCTATAAGCATTGTCCGCGTGCGTTCTGCTATAATGGTAAATGTTTGCTAAAGTTATTTTGTTAACAACTTTTGTGTCATCTATATTAGTGCATGGTTGAGACACTACATCGAGATTCTTATAGGGCTTTTTTCTATAAGGTGGAAAGCAGTGTGGAGCATGATGAATTGTCTTAAGATCGCTTATTGTGTGTGTGTATACATGTATATATAAATAAAATGCATTAGATATGAACTTCTGAGTACTGATTAGTTATTTTTAAAAGTTATAAATGGTGGGTCTTCATATTACAGGAATGATAGTATAAGGTAACTGGGGGGATTATAATACTTTCCCAAAGAAGTTTTCCATATACATTTTCAGCAACTCAGATGTTCAAGGTAAAGTACCTCCTTAGATAGGCAGTGCTTACTAATAGGAGTTGGATGCAGACTGATGAATTACTATTGTAATATTTCTTATTTTATGTTTCTGCAAAAAGTTAGTAATTTAGACTTAAAACAAGATCTTCCATAGATAATGAATGTTTCTTTGTGCTTTTTAAAGATGCCAGAATCACAGCACTGGAAACTGAGGTTACCTTTTAACGGTATGCATAGCATACTTGAGTTTCCTTTGCTTAGTTTCCCTTCTGTGTTGGAGGAAAATTGCCTCTTGTTTGTCAGGAACTAATTCAAGCTCTACATTCATTCAGAGTTTAGTTAACATTGGAATAGCCAGTTGTGAGGGATGGTTATTGCTATTCTAGCCCTGATTACTTTTATGTACTAAAATGTTACTTAATAGGATGACCAGTTACAGAGATTGATTAATTTTATAGATGAGGACACTGAAGCCTAGAAAGGTTAAAAACTCAAATCAAATTCATTAAGAAACTGGACAAAATGCGGAGTTAAAAAATAATGTAGATTTTTGTTATGTTAATGACTTGGACAAGTCACGTAATCTCTGTGTGACAGTGTGATGTGTAAAGTGAGGGGGTTGAACTGGATGGCTTTCTATGGGTTGCTTCTAGCTCTAAGTCTGATTGTTTGACATTCTTGACATTAAGTTGACCCTGTGTTTTCAGAAGAGTACATTCTTATTTGACAGCCTTGGAGGATTTGGAGCTTATATACAGGAATAGTGTATTTCTGACTGCCAACTTTGATAGTTTGTAAATGTAACTCCTCACAGGTTGACCACCTAGTTTTTGTTTTTGTCAAAACCATTTATGACTACTATCTACTGAGAGGCATAGAAGAGTTAGTTACATTCTACATTAATGGATGGTATTGTACCCATGCTAAATCACAGCTGATTGAAATATTATTGTATCTGTTAATAGGCACTAAGAAGACTACTCCATTTATGAATTATGATTAGTTAATAACATAAAGAAACTGTTCTCTTACTATGAATCTATAATTATGTGATTTTTGTCTGTAATAATAATTTGAATTGATATTCACATAGTTATAGTTTGTTTTCAGGGTGCTATCTTCAGAATTGCTCAGTGAAATAGTGTATTTTCTTCCAAATTAGCAAATAGATCTCAAGATCATAGGACCTAGACTTAGAGAAAACCTTGATAGATGAAATAGCTAAGTCTCAGAAAAGTTACTTATAATACCCATCTGGATTTGAGAGTGTGTGTGTGTGTGTGTGTGTGTGTGTGTGTGTGTGTGTGTGCGCGCACACACACACACATATATGCAAGTATTAATTTATATATATATAGTTATATATGTGTATGTGTGTGTGTATATCTATCTCAGTTGTGATTTGAATCCAAATCCCAAACCCTTGACTTTTATTGTGTTACATTGTATTATTATTATTTGGAGATTGTTTCTAAATTACATATGTATATATACACACACACTATACTTAAATTTATATCCTTAATGCGTGCAAATGTTTATAAAATACTTTCATCACCATAACCCTATGAGGTAAGTACAAATATTAAACACATTTTACAGATGGTGAAATTAAGGTTGAGAGTAGTTAAGTATAGGAATTATTAGTCTTGCATGGATCTTCTGAAATCCATTGTGTATTTTTTTTTCTAATCTATCATGTTGCCACATCTTATACAATTTTTTGACTTTCAGGGCTTGGCAGAGTATCATGTCCACAATATACACTCAGTGGATGTTGATTGATTTTGGAATGTTGGGCATGCATGTGTGTGTGTGTGTGTGTGTGTGTGTGTGTGTGTGTGTGTATATATTATATATAGACCCAAATTCAGTTTTCATCTTTGGAACTTGGATTTTCGCCTTTATAGAGGATGTAGCCAGAGTTACAAGAGTTATAATGATTCTTTATTTTATCAACTGACTCGGGATTTCTCACACTGTCCTTTCCTCCAAATATGAAATTTGGAACTTCTTGGACTGCTCTATTAACCTATCTTGGGGGCCACTGAAGCAGTAAAAGCTCAATCATTTTTAAAAGATGCATTTTGTTTTATCTTTGAGATATTCTTTACTGTTAATGGCTAGTGTTAATTCAATCATTTAGTGCGTGGTACTAATAAAGCTCAGATTATGAGTCTGATCCCATAAGGATGTGAGTTTCCTATTATGGGCTAAACTCTTAATACACTAGTTAGTGCAAATGCATTGTATTGGTCACAGTATTTGCAGGGATAGGACATTGTTTATTTGTACAAATCCATTTACCACTACAGGATATCTTATCTTAGATCTTGGAATCTATTAGATAGTTTCTTGTTCCCAATTTAAATTTTTTTAATTTGTTTTTCAAACACCAAGGAACAGTAATTTTCACCAGTCATTTTTTTTTGCATGATTTTGAGTTCCACATTTTTCTCCTTCCCTTCCCCCTGAGAGAAAGCAATCTAATTTAGACACTACATGTGTAATTATGCTAAACATAGATCCATATTAATCATGTGAAAGAAGAATCAAATCCAAATGGAAGAAAAAAATTAGAAAAAAAAGACATAAAACATAAGAAAACTTCTAAAAATTCTAAAAGATAAGTAGCTTTGGTCTACATTTAAGTTTCATAATTCCCTCTCAGGATAGAGAGGATATTTTCCATCTCAAGTCTTTTTTTTTTTGCAAGGCAATGGGGTTAAGTGGCTTGCCCAAGGCCACACAGCTAGGTAATTATTAAGTGTCTGAGGCCAGATTTGAACTCAGGTACTCCTGACTCCAGGGCCAGTGCCACTTAGCCTCCCCCCTGTTTGTTTTTTTTTAAAGAAAGATTTTATTTATTTTGACTGTTACAATTTCCCCCCCATTCTTGCTTCCCTCCTCCCATCCCCCACAGAAGGCATTCTGTTAGTGTTTACAGTACTTCCATGTTATACATTGATCTCAGTTGAATGTGATGGCAGAGAAATCATATCCTTAAGGAAGAAATATAAAGTATGTGATAGTAAAATTACATTATAATATAATGCTTTTTTTTTCTAATTTGATGGTAATAGTCTTTGGTCTTGTTTAAAGTCCATAATTCTCTGGATACAGATAGTATTCTCCATTGCAGATAGCTTAAAAATTGTTCCTGGTTGTTGCACTGAAGGAATGAGCCGCTAGTCCATCAGTGTTGATCATCATCATCCCCATGTTGCTGTTAGGGTGTACAACATTTTTCTTGTTTTGCTCATCTCACTCAGCATCAGTTCATGCAAATCTCTCCAGGCTACTCTGAATTCCCATCCCTCCTGATTTCTAATAAAATGATAGTATTCCATGACATAGATATACCACAGTTTGCTAAAGCCATTCCCCAATTGAAGGACATTTACTGGATTTCCAGTTCTTTGCCACCACAAATAGGGCTGCTATAAATATTTTTGTACAAGAGATGTTTTTTACCCTTTTTTATTATCTCTTCAGGGTATAGACACAGTAGTGGTATCGCTGAGTTAAAGGGCATTCACATTTTGTTGCCTTTTGGGCATAATCCCAAATTGCTCTCCAGAAAGGTTGGATGAGTTCACAGCTCCACCAACAATGTATTAGTGTCCCAGATTTCCCCACATCCTTTCCAACATTGATTTAATAATCTATGGTCATTAAAAGTGGCACGATTCAACAAAACATATAAAGAGCCTACTGTGACTTGGTTCTGAAAGCAAAGCAGATAATTAAAACATGATTTCTGCCCTCATGTAATATACACAAATATTTGATAACTAAATAATAAGTATACATTTATATTTTATATACACATATATTTTATATATATATTATATATATATATATATATATATATACACTGTAAGCAATGCAATAGTTGTAATCCAGAATACAAGAAAATAAGAGAAAAGACTGATCTCCAAAGGAGATCTTTAGAGATCAGAGATGACTTTATGTCAGAAGTGACATTTGAGTTGTATCCTGAAAAATAAAATATCAGATGGAGATGGGGGAACAAGAATAAAAGGCATTCTAGCCATAGGGAATAGTATGAGCAAAGAATAGGTAATAGGTAAATTGTCTTATTCATTTCATTAACTCATTAAGACTTTGGTGTTTAAAATAATAAGGATTGTTGTGAGGATAAAATAAGATAATATTTGTAATGTAATGTGCAAACCTCAAAGTGCTATATCAAGGGTGGCTAGGCGGTGCAGTGAATAGAGCACCTGCCTTGGAGTCAGGAGTACCTGGGTTCAAATCCAACCACAGACACTTAATAATTACCTAGCCGTGTGGCCTTGGGCAAGCCACTTAACCCCATTGCCTTGCAAAAACTAAAAAAAAAAAGTGTTATATCAGTGCTAGTTAACATAGCATTATTATTATCATCACTATTACATGTTGCATTATAAATATATGTCAAGCTATTAAGATGTACCATGTTGACATCAATATATCATTACACTCAGCATTATTGTTGTTATGAACAAATTTGCTAGGTTTCAAATTCCAGTTGACACTTGTTCTGCATTTTATAGGGTTACCTTAGAGCTCTAGGGAATTACCTTGAGAACTAAGAAGGTTAAGTGATTTGCCCAAGATCATGGAAGTTTCTCAGAATTGGGACTTGAACCAGGTCTTTCTGAATCTGGGGTCAACTCATTACCTTTATAGATTTCAAATGTTAATAACATGTGGTATTGGAAAACTAGCAGTACAGCAAGGCTAGTCTATTGTAAGAGATAAAAGTATCACTAATGTGCCATTGAAAGTCATAAGCCTTTCACATGATATCGAAAAGAGTATGTGAGTTTAATTTTGACAATATACATATTGCTGCCTAATGAAAATACAGTTTCAGGGAATGAGGAATCATTTAGAAGGAATAATCTTCTAATAATAACCTGTCTATTAAGCAGTGTTACTGTTATAAGTTGACTGAAGTAGGATAGTTAACTGTGTTAGATGATGAACAATTTGGTACCAAGACCAAACTGCTGAAAAAGAGCTAGTTTGCTCTGAGCACCCAGGAATTGAGCCTCCGTAATCTCAAATAAGAGTGAATCATCCAATAAATATATTTGTTGTTAGAGAGTGAATAACCAATGAAAAGTCCATTAATCTCTACATAATGTCAAGAGAATATGTTGAGAGCATCTAGGTCTATTGAGGTAGATTCATGGAATGTATGGATAAGATTTGCACAGGAATAGCTAGGATATAATGTACATAATTGTTTTTTTTTTAAAGATTTTATTTATTTTGAGTTTTGCAATTTTCCCCCTAATCTTACTTCCCCCCGAAGTTAATTTGCCAGTCTTTACATAATTTCCATGGTATACATTGACCCAAATTGAATGTGATGAGAGAGAAACCATATCCTTAAGGAAGAAACATAAAATATAAGAGATAGCAAGATCAGACAATAAGATATCAGTTTTTTCCCCCCTAAATTAAAGTTAACAGTCCTTGGTCTTTGTTCAAACTCCACAGTTCTTTCTCTGGATTTAGATGGTATTCTCCATTGCAGACAGCCCCAAATTTTCCCTGATTGTTGCATTGATGGAATGAGTGCGTCCATCAAGGTTGATCATCCCCATGTTGCTGTTAGGGTATACAGTGTTTTTCTGGTTCTGCTCATCTCACTCAGCATCAGTTCATGCAAATCCCTCCAGGCTTCCCTGAATTCCCATCCCTCCTGGTTTCTAATAGAACAGTAGTGTTCCATGACATACATATACCACAGTTTGCTAAGACATTCCCCAATTGAAGGGTATTATGCATAATTGGAAAAAATGATCTCAAAGAAGCATTAAATTAGGTGTATCAGTCAGTTGAATTAAATAACCAGATTGACCAGTTTTTTTTTGCTGACCAAGTCTTGTCTGAATTGACTACTAGTTTTGGTTTTAGGTAGAGTATCAGGTTTTATGTTTTATTTGGACTCTTAAATATCTCAGTTAAGAATTGATAATTCTTAATTTTTTTAAGTTATTGAAATTTTCATTTAATTTTTTCAATTACATGCAAAGGTAGTTTTCAGCATTAATCCATTTGCAAGTTTATGCGTTTCACATTTTTCAATCATCCTCTCTTCCCTTCCCATGGCGGCCTACAATCTGGTAAAACTTGTACATGTACAATCGTATTTAACATAATTCCATATCAGTCATATTGTAAAAGAAGAATTAGAATTAAGGGGGGGGGACCATGAGAAAGAAAGGAAAAACAAAAAAGTTTTAAAAAAAATTGAACACAGTATGCTTTGCTCTGCATTTAGTAGTCATAGATTTTTCTCTGGATGTGGATGACTTAACAGGTCTCTCAATATTGACCTTGATCACTTAGCTGCTAAGAAGAGTTGCATCCTTCATAGTTGATCATCTCACATAGTGTGTAGTTAATGTGTACAATGTTCTCTTGGTTCTGCTCACTTCACTCAGCATCAGTTCATGCAAATCTTTTCAGGATTCTGTAAAGTCTGCCCCCTTATTTCTTTTTTCTTTCTTTTTCCTTTTTTTCATTTGTTTTTGTAAGGCAAAGGGGTTAAGTGACTTGCCTAAAGTCTCACACCTAGGTAATTATTAAGTGTCTGAGGACAGATTTGAACTCAGGTCCTCCTGACACTAGGGCCGGTGCTCTAACCACTGTACCATCTAGCCACCTCCACTCATAATTTCTTATGGAACAATAATATCCCATAATATTCATATACCATAACTTGTTCAGCCATTTCCCCAATTGATGAACATCCCCTTAATTTCCAATTCTTTGCCACTACAAAAAGCTATTAGAAATACTTTTGAACATGTGAGACCTTTCTCATTTTTTATGATCTCTTTGGGATATAAAACTAGCAGGGGTATTGCTAGATCAAAGGATATACAAAATATGGTTATGATACCTAAATCAGACAAAACTATAGACTGATCTCTCTAATGAATTTTTTTTTTATTTTTTATTTTTTTAGGTTTTTGCAAGGCAAATGGGGTTAAGTGGCTTGCCCAAGGCCACACAGCTAGGTAATTATTAAGTGTCTGAGCCCGGATTTGAACTCAGGTACTCCTGACTCCAGGGCCGGTGCTCTATCCACTACTCCATCTAATGAATATTGATGCAAAAAATTTTTTAATTTCACAAAGAGATTACAAGTTGTTACTAAAATAATACACCATGATCAGGTAGGTATTAATACCAGGTAGGCAGGAATGGTTCAATATTAGGAAACAGTCAAACATTGACTATATTAATAACAATTAGCAGAAATCATATAATTGTTTCAATAGATGCTGAAAAAGCCTTTGACAAAATACAGCACCCATTCCTATTAAAAGCATTAGAGAGTATGGAATAAATGAGTTTTCCTTAAAATGATAAGCAATATCTATCCCAAAACTGTCAGCAGGTATTATATGTAATGGGGATATACTAGCGACATTTCCAATAAAATCAGGGATGAAACAAAGATGCCCATTATCACCACTACTATTCAGTATTGTATTAGAAATGTTACCTCTAACAATAAGTGGAAAACAAATTGAAGGAATTAGAAAAGGCATTAGGAAACAAAACTTTCACTCTCTGCAGATGATATGATACTTAGAGAAACCTAGAAAATTCATTAAAAAACTACTTGAAGGGGCGGCTAGGTGGCAGTGGATAAAGCACCGGCCCTGGAGTCAGGAGTACCTGGGTTCATATCCGGTCTCAGACACTTAATAATTACCTAGCTGTGTGGTCTTGGGCAAGCCACTTAACCCCGGTTGCCTTACCTACAAAAAAATAAATAAAAACTACTTGAAATGTTAACCAAATTTAGCAAATTAATAGTATATAAAAGAAACCCACATAAATCATCAGTATTTCTATAGTTGATCAATAAAACCCAGAGCAATAACAGAAGAGAAATTCCATTTAAAGTAACTGTAGACAACATAAAATACCTGGGAATCTACCTCCCAAGACAAACCCAGAAACTATATGAACACAATTATAAAATATTTTCCCATAAAATCAAATCTAAACAATTAGAAAAATATCAGTTATTCGTGTTTAGGCCAAGCTAATAAAATAAAAATGATAATTCTACCCACATCAAATTACTTAATCAATGCCATACCTATCAAGCAAACTACCAAAAAAAACTATTTTACAGAGCTTGAAAAAAATAGTAACAAAATTCATCTAAAGCAACAAAAGGTCAAGAATATCAAGGGAATTGAAAAAAATGCAAAGGAAGGTAGCCTATAGATATAAAACTATATATTAGAAATCAACAGTCATCAGAATTGTCTGATACTGGCTAAGAAATAGAGTAATGGGTCAGTGGATTAGATTAGGTAATAAAAGAAATAGTAGTGAATGACTATAGTAATCTACTTTTGATAAACCCCAAGACACTAGCTGCTGGGATAAGAACTCAATCTTTTTTTTTTTTTTTTTTTTTTTAGGTTTTTGCAAGGCAAATGGGGTTAAGTGGCTTGCCCAAGGCCACACACAGCTAGGTAATTAAGTGTCTGAGACCGGATTTGAACCCAGGTACTCCTGACTCCAGGGCCGGTGCTTTATCCACTGTGCCACCTAGCCGCCCCTAGAACTCAATCTTTGATAAAAACCGCTGGGAAAACTCATTTTATACTGAGAGACTCTAAGTTCAAAAGAAATTTAAAGTTATTTGCCAAATTAGTTGATGAACTCATTTATTGGGGAATGGCTTACTGTGTGGCATATGATTATGATGGAGTGCTGTAAGAAATGACAAGGGGGGAGTTTCAGAAAAACATCACAAGAATTATAAGAACTGAGCAAAATGAAATGAGAACCAGGAGAATTGTACATGGTAGGAAGCAGTGTAATGATGATCATCTGCAAAAGATTTGACTGCTCTGATCAATAAATTAAGACACCTCCTTGAGATCAAGGAACCTGACCTATTTGTTTTCTCCACTATCAATGATTGTGCCCAGTAGAACTTAATTTTTGTTCTATGAAAAGCTAAATGAATAACAGAATCTTGAAAAACTAGACTGAGAAGGGTAAAATGTATCTTGCAGGGTCAATGAGTAGGATGATAAAATAAAGCCATTGGTACCTTAGGAAAAGTTCTTTGATGACCAGATATTGGAGGGAAAAGAATCTATAGTCAAAGGTTGTTGAAGTAGTAGAGATGTGAGATAATCAGGAACTAAATTTGGATGGCAAGAATAGAAAAGGTACTAGAGGGAGAGACGTTTTGAGGAAGACTGAATGATGCTTGATGATTGACTGAGTACTTATTAGATAGTTGAATAATACAAAATTATAGTACCTGAAAATTGGAAGAGACCTCAGGGATAAGATCCCAACCCTTAAATGACCTAGAATCTTCTCTAAGATGATGGATTTATAGTTGAGAAGGACCTTAGATTTAGGGAGTTCAGTCCCCTCATTTTATAGTTGAAGAAAACAAAGCCCAGAGAAGTTAAGTAATTTGCCCCAGGAACTGACTTCAAATTCAGTTGCTTTTTCTACTGTATTATATAAAACACATCTTATAAAAAGTAGTCCCACAATTTTAGGAGATCTGTGAGAGAGAATACCATCTGTATCCAGAGAATGAACTGTGGAATTTAAACAAAAACCGAAGTTTATTATCTTAAATTCTTAAAGTTGTCTTTTGTATGACGTAATTTTGCTATTTCTGTTTTCTTTTTCCTTTTTAGATCTGTGTCTTCTCTCATAGCACAATCAATTTTGATCTATGCTTGTCATGGATGCAAATGTAAAAATTATCAGATTGCCTTCTGTTGGGGAAAAGGGGGTAGGGAAGGGTGGGAGGGAGAAGAAAATTATAAAACTCATAACCTTGCAAAAAATGATTGGAAGAAATTACCATTGTATGAAATTAGAAAACAAATAAAATATTTTTATAAAAAAATTTCAGGGCAGCTACATGGCATAGTGGATAGAGCACCGGCCTTGGAGTCAGGAGTACCTGGGTTCAAATCCGGTCTCAGACACTTAATCACCTAGCTTGTGTGGCCTTGGGCAAGCCACTTAACCCCATTTGCCTTGCAAAAACCTAAAAAAAAAAAATTCCAATATAGCATGTAAAGTTTAGAGTAGAATGAATACTATTTTTAAAAAAAAATTTTGTGATCCAATTTTCCAAAAAAATAAAAAGTAATCCCAGTCTCTGAGTACCTCCAAGGGGAACTCACTGCTTTTTACATCAGTCCATTCTGTCTTTAGTTTTGTTAGATAATTTCTCCTTAAATTGATCCTAAATCTTTTTTTTTTTTAACAACCATACCACTAATTACTTTTAGGTCTGCTATAGATAGTTAAATCTTTCTCTTAGAATACTTGAAGTCTATGATAATTTCACCTCCCCATCCTCACCCCTTGGGCTTCTAAAAGCCAAAGAATTCATTCTCTCTCTCTCTCTCTCTCTCTCTCTCTCTCTCTCTCTCTCTCTCTGTTTTTGCAAGGCAATGGGGTTAAGTGACTTGCCCAGGGTCACACAGCCAGGTTTAAGTGTCTGAGTCCAGATTTGAATTCCAGTCAGATCCTCCCGACTCCAGAACCAGTGCTCTATCCACTGCACCACCTAGCTGCCCCAATCCTATCTCTTTCCACTGATCTTTGAGTGCTGGGTTCTACAGTACCCTCATGCTGGTTCTGAATATGCTTTCACTTGTACCGTGTTCTTTTAAAAATGTGGTACCCATAACTGTCAATGAAAAAACATTTATTAAGCAATTTACCATGTTCAAGGCACTATACTAAATGCTATAAATACTAAAAAAGGCAAAATATGGCCCTTAAAGGAACTTGCATTCTAAACCTCTGCTCTAAAGCTATGAAACCTCTTCCAAAATGCCCTCTTGATAGCCTGTGCCATAGGTAAACTGAATTTCATCTTTTCCATTCTAAGTTCTTTATCTTCTTGCACTCACTGACTTTTGACTCCCTTCCATTGACAGTTTCCCTATTTTCTCTGAAACACTAATTGCACTTTATACTCATAGTATTGTAGTGGGAAAGGAGGGTTATACTTTGCTCCCTAGCTCCACTCTCAGACTTTACATCCACCCCCATTCCTCAGTAACATCTGTTCTTTGAGGTTAGTTCTATCCATTTATTTATCACCCAATTAAATTTTGGTGGTAGTTGCCCATAAAACTCCAGAACATTTAACCTTTATCTTCATCCTAGGGAAATTCCACAAAGATTCTACTACTCCCTCAAATACTCTTTTCATCCCAGTTCATCAGTTTACTCATTTACCCATTTCTATTTTCCCACCATATTATACCCTTCATCTCCATATACTTTACATTGCCATCAAACACCCAGAAGTATTTCAGATCTAAATTCATAAACTCTGAAATAATTGTATCTGATAGTCATAACCTGTCTTTCTACTTTGCCCTCTACTTTGCTACTTCAAGGATTTTTCAGTTTTACTGTGACCTCTCTAGTTCTCCATTCTCACTTCTTTTCTAGGCCATCACTGCTGTATTGGCTACATGAAACAGTTCAGTTCTAGACTGTCCTCTTGAGTCTCTTGTCCCTTTATCTTATTTAAAAAGTTGATCTTTTTTTAACTCTAGCCTTGAATTACTCTTCTATCTACTACTATTTGTTTTTATGCTCATGCTATAAAATGATGCTGGAGAAAATTTTTTTTAAAAAAATTGACTAGATATAATGTAAAATTTATATTGCATAATCTCAACTGGGCTCTCTGTAGCAAGGTAGATGTTTTACATCTCCTTAATTAACTCACTTAATTCCACTCATCACAGCTGCTTTTCTATGCTTTTTTGTTCCTCCTTAAACATCCCATACTTTTCCTTCCCCCATAATCTCAGCTGAGAAACTTGCCTCCCTTTTCCACTAAAAAAACTCTTCCCCATCTCATCCCACATCACCCTGATGCCTTCTTCCCTTATCTTCATCTTCACTTCTGTCTGCTATAGATAGTGGTAGCCTTTTTCCTTACAAGTGATCCCATTCTATCCCTTCTTAAGCAGAATGAACCTTCTATCATTCCTATCATTCCTTCTGTTTTGCTTATATTCAGTTTTGCCCCATCTACTGACTACTTTTCTACTACTGATAAGCAAACCCTTGTCCTTTCTGTCCTCAAAAACTCTTCATTTGATCTTTTCCATCCTCACTTGCTATCCTGTGTATCTCTCCTTTTTGTGGCTAAAATTTCTTGAGAAGAATGTTTACATATTTATACAGGTACCTCTATTTCCTTTCCTCCTTAAACTTTTTGCAGTCTTCTGACCTCATTCAATTGAAACCATTCTCTCCAAAATTACTAATCTGTTTTAAAATGAAATTTTATTTTATTTTTAGATCCACATTTTCTCCCTCACAGCCCCTCTTCTCCCATTTGAGAATGCACAAGGTGGGGGGGGATTTCACAAATAGGTGACTTAGTCAAGCAAAACAAATTCCTGCATTAATTAGCCATGGCCAAACAAAGTGTTTTTCAATCTGTACTGATTTCAACTCTTAGTTATCAGGAGGTGGTATCAAAACCTCTGAAATTGTGATTTGTTATTATATATTGATCAGAATTCTTAAACTTTCAAGGTTGTTTTTCTTTATAATACTGTTCTTATAATAATAAATATTTAAAAATAAATAATATAATAATAATAATATACTGTTAAAATAAAAATTGTTCTTTTGGTTTTTGCTCATTTCACTTCATCAGTTTATAAAAATCTTCCCAAGTTTCTCTGAAACTATCTTCTTGAAAATTTCTTACAGTATGAATTATGCCTTAAGTTTTTCTAATCTTTTGTATTTGATTACACACCTTTGGTTGCCAATTTTCTTTAATCATAAAATAACTAAATATTTTTGTACATGTAGGTCGTTTCTAAAATATCTCTGATCACTTTGAGTTATAGACCTAATAGTGACATAGTTGTGCTATAACATAGTTGTATCAGAAGGAATGCAGTTTTAATAACTTTCTGGGTACTGTTCCAAATTGTTTTCCAGAATGATCAGAAGAATTTTCAGCTCTACTTTCTTGAATGTGGTTGTTTTCCCACTGCCCCTTCCAGAATCTGTCAGTTTCCTATTTTGTCATCTTTGCCAATCTGATGAGTCTAAGGTACAATTCTTTAATTTTTAGGTATTTATAATATTTTTCTCAATCTGGTTATTTTTCTTTCTCTAAAAACGGCAGAATCATTCTTTTCATTGTTTATCAGTTAAAGAATGACTCTTATATTTGAATCCATTCCCTACATGTCTTAGAAGTGAGACCTTGATCAGAGAAAAAATTTCAAATTTTTTTATTTATCTGCTTCTAATTTTCTCATTTTCCTGCTTCTAATTTTAGTTGAATTGATATGTAATCAGAACTGTCTATATTTTTTTCTCTAATTTCTTCCTCTTTTTGCTTATTTGTTTATGATTATCATTCTTTCATGTCAAAGTCAGGTATTCATTTGGTATATGATGAGATACTGGCCTATATTTAGTTTTTGCCAGACAGCTTTCCAGTTCTCCCAACATTGTTCTTGCCCTAATAGTTGATATCTTTGGATTTGTCAAACACAAGGCAGCTTTGTTTCTATATATTTTTTACCTATTCCATCAATCTTTTTCATTTCATTCTCAGCACCAAATTGTTTTGTTTGAATTTAGCTTTATAGTAGAGCGTAAGATCTGGTACTGTTAGGCTTCCTTGTCGAATTTTTTTCATTAATTTCTTTGATATTCTTAATCTTTTATTTCTCCACATGAAATATGTAAATTTTTTAGCTCAATTAAGAAATTCTATATGAAATAAATTGATCACTATTATACTGAATAATTTAAGCAGTATATTGGGTGGCTAGATGGCATAGTGGAGGGTGGCTAGGTGGCATAGTGGAGGGCAGCTAGGTGGCGTAGTGGATAAAGCACTTGCCTTGGAGTCAGGAGTACTTGGGTTCAAATCCACTCTCAGACACTTAATAATTACCTAGCTGTGCTGCCTTGGGCAAGCCACTTAACCCCATTTGCCTTGCAAAAAAAAAAAACCCGAAAAAAAATAATTTAGGCAGTATTGTCATTTTTATCATTTTGACTTGGCCTACCTATGAACAGTTTACATTTTCCTAATTATTTAAATAATTGTGTTCATATATTTCTTATGTATATCTTGATAGATCAACTTTCAGTTATTTTGACATTATTTTACCAACCATTTTTGTGTTTATTTTAAATGAAAATTGCTTTTTTTTAAACTCTTACTGCTAGTTTTTTTTGAGGGATGTGTGTGTGTATATACACACACACACATATATATGCTAACAGCTTATGTGATATTATGTTATATTATATTCAACTTTCCTGAAGTTTTGTTTCCTTTAGTTTTAGTTGACTCTCTAAAGTTCATTATATCAAAATATCATAATTTTGATTCTTTTATTGCCTGTGTTTCCTAACTCAATTTCCTTTCCTTGTATTATTGCTATAAACTAGCATTTCTGGTACCATACTATTGCTAATAATGTACATCCATTGTATCTTGTAAACTACATCTCTTGTTTCATTTATTAAATTTTGTTAAGCTTTGATTTTCAAAATTCCTCTTTGAAGGGTTTTATTTTGTTGATTTTTCTAGGTTTTTTTAGGTGTATGTCCACTATGTTGATCTGTTTATTCTCTTATTTATGTAAACATTTGGAGATAAGAAATTTCTCCTAATTTCTGCTTCAGCTGCATCTTGAAAATTGTGATGTATTAATTTCATTGTCATTATCTTCAATGAAATTATTTCTGTGCTCTGTTCTTTGACTCATACTTTCTTTAAAACTTAGTTATTTAGTCTCTCTAATTTTTAATCTTTGTTTCAAAGATTTATTGAATATAATTTTTTATTATATTATGATCTGTCAAAAATGTGTTTAATGTTTCTGCTTTTTTTCTGAGGTTTTCTTACATGATCAGTTATTGTGGTTTCCATGCACATCTGGGAAAAGTGTATTCTTCATTTTGTTTGTTTAATAATATCCAGAGATCTATCATTCCTTAATTTTTTTATTTCTTCCTTTTTTTGTTTAGATTTATCTAGGTCTAAGAGGAGTAAATTGAATTTTCTCATAGTATGGTTTTTCCTAGTTATTTCTATTCAAGAATTTAGATGCCATGCCTTTAAGGACATATATATTTAATATTGATATTCATTGTCCATGACCATGGTGTCAAAATTAAATAGAGTTAAATAGAATGCGCCTGCATGCATGTGTGCATGTACATGCACATTGACTCTGACCTCCTTTGACCAATTCAGATGAAAGTCACTTTAATTATGTGAGTGAATGTTCTTTGTCTTTTATCTCCTTCTCTTTCCCCTTAGTGAATTCCTCTTCTCCCTTTCCTGTCTTCTGAAATCATTAAAATACTCTCAGGTCTTCTGTTTAATCAAATTGGACTCTCTATTTCCCCCATGAAGACAGCATTCTGAGGAAATAAATGTATCATCTCCCCATATTCCATTTTTTTTGTTATTCTTTTTAGGTTTTTGTAGGGCAAATGGGGTTAAGTGGCTTGCCCAGGGCCACACATCTAGGTAATTATTAAGTGTCTGAGACCGGATTTGAACCCAGGTACTCCTGACTCCAGGGCCTGTGCTTTATCCACTGCGCCACCTAGCTGTCCCCCCCCATGTTCCACCCAAACAGTTTTTCCTTTTAATTCTTTATGATTGCTAGTGCATGTTTTATGTTAGAAGTTGAAGGAAAAAGTTGTTTTTTTTTAAGGTTTTTGCAAGGCAATGGGGTTAAGTGGCTTGCCCAAGGCCTCACAGCTAGGTAATTATTACGTGTCTGAGGCCAGATTTCAACTCAGGTACTCCTGACTCCAAGGCCAGTGCTCTATCCACTGCGCCACCTAGCCGCCCCCTGAAAAAGTACTTCTTTATGACATTCAGAATCCAGAAATATTTTCATCAGTACTGTTATTATCCCTTATTCTTTCTATGTGACCAGCCAACCTTCTTTTCCATTGTTGTAATGATATCTTTGTGTGCTGCTTCTTATTGGAAATTGCCACAGCAGACTAGTGCCCAATATATATACACATATACACATATATAGTCTAGTTTCTCTTTGAGTGCCCCTTCACTTAATTCAGCAGAGGTTAGTATTCATAATTCATAGCCATATAATATTATCAAAATAATTTCAGCATCTGACATTTCATTGCCCCTTTGTTGTTATTTGTAAAGAGAGGGAGTGGTTTGCCATTTCCTTCTCCAATTGTTTTACAGATGAGAAATTTAGGCAAATATGATTAAAGTGACTTAACCAGGCTCACACAGCTAATATCTGAATCCAGATTTGAACTCAGGAGGATGAGTCTTCCTGATTTCAGGTCTAGCACCCTATCCACTGCTGCTCAATATTGTTATTAGGAAGAGGTAAATTTATTTCAAGGGAAGCTTGGGATCACTAAAAAGTATTGTTCATTTTTTTAAATACAGTCCAAACTTGTCAAGTGTAAGCCTGACTCATTTCTGTATGCAGTGGCTGTCACAAATGCATATATTGATAGTCACGAATCTTTGAAAGTCCATGGCCCATCTAACATTAAACCCCAAATCTAAGAGCAAGTTCTTTGTCAACCCCCCCCCCCCACATTCCAGTGAATGGAACTGATCAAAAAGGAGCCTGATATGCCAATCATCCTCTTTACCTTTACTTAAATTTTACCTTTTTGAAAGGTTCCAGAATAAGAGTTTATCAATACTATATATCAATATTATCAATACTATATAATAAGTTTTAGTTTTGTATTTTTTGTTACATTGTCAAATCTTTTCTTTGTAAAATATTAAATCCCTTCCTCATTGATGGGTCTGAAACTTAAGCCAACCCAACTTTTATTGGCATCAACAGTGCTTTTTACTGTGACACACATATTTAAAGTGTTTTTAGGTTCACCAATCCAGCCTAAAACTGACTGTGTGTGTGTGTGTAAATAAGAAAATTTAATTCCTCAGTTTAGAAATCCTAAACCATTCTTGATACATGTTGGCTTAAAACTAAAATAATCAATGGAAAAAAATTAGTATATTCTTTAACAATTTAGAAACAAGGCATAGATGGCATGCTTGTCAAGATTCCAGATGCCATAAAGTTAATAAGGGATGAGAGTAAGGCTACAGAAAGATCTGGACTTTTAAAACATATATCATTGATGAGGAAATTTAGGAGGAATAAATGTAAAGAATTATCTTCATTTGCAAAAAAAAAATCTGTTTCATAAATACAGAAGTGGAGAAGTTGTGGCTAGATAGTAGTGCTTTTCAGCACAAATTTCCTCTATACCTTGGTCCAATTGCTTCTCTCACTTTTGTTACATTTAATGTCATTTTTAATGTTCTTTTTTTTTTAATTACTGCAATGGGGTTAAGTGTATTGCCTGAGGTCACACAGCTAGGCAATTATTAAGTGTCTGAGTTTGTATTTGAACTCGGGTCCTCCTGACTCCAGGGCCACCTAGCTGCCCCCCATAGTGCTATTCAAAATGTTTGTTTCACCTTTTGGCTTGAGAATCAATGATGGGAAAAGGCAGCCTGAATAGTTATTTTGGATATATATATATATATATATATATATATATATATATATATAGACTGTTATGATCAGATATATGAATTTTGGTGTTTGAGTTTTGGGGTACTATATTTTCAAAAGGATATTGATAATCTGGAGAATTCGTAGATAAGGATGGTAAAGGGCCACAAGGTGATGCTTTAGAGAGATTGCAGGAATTGTCTTTATAGTTTTAGAGGACTCCTTGAGAATTGGGATTCTTTTTTCCTCCTTTTCTTTGTATCTCCAGATAGTAGCATTGGATGGAATGCATTGTAGTTTTCTTGAAAAATGTTGATTGATTGCGAATTAGAGCTGTTCAAAAGTGGAATGAACTATCCTAGTAGGTTGTTTGTTATACCTTCCTAGATTTGAATGACTTGTCAAATATGTTGTGAAGTAATTTGAACTTTAGGGTCTCAAGTACTTTTAAATTCCAATATTTTTTTTTGTGATTCTGTTAATTTTACTAAAGACATTGATTTTTATGTTTATGTTTTACTAAGGTAAGATTTATTTTGATTTTGTAACTGAAAAGATTTGGGTCCACTTGGAAAAACAAGAGTAAGAATTTACAAAGAGAATTTTATTTTATATTTAATAATTTACTTTTTCCCAATTATATGTAAAGACAATTTTTAGCATTTGATGTGACAAAGATTTTGAGTTTGAAATTTTTCTCCTTCTCTTCCTTTTTCTCTCTAAAATGGTAAGTGATTTGATAGAAATTATAAATGTGGAATTATGTAAAACATTTTCATATTAGTCACAGTTGTGAAAGAAGAAATAGACCAAAAGGAAAAATTCATGAAAAAAGTATACTTCAGGTCAGGTAGGTGGCGCAGTGGATAGAGCACCAACCCTGGTGTCAGGAGTACCTGAGTTCGAATATAGCCTCAGAGACTTAATTACCTAGTTGTGTGGCCTTGGGCAAGCCACTTAACCCCATTGCCTTGCAAAAACCTTAAAAAAAAAGTATACTTCAGTCTGCATTTAGAGTCTTATCAATTCTTTATCTGAAGATAGATGGCATTCTCCACCATGAATCCTTTGTATAATTGTCTTGGATCACTGTGATGCTGAGAAGAGTAAAGTCATTCAATAGTTGTTGATGCTCTGTGTTGCTGTTACCATATGCAGTGTTTTCCTGGTTCTGCTCATTTCACCTTTCCTCAGTTTGTACAAATCTTTCCAGGTTTTTCTGAAATCTGCACTGCTCATCAAAAAATAAGAATTTTAGGGGCAGCTAGGTGGTACAGTGGATAGAGCACTGGCTCTGGAGGCAGGAGTACCTGGGTTCAAATCCGGTCTCAGACACTTAATAATCACCTAGCTGTGTGACCCTCGGCAAGTCACTTAACCCCACTCCCTTGCAAAAAAAACGAATTATAAAAGAATAAATGTTAATGAATTAGCTTTTTTGAATTTTTCTGTGAGTGTTTTGACATATGCTGTACTTAAATTGGAAGTTTCTGATGGCAGAATATCAAGAATTTTATCTTTTTTTTTTAGGTTTTCTTTTTTTTGCAAGGCAAATGGAGTTAAGTGACTTGCCCAAGGCCACACAGCTAGGTGATTATTAAGTGTCTGAGACCAGGTACTCCTGACTCCTGGTACTCCTGACTCCAGGGCTGGTGCTTTATCCACTGGGCCACCTAGCCATCCCATAAGTATTATCTATTGGGGTTTTTTTTTTAAGATTTTTCAAGGCAATGGGGTTAAGTCGCTTGCCCAAGGCTATACAGCTAGGTAGTTATTAAGTATCTGAGTTCGGATTTGAACCCAGGTACTCCTGATTCCAGAGCCAGTGCTCTATCCACTGTACCACCTAGCCACCCCAAATTTTATCTTTTTTTAACATGTTTTAATGAGTTCCAGATTCTCCCCCTCCTTTCAGTTTCTTTGCCACCTCCTCAAAAGGCAAGCAATATGATGTCAGTTATGTGAAATCATGTAAAACATTTGGTTATTAACCATATTGCAAAGGGAAGGGGTATTAAGTGGAAATAATTTTCAATCTGTTTTGAGGGAGCTAGGTGGCAGTGGATAGAGCATAGGCTATGGAGTTAGCAGGATCTGAGTTCAAATTTGGCCTCAGGCACTTGATAATTATCTAGCTTTGTGACCTTGGGCAAGTCACTTAACCCCATTTCCTCATAAAAACAAAAACAAATCTATTGAGTTCACAGTTCTTTCTTTGGAGATGGCTAATGTTTTCCATCTTGAATCTTTTGGAATTGTCTTGGATTATTGTGGGACTTTTTGGTTTTTGCAAGGTAGTGGAGTTAAGTGATTGCCCAACATCACAGCAGAAATTATTAAGTTCTGAATCTGAATTTGAACTCAAGTTCTCTGGAATTCAGGTCATAGCTCTATCCTACACCATCTAGCTTCCCAGATTATCGTTTTGATCAGAATAGCTAAGTCTTTCACAGTTGATCATTGTTATGATATTGCTTTTATTATATACAATACGTGTTCTTCTACTTTTGCTCACTTCATTTTACATTTGTTTGTGTAAGTCCATGTTTTCCTGAAACCATACCCTTCATTTCTTTTTATTATTATTATTATTATTATTTTAGGGTTTTTTTTTTGCAAGGCAAATGGGGTTAAGTGGCTTGCCCAAGGCCATACAGCTAGGTAATTATTAAGTGTCTGAGACCAGATCTGAACCCAGGTACTCCTGACTCCAGGGCTGGTGCTTTATCCACTATGCCACCTAGCCGCCCCTTTGTTATTATTTTTAATTTTGTTTTTCAATTACATGTTATGAAAGTTGTCAGCATTCATCCACTTATATATTTGTTACACGTTTTGCTACCACCCTTCTTACTCCCCTCCCTTCAGCAGTGAACAGTCTAGTAAAGTTGTATATATAATTTGTATTTAACATATTTACATATTAATCATTTTGTGTATGAGGAATTAGGACTAAGGGAAAAGAAAGAAAACCATGGGATAGAAAGAAAAACAAAAGTTTTTTAAAAAGTGAACATAGTATCCATTCAGATTCTGTGGGGTTTTTTTGTTTGTTTTCCTCCGGATGAGCATGGCAGATGAGCATGGTGTTGTCCATAACAGATCTCCCAGGGTTGTCCTAGATTTCTAAACTGCCCCCTCATCATTTTTTTTAGGTTTTTTTAGGTTTTTTTGTAAGGAAAATGGGGTTAAGTGGCTTGCCCAAGGCCACACAGCTAGGTAATTATTAAGTGTCTGAGGTCAAATTTGAACTCAGGTACTCCTGACTTCAGGGCTAATGCTCTAACCACTGCTCCACCTAGCCGCCACCTAGTAGTCCTATTAAAGGCTGAAAAAGTATGCACAGTTTTGTGCATAATTCCAAAATGTTCTCTACAGTGATTGGACCAGTTTGCAATTCCACCAACAATTAATTAATATCTCTTCTTTTTTCCACATTTCCTTCAGCTTTTTATTTTTCTTTTCTGTTGTGTTAAACAATCCTATAGGGGTAATATAGTATCCCAGAGCTTTTAAAATTTGCATTTTTTAATAGTAACTTTAGAGCATTTTTTCATATAACTCTGGATAACTTGGGGGTTTTTTCCTTCTGAAAATTTTCAGTTCACATCCTTTGAACATATATTAGACTTATTTGTATAAATTTGACTCTATTTCCTATATTTTTGATAAGGCCTTTATCAGGGAAACTTGTAGTAAAAATTTTCCCCTCATTTTCCTATTTTCCTTCAATTTTCGCTGTACTGTTTGTGCAAAATCTTTTTATCTGCATGTAATCAACATTATCCAATTTGTTGTGATCCTTTCTCTTTCGTCATAAACTCTTCCTTTATCCATAGATCTGACTTGTAAAATTTTCTGTGCTTGCCTAATTAACTTGCTATCACACTTTAGTCTCAATCGTGTATGTACCCATTTTGATATTTTCTCTGTATGTCAGTATCAGATGTTAATTTATACCTATATTTTTACTAAACCTACTTTCTAGTTTTCCCAGCAATTTTTGTCAAATTGTAAACTTCTATGCCAAAAGTTTCTTTAGTCAGTATCAGATAGCTTTGATGATTACTGCATTATAGTATAATTTAAGATCTGATTGTACTAGTCAGTCCCCCATCCATTGTTCTTGAATTTTTGTTCTTCCAGGTGAATTTTTATTTTTTCTAGCCAATAAATTCTTTGCTAGCTCGATGTGTATGATATTTAATAGTCAATTAATTTAGGTAGTTTGCCATTTTTTTAATATATTGGCATAACCTTTCTTGATAATCTTGATTACTTGTATATGTAAATTTTTTTATTTGGGTATATATTATGTCAGCCTAGTTGATTAATTAACTTCTTTACTGCGGAGATTGTTTTGTTCTTATTTTTGTATCTTAAGTACCAGACGAATTACTTTAGGTTTTTTTTTGCCTTGGATGCCAACAGGTTAAATAATTTATTCATAGTCATTCAACTGTGCATTAAAAGTAAGATTTGATTCCAGGTCTTCCTGACTCATAAAATTAATCAAACTCTTCTTCCTTGTCTTTTTCTCAAAATTTACATGTGATAGATACTTAATAAATGTAGGATTGAAAGTTTTTTCAAATCAATTTTAATTATGAAAACATTGCAAAGGGAAAATATTTAATTGCTATCAATCAGTAATTTAAAATTTGAAACCGTATTGCAGCACAGAGAAGCATTTTATAAGATGTTGCACAACAATTTCATTTTCTCCTTTTGGGAAGAAATTACTTCAGTCATCACGTTTTTATTTAGTGATTAAATTTTTGTATTTTTAAGTTTTATGTTGTATTTGTAAATGACATTGTAATTTTATAAGCAATTGAAATTGTTTTTTAAAATTTGTTGAGTACTGTGCATTAGTATCTTTAACTGTAGTCCCAAATTGGAGATCCTTATATATTTCTACTTTACTTTCTTTGGATTGGACACATATAGTTTATATATAATTTCAATCTGAATCTAACATTTTTTTGTGTAAAGTTCCCAATAGTGTTTACTGTGATTGAAAATGGTCAAATAGAAAATTTAGACTTAAAATCACTTTAGCCAAATATGTAAAGCTGATCTCATAGTTTTCCAGCCACTGTTTTGTCACCTTTACAGCTCTTGAAGACTAATAAATGTACATTAGTTACAGTGCTCTTAGCATTGCATTACATAAAATTTCCATGTAATATGAAAAAATTAAGGTTTATCATTAAGAATCAAGTTTTTTTGTTGCTTTTTTTTACTTTAACAGGTAAAGATGGAGTTATTTGGTACATTTATTATAACTTTCTTTAAAAGAATCCTTCAAAATTCTATTAATGTTATAGAAGTATTTTTTCCTCCTTCCTTAAAACGGCAATGTCTTCTCTCATTTTGTGGTTTAAAAAACTGGGAATTTTTTTTTTATAGTTATTTTTGCCCTTTTGTGATCCCATTCAGGTTTTTCTTGGCAGAGATACTGGAATGATTTGCCATTTCCTTCTCCAGCTTATATTACAGATGAGGAAACTGAGGCAAACTGGGTTAAGTAGCTTGCTCAGGGTTACTCAGCCAGTGAGTGTCTGAGACCAGATATGATCAGTCTTCCTGACTGTAGGCCCTGGGACCTTTTCAGCTGTTTCACCTACCTGCCTTTGAGGGTAGGCAATATTATTCTCATCTACAGATGAGCAAATTTGAGGCTGATGGAAGGTAAGTGACTTTCCCAGGGCCACACAGCTGGTTTATTATAGGCTTATTTAAACTTTTTATTACTGAATTTGATTTAAATCTGTATTTTAACTGAGGTTGGTCATGTGTTTCTGGAAGTCTTTGTGTTGTTTTAGAAATAAATATGAAAGCAGCCAAATTCGTTTAAATACTTTGCCCCACAGTGACAGTAATGTAATAAAGTCCTCAACTACTGCCCAGCAAGTCAATGGTTATAGGCAGTTAGCCGAAAAACTGCTAGGGGGCTCTGTAGAATAAGACAGAGCTGGCTTTTGTATAGAACTCTATGGTTCCCTTCCACCCTCTCCAGAACTGTAGCTCTTTTAAATCTGATACTCTATGGCTCTCTTGATCTCTAGAGGGTTCTCTTCCTGTTGAAAGCTTTTCCTGTTGCAGGTATTTTGCAGTCTGGCTAGCTCTTTGTTGTTCCTGTCCCTATTAATTACATAGGTTACTTTTAAGGTAGGCAAAATTTTTTTAACTTTTTTGCAAAAGGTATCCAGTAGATTCTAATGGATTAATTTTTAATCATTTATATTGTGAAATTTTAAATGGAGAGGGACATGTTGATTGGTTGCAGTAACTAATGACCCCTTTCCATGTCATCACATGCTTAGTTAGGGAGCAGCAATCCAGAGATGAATTTTTTTATCTAAACAAATTGTAAAGCACCCTTTTTTGTTGTGGGAACTTTTCCATTGTACAAATTAAAAATGGAAAGATAAGAGCTTAATTTTAAAACCTGAATTTATGATTGTAAATAAATCTAGGGACAATTGTTATCTTTTTAGTTAAAAGACTAAATTTAGGCAACCCTTGATTTAATGAAAGCTGGAAAAGAAACTTGCAGATTTTTTTCCTTGGATTTCCCAATTGGTATTCCATTTACTATATTTTCTTTTTTTAAAGTATTTTTTAAATGTTTTTATTGATGTCTCATTTTTTATATCACCATAGTTTCTTTGCAGCCTCCGTTTTACTTTCCCTCCCAGAAAAAAAATTTCCTATAACAAATAATATTTTTAAAAGACAAATGAAGGGGAAAAAAAGGCATGATCAGTAAACGCAAAAAGCATACACACACACACACACACACACACACACACACACACACATAAATGTGCTTTTCTGTGGATCTTTAATTTCTGTAAACAGATATATTGAAAGTATCTTTTACTATCTTTTGAGTCATACTTGTATTTACAACTTTGTATTATTAACTTTTTTATTTTTTTAACTGCAGTTCTTTTTTTTTTTTTTTTTTAGATTTGTTTTCAAGGCAATGGGGTTAAATGGCTTGCCCAAGGCCACACGGCTAGGTAATTATTAAGTGTCTGAGGTCGGATTTGAACCCAGGTAATCCTGACTCCAAGGCCGGCGCTCTATTCACTGCGCCACCTAGCCGCCACTGCAGTTCTTTTCATTTACATCATTGTATATATTTTATATTTGCTTTTTGTTTATATTGTAATCATTATGTCTAAGCGTCTACTTTATTCCCTTTACATAAATACATGTGGGGGTGGCTAGGTGGCGCAGTAGATAAAGCACTGGCCCTGGAGTCAGGAGTACCCATTCAGGTCTCAGACACTTAATAATTACCTAGCCATGTGGCCTTGGGCAAGTCGCTTAACCCCATTGCCTAGCAAAAACCTAAAAAAAACCCCAAAAACCACGTAAATACATGTGGAATTTTCCATGCTTCTTGAGTCATCAAATTTATCATTTCTTAGAGCATAGTAATATTGCATTACATTCATGTACCAGTTTATTTAACCATCTTTCAGTTGATAGGTATCTACCTTGTTTCCGATTTTTTACTATCATAAAAAGTGATACTATAAATATTTTTTCATAGCAACTTCTCCTTGTAGTGTAAGTCTAGTGATATAAACCCTTGAGACAAAGTAATAGAATCTCTGGGTCACAGGATATGGACATTTGGTTCATTTGTATAATTTCAAATTGTTTTTCCAAAATTGTTCTAATTTTTATAGCTTCACCAACAATGCACTGGTATACCTCTTCCGACAAATCCTCCAGTCTGGTTTGTTTTCTAGGTTTTTAGAGAGGAATTGTGAGTGAGATCCTGTATTTCTTTTTGCTAGTCTTTATTTTGGCTTTCTACCTCTTAGCACTTGCTTTATTTAAAGTGACAAGACAGATGCAGATTTGAAATCTGGAAACCATGAATTCACATCCTGCTTTGTCACTTAATAATTGTGAATCCTGGGAAAATTGCTTAACTTTTATGAATTTCAGTTTCCTCATCTCTAAGGGGTAACACAAGGTATCTATCTCACAGTGTTGATAGTGAAAAAGAATGTTAAAAATGCATTTATTTTGTATCCTAAAAATAGTATGTTTTATAGAAAAACATAATAGGTGGTATAAATACAAAAGATAAAGTACGTGACATAATTGTAAAGCTTTATAATAATATTAGTATTATTTTGTGATGATTTGTTAGCTGAAGGCCTATACTTGGCAAAATTTTTGATAAGTTAAGCCATCATTAAATTTTAATTATTTAAAAATAAATATCCTTATTTAGTATTCATATAGGAAAAACCCAATTCAAACAAGTTTTTATATTTTAGGTTTATAATTTACCCTTGATGACTTGTAAATAATTGCTGTATTTTCAAGCAATTTAAGTAGAGTATCTTCTAACAGAATTGGTTCTGGTTCATTTTCCTCGGTTTGAAAGTAATTCAGTTGCTATATGGCATGTTGGGTTTTTTCGTTGTAATTCAGAGAACTATGCTATTTTAGAACTCATTTGCAGAAAGGTTTTTTTTTGGTTTTGAAAGTTTTCCCCCTTTTCTGCTAAGAACTACTGAAATATATTTTAATCTAGGGGAATTTAAGAAGCGTTGTCAGTCCTACTGGCCCCTTTAATTAGAATGAATGACTAGTAATGTTTTTCTTGTTCTAAGAATTTAATCTAGCACTGTAGTAATATTACATTTCCCTAAATCCTGAATAGAATAAAAAGGAAAAAGAAAAATTATTTCTGTTCTAAAGATATCATTTGTTAAATTTATAAAAAATATTTTGTGCTTTCAGTTTAATTTGGGGGGTTTTTTCAATTTTGAAAAATAGCTGTGACTGCTGCAAGTTTTCTTAACTTCATTTTCTGTCTTTTTAAGAAATCTTTTGAGTGATGCAAAAACTCAAGCAGTATGGCAGAAATTAGGTATAAACCAACATTTCACAGCTTATAACCATGTAAACCCCAAATGGATTCACAACTTAAATATAAAATGTCATGTTACAAACAAGTCAAAGGCTCAAAGGAGGAAATAATTTTTTGTAAGGAAGAATTCATAATGAGATAAGGGACAGAGATATTTACAGAAGATAACAAACAACTTTTATTATATAACATTGAAAAGATTTTACACAGACAAAACCAATGAAGCTAAAATTAGCAAGGAAACAGGGAACTGGAAAAATTTTGCAAGAAATTTCTCTAATGAAGGTTTGATAGCCAAAGTTATTTAAGAAACTTATGTAAAAAAAAAAGAAACTTATGTAGATTAAATATAAGTTACAGCCATTCTCTAATACTCAAATAGTCTAAGGGAATGAAGAAGCAGTTCTCAAATAAAAAAAATCCAAGTGATAGGGAAAAAGTGTTTCAGATCACTTTCTTCTCACTTAATATTTTCCCTCAATTATATGCAGTTTTCAACATTCATTTTTCTAAGATTTTAAGTTCCAAATTTTTCTCCCTTCCCCTCCTTAAAACAGACAGCAGTCTGATGTTATATATGTACAGTCATTAATATTTTCACGTTATGTTTTGAAAAAAATGAGAACAAAAGAAGAAAACCATGAGAAAGAAAAACAACAACCAAAAAAAGGGAAAATAGTATGCTTCGTTCTGGAAAGTCCATGGTTTTTTCTCTTGATGTGTATAGCATCCTCCATCATGAGTCACCTGCAACTATCCTAGATAACTCTTTACAAAAGGAATGCAAAATAAAACAATTCTGAGATTCTACCTCTTAACCTTCAGATTCCAAAAACCTCTTAACCTTCGGATTCCAAAAGGAGACAGAAGTAAAAAATGATAATTGTTTGACACTGGGCACTATTGATGGAGCTGTGAATTGGTTTTGCTATTTTTGAAAGTAATCTGGAAGTGTGGCCAAAAGAAAATCTCTAAAACTGTGAATATTTTTTGATGTAGTGATACAACAACTGCAAGAAAGATCAGAGAAAGAGGATAAGGACCACCAATATTCTCAAAAATAGGGGCGGCTAGGTGGCATAGTGGATAAAGCACTGGCCTTGGAGTCAGGAGTACCTGGGTTCAAATCCGGTCTCAGATACTTAATAATTACCTAGATGTGTGGCCTTGGGCAAGCCATTTAACCCCGGTTGCCTTGCAAAAACCTAAAAAAAAAAATTCTCAAAAATATTAATAGTATCTGTTTTTGTGGTGCTAAAGACTAGTGTCTAAAATGATCTTCATTCATTGAGAAATTGCTGAAAAAAGTATAGTTTTGTACTGGATTGATGTTCCTTATCAATGGTGAAAGAGTTTTCACAGAAACCTGAGATGACTTGCATGGACTGATAAAGCACAAAGTGAGCAGATTTTTAAAAAAACCAAAAACAAATTTGAAAGATTTAAGAATGTGGTTGGGTTTTTTTGGCAAGGCAATGAGGTTAAATGACTTACCCAAGGTCACACAGATAGATAATTAGTAAGTGTCTGAGGTCACATTTAAACTCAGGACTTCTTGATTCGAGGGCCAATGCTCTATTCATTGTGTCACCTAGCTTCCCCTGTGGTTAAGTTTAGTGACTAATCAAGATCCCAGAGTTCTTATGATGGAAAGCACCCACCTTCTAATGGAGAAATGATAGACCAAGATGCAGAATAAGAAGTATGTTTTTGGACTTGGCCAGTGTAGGATTTTATTTTACTTCACTACGATGTATATTTGTTACAAGATTTTTTTTCTTTAGCAGTGGTGGGAATAGAATGGAGAAGAGAAATAATACAAAGAAGAAAGTCATTAAAGCTTTTTTCTTTCCCTAATGCACAAAAGAATAGCCAGAAGGAATCAAAGACAAGTAGGGCAGCCATTAAAAGGAAGTTGTATGTAATAAAGTTCAGTGCTTGTATGGGCAAACCTTTTATTAAATCATATACATGGAACCATATATCTTACTTGGTTGTAAATTTACAATAGAAAGGTTTTTTAATTAAAAGGTTTTTTCTGATATTTTCCATACTTTCTAAAAAGACAGTAACAAACTTCTCAGAATCTTTCAATATTTCCAAGCAAAACATAAGGACTTGTGGGTCATCAACTTTGGTTATTTAGTTAGGATGCATTGACAGTCAAAATGCAGTGTGAAAACAGGCCAAATATGACATTCATCAATGGTATTTATTCATTTATGCAACAAAAATGTTATAAAAATTAGCTTAGTTAAAAACAAAACAAAAAATGTGATTAAGTTAAATATCATTTGTGTGCCCTCAGTGCCAGTGAGTTAAGACCAATATTGCATTTTGGCTTAAATATTTCTTTTGCATAGTTGTGTTACCACAGCCCTCTTTTTTATGATCTCTGACCACTGAATCCATTTGTATTTCTACACTGAAACTTCACTAATTAAAAATGATAGGGGTGGCTAGGTGGCGCAGTGAATAGAGCACTGGCCTTGGAGTTGGGAGTACCTGGGTTCAAATTTGACCTCAGACACTTAATTACCTAGCCGTGTGGCCCTGGGCAAGTCACTTAACCCCACTGCCTTGAAAAATATTTTTAAAAAAAGAATGATAGGAGAAGGAGGGGCGGCTAGGTGGCATAGTGCATAGAGCACTGGCCCGGGAGTCAGAAGTACCTGAGTTCAGATCTGGCCTGAGACACTTAATAATTACCTAGCTGTGTGGCCTTGGGCAAGCCACTTAACGCCATTGCCTTGCCAAAAAAAAAAAAAAGAATGATAGGCTGATCAGAATTAAAGAATTTAGAAAAAGAAAAGTTATTTCACTGAGGTACAAATAGCACTTTGGAACTGAAATAACTACATGATGAACTAGCTTTATGAAATAGATCATTGCTATGTTTTAAAATTTTGTATTGATATCATTTGTTTTTACATCACCTGTGTTTCATACTACATTCCTTCTCTTTACTCTCTCAGAACTGTTCTGTCCTGTATAATAAAAATCTTCTAAAAGAAAGGAAAAAATTCTGCACATCTCACCAACCTATCAAAAAAGTCTAATGTGATAGATAATGCAGTATACTCAACTGTGATCCCAAGGCCTACAAAGAAGTGGGAGAAAGATGCCTTATCACAGTTCCCCCACTTTGAGGCCTCATTAATAACGTTGGTTTCTTTCTACTTAGTGGTCAAACTTCTACTATGTTTAATTATCATTTTAAAAGATGCTATTGGAAAGTTTTTTAATTTCTTCAGATGCAGATTTCTGATTTTTAATGTGGTTTACATGTTAAATTTGTAACTTCTGAGTTTCCTTAATTGGAAAAGATTATGAAAATTGAGATGATTTTTTTCAACTGTATATCTTTTAGGAATGTGTGTTTATTTTTAAGGTTAAAGTTAATCTTCTACCAGCTGCATTTGCTGACAGTGCTTCTTAAAGATCTTAGAGACTGGAAGAACATTTTTAAAATTGTTCAAAAGTTATTCCTGTCGTATTTTGGTAGAGATATCTTGACCTTACTTTTCTATGTATTTTACTTTGCTAACCTGTCCCTGTTTTGCAAGGATAGAGGCTTAACACCTGATTGGTTGCAAGGTCATGAACTTTAACCATAGAAGCCTAGGAATTGCTATCTTGGTGAAGAGAGAATCTGATTTGTTGATTTACAGAACCTTAGGATGATATTTATTGCTATAAGTAACATAGGATATTTTGTACATGGTCTTTGATTTTTCTAATTGACTGGTTGGGTACATTGTCTTTCCTAATTGGTGTATGTTTATTGACTGGTGGGCATTGTGTACCATTAAAAATTGTATAGACATGAGACCAACAAATATTAAGTGATTTACATTTCAAAATATTATGTTTCATGCTTTTTCTGTTAAAGTGCAAGTAAATAATTGAAGTTTGCATTATTTTTAATGAAGAAGAAATTTATAAATTTATCCAGAAACTATTTAACCATTTTAATTAGAGCTGAAATTGAATAAAAGTAAGGAAAAACAATATATCTTAGTAGTTTTGTGATGGAAAATAAGCATCTCATTGTTAGGTAGACTTCCTTCAAAAAATTCCTTTTTTATTTTTCAAAAGTAATAATAGTAGCCTACACTTAAGTAAACCTTTTAAAATATTTATAATGTGTTTTACATATATTATCTCATGTGATCCTCACAACAAATCTGGATGCTTCCATTTTACAGATTAGAAAACTAAGGATAAAAGAGATTAAATTGTAAGGCTCATACATTGCTGAGCCAAGAATAAAATTACCCAAGGTCTTTTGACTACAAATCTAATCCTCTTTTTACTATATCATGCTTCTTAGATGTGTTTGTAAAAGCGTTGCCTTTTACAATATACTTTTATATAACTTATTATATTCTCTTCTAGTCTCTTTAATCTCTTTATGTCCGCATGTATTTTTAGTGAGTTATTTCTTGTGTGTGTGTCCCCCCCCCAGGAGCCATTTGGCCTATGTGACAGAAAATGTAATGATTTTATTTATTAAGTTCATGGAATTTTTTTTCTTTTTAAGAATAGGCTTCTAATAATCTTAATTTTTAAATATTTTATTTTTTTCTATCCTGAACTTAACAGAATCCAATAAAATAAGCTCCTCTGTATACAAAGTAAAGTAAGTAAAAGGATTTTAACATGAACTCTGAATCTTTATTACCTTATAACTTGGCTTTTCATTTTAAGTATGTGACAAATACAATTTATAAATTAAGATTCTGATAAATCTTTTTATAATCTTTCTGTGTAATGGTTTCAACTATCTGTATTAGAACATGCATGACAAGTCTGTAAGATCTCATAAGTAAAAATCTGTCTTAAATATTTTATTGTCAGCCCTGAATTTTATCATAATTGTGGTTACACGGGGAGTGATTTTTGGTTTAAGACTTGGGCAGCCCTTTTCAGCAGCTCAAAGTTTGTGTCATCTATTATGACTTTTTTTTGGTTTGGTTGTTGTTTTTTTTTTTTTTTTGCAAGGGGTTAAGTGGCTTGCCCAAGGCCACACAGCTAGTTAATTATGAAGTGTCTGATTATGGATTTGAACTCAGTACTCCTGACTCCAGGGCTGTTGCTCTATCCACTGTGCCACCTAGCTGCCCCTGTTATGACGTTTTTACAATACTTTTCTTTTTTTCTTTTTTTTTTACAATACTTTTTCAAAGAAAACATCATTTAACACATAGGCAAGTTGCCACCTCCTAGACTATTGACATTTTTAACCTCTGTTACATCTTTTGATTAAAATCATCCTTTTTTATAATTATTAAGTAACTAGTATGGTTAGGAAATGAATTGTTTATCAAAATGTTCTCCTTTTGTAGAGTTTTTCAGGGTTAATGAAGTATCATTTTTTAGAGAATTAGAATACAATAAAATAAGCTCAACACTGAAAGTGTTGATACTTCAGTACTGTTTTCATTGAGACTATCACAATACCTTAGGGTTATAGGGATCATTGTATAAACTGTACAGGTTCAGAGATTCCCAACTAAACATTTGCATAACAGAATTTAGAGGGGTATCCTACTCCCCCATTCCTAAGAAAACAAGTTGTTTTCTTGACTGCATGACAATCATTACAACTACATAAAAATCATAATACTTTGCAAAATTGAGCTTAAATACCGCAAGATTTATGAGAAAAATGGGGTTGAAGCACAACACTCAAAAACATTGTAAATAAAATAGTAACCCACTTTTTACATGTTACATGGTTGAGAAATTAATAAATACTGTGATAAAATAATAGCAGCTTTGGGCTGCTGCTTGTCCTATTCCCCAATTCCCAGGAACTTTGGGCTGTCAAAGTCAAGGGCTTCTGGGGAGACTGGGCCTTTTCTGTCTGAAACTCCATCAAAGATGGAAGAAATAGAGAGGAAGAAGTAGGGAGGAATAGTATGTTTGTGGGGATTAGCTTTTCTTTGCCTTTAGCTCCTACTGTATCAGAAGCTTAACAATGAATATGGCATTTTATCCTGAAATAGTTTTAAGCTGGTTTGCTTGTGAAAATGGATGAATTGCAACTTGTGAATTATAAAGTAATTCAGTTTTCTGCGTTCTAGAGGGAAAAAATTGAGCATAAGCAGTTGAAGTGAAATTAGTATTATGCTTATATTTATCCCCCTAATATATCAATTGAAAAGGAACAGATTATCTTTTTTCAAAACAAGCAGATTTAACCTAGTTATTTGTCAATGGGTTCATGTTTGATCTAGGCTTCTGTTCTCTTGATGATTGTCCTTTATTCTCAAAGATCATGACATCAAGGAGGTGATGTAATGATAAGCACATGAATTGAATTGGAGTGAGGGGGGAGGCTAATGCTAAGTGACCAGCTTCACTTTCTCCTTCAGAGTTATCTGGGTCTGGTGGCCAGATATGAATCAGGAGGACTGAAGATGGCCCTGGATGCAATGCAATCAGGGTTAAGTGACTTTTTCAAAATTACACAGCTACACCAGCCCTGGAGTCAGGAGTACCTGGGTTCAAATCTGGTCTCAGACACTTAATAATTACCTAGCTGTGTGGCCTTGGGCAAGCCACTTAACCCCATTGCCTTGCAAAAAACCTGAAAAAAAAAAGAATTCACACAGCTAGTAAGTGTCAAGGATCTGAGGTTGGATTCCAACTCCCATTCTCCTCACTTCAAGGCCAGTGCCTTGAACCATCTAACTGCCCCATGTTCCCTTATCTTATATATTCAGTCACTTACAAAGTCATATTAATAATTTTCTTTGAAATGTCACCTTTAAAAATATTTCATTCTGTAATTGCTGTTAAAATCCCAATATACACCTTGTAAGCTCCTACATTACAATGCCAGCTGTTTAATTATCCCTAATAACTATCATTGTTTGCATTGTTTCCTTTTTGCAAAAATTTTCAGTGGCTCTGGGCTTGATTTTCCAACTAAAATTTCCTTATACATACTTAGATATGACTGTAGTCATGACTTTTGAACTATTCTTTATATAAATTAACTTCTTTAGATGGAGTTTGAGTTTTCCTTAACTGTTGCATGAATATTCTTTCTACATTACCACCTATCTGCCTTATGCCTTTTCTCTAACCTTCAATGTGCCTGCTTTCCCTATTCTTGTTTGGTTATCTTGCCCATGTTTTGAAGCTTATTTAACTTAGCTCTTTCCAGCTAATCCAATAAACAAATATACTAATAAGCAAGACATTGTGGTTACAAAAACAAAAATTAAATGAAAAATGGACTTTGTCTTTAAGCTTACATTTTATTTGAGGAAATTACATGTAAGTCAGTACATGATAATTCAAGGAGGAAAACCACATTTTACTGCTAGGGAAATAGGGAGTGGTTTCCTATTGGAGGTAGAGAATTGAACTTTGAAGGAAGTAAAGATTTCTAAGAGACAGAATGAATTTCAGACAGTAGGGATAGCTAAAAAGAAAGTCACCAAAGTTGGACATTGAAACCAGCCCTCATTGATTTCTCCAGTTTTTGATTTCTATAATCCTTAGTGTCTGAACCATTCATTTGGCATCTATCTGTCTTTCCCGACATAGAGAGAGAGAGAGAGAGAGAGAGAAATGAACTGTCTTCTTTATCTAGTGATGACCTCCCTGACAATCTTAACTCTCTAGAATACAGTCAGGAACAAGGAAAGAAGTGGAAAGGATTCTGAACAGCCCAAAGAAATGTCATGGGTAAACCACCTGTGATCACAGGAGATGCCTCTGTTGGTTACTCAGAGTTTATTACATTTCGTTTTAAACATATTTTCCCCAATTGGTTTAACTAGTTTCTGATCCCAAAGTCATTTAGAAATAGTGGATTAGAAGGCTGTCAGCTGGAGAGCAGTGGGCTAAGGTATTAGATATAGTGCTCAGTGGGATTTAGAAAAAAAATGGCTCTTAGTTTGTTATACCACTACTTATCTATATTACACTAGGCAAATCTCCTAACATCTGGCTGTAGCCTACTCATCTGTAAAATTAATAAACTGATTTTTATGACCCTTTCAAGTTCAAAACTCTCCAATATTATATGCAAGAACATAGTAAGGATAGTCAGATAAATGTAGAACAAACATAAGAACTGAAAAATTACAGAATCTCAATGAAGAGAACCTTCAATAGACAGACTTAAGGAATAAATTCCTGAAATCACTCACAGATTTAAACTCAAGTGAGGGTAAATGACTTGCACATTGCTAATAATTTATTAACCCAAGTCTTCTGGGTTCAAAGTTTACTGTTCTTTTTATTTATACTACTGAGTTCCTTTCTCTTTAGGAAAAAATTCCTTCTCAAATAGTTAGAAAGTTTTGACATTTATTTCATCAACCACTGATTACTTATGTGGGTAGTATTATAAAGTAGTACTTTCTTTTCCTTATGTTGGTGGTATAAATGGTATATTGACATATTTTGGAATGTAAACTCTTTGAAAGCAGTGCACCATGCACCATCTATAATCAAATGAAAAAATGCTCTAAATCACTTTTGATTAGAAAAATGCAGATTAAAACAGTTCTAAGCTATCATCTCCCACCTAACAGACTGACTAATATAACAAAAAAGGAAAATAATAAATGTTGGAGGGAATGTGGGAAAACTGGGATACGAATTCATTCTTGGAGTTGTGAACTCAGTTTTAGAGAGCAATTTGGAACTATGTTATAAAACTGCAATGTGTGTTTGCATACATATATACATATTCATGTATACATAAAATTTTATGTGTGTCTATAATGAGCATTGAACTTGGAATCAGAAGACTAAAATTTTAATTCTTGGTCTTCCATTTACTAGTATTATAATATGACAAGTGACTTAATCTTTCTGATCCTCAGTTTCCTAATCTGTAAAATGTGATTGAAATTAGTTCTCTCTGCCTCATGGAGTCCCTCTCTTTAAGATGAAGCTCAAGCACCTTTTACACAAAACTTTTGCTGATACTCGCACTCCTGACAGTAAGTTCCTTTTCAGACTTCTTTATATAGTACCACTGTATATTTGTACTTATTCATATTTAGGCTATATATGGTTTTTACATTTATATTTTTCTCAATTATATGTAAACAAAACTTTATTTTATTTATGTATTTATTCATTTATTTACTTGTTTTGCAAGGGGATGGGGTTAATTGACTTGCTCAAGGTCATATACAGCTAAGTAATTATTAAGTATCTGGAACCGAATTTGAACTCAGGTCCTCCTGACTCTAGGGCTAGTGCTCTATCCACTGCATCACTTAGCTGCTCCAAATAAAATTTTTAAATATTTGTCTTTGAGTTCTAAATTCTTTCCTTCCCCTCCTTGAGAAGGGAAGAGCTTTGATTTAGATTATATAAATACAGTCTCTGAAAACATTTACATATTAGCCTTGTTCCAAAAATAGATACAGACAAAAATAAACAAAAAATGATAAAATAAAAAGTACCCTTCAATCCTATTCGAATCAGTTCTTTCTTTGGAGGTGGATAGCAGTTTTCATGATAATATTTTGGATAACTGTCTTACTGAGAATAGCTAAGTCACTTGAAGTGGATCATCATCCAATAACGCTATTATTATAAACAATGTTCTCATGGTTCTATTCATCTCACTTTGTAACATTAATGCAAATCTTTCTAGGTTTTTCTGAAAGCATCCTAGTCATTATATGTTATAACAGAATAGTATTCCATCATAATCATATATACCACAACTTGTACAGTCATTCTCCAATTGATGAACTTTCCCTCTCGAATTTCTAATTCTTTGTCCCCACAGAAAGAAATGCTACAAATATTTTTGCACACATAAATGCTTTTCCATTTTCTTTTATCTCAGTTGGGATACAGACAGAGTGGTGGTATTCCTGGTTCAAAGGATATGCACAGTTTTTAACAGTTTCAAATTGCTGTCCAAAACTGAGTTCATAACAGTGCAGGAGCATTCCAGTTTTCCCACATCCCCTTGAATAATTATCATATTTCTTTTTTGTCATATTAGCCAATCTGTGATAGATGGGAGCTATGCCTGGAGTTGATTTAATTTGCATTTTTCTAATCAAAAGTGATTTAGGCCATTTGTTTTTATTTGACTATAGTTAGCTTTTAGTTTCTTCTGAAAACTGCCAGTTCATATCCTTGAATTATTTATCAATTGGGTAATAGCTCTTATTTTAAGAAATTTGACTCAGTTCTCTATATATTTGAAAAATGAGGTCTTTATTGGGAGACTTGCTGTAACATTTCCCTCCCCATTTTCCTGTTTCCCTTCCAATTTTGATTGCATTAGTTTTGCTTGTCCAAAAACTTTTTAGTTTGATGCAATCAAAAGTACATATTTCGCATCTTCTCTCTCTTTTTTGTTATAAATTCTTCCTTTCATAAATCTGACAGGTAAAATATCTCATGCTCCCCAATTAGCTTATGATATCACCCTTTATGTCTAAATTATGTACCCATTTTGATCTTATCTTATGACAGTGTGTGAGATATTGTATACCTCTTTTCTGCTTTCTATAATTTTCTTATCACTTTCTGTCAAATAGTGGTTTGGTTTTTTGTTATTTTGGTTTTTTTTGTCCCACATCTTGGATCTTTGGGTTTGATCTTTGAGTTTAGATACTCATGGACCATTTTACGAATATTTAGTACTGTTTATTTATGTATATGTATAATTTTATAATTTATGTATTTGTAGATTCCTACATTAGAGTGCAAGTTCCTTATGAGGAGGGATTAATTTTTTCTTTGAATTTGTAATCCCAGAGCCTGATGTAGTATTTGCTTAATAAAGAATAATTGATCTATTGGTTTTTTCTACTGCAACTTGAGCTTCTTGAGAGAAGTGACTGTTTTTGTCTTTGTGTCCCCAGAACTTAGCACTGCACCTGATATAGAGTATGCCCTTAAGAAATGTTTGTTGAATGATTGTTGACTGTAGTACCATGTGCTTTTCAGTGTTACAAGAATCAGAAGAAAAATGTTGAATAGCACTTTATAAAGCTGTAAGGGCTACATATATGTAAGCTAGTGTTATGGTAGTATGAGATTAAATAAATAGATTAGCAAAGTTGAAATACAGTTTAGGGATGAATAGCAGGAAGTTTGTTTTTTGAAAGCCCCTTTAACCAAGATAAATTTTATAACATTTTATTTTTTAATAAAACCAAATGCTTAGTTTTATATATTCTTTCTCAGAAATACTTATAGGTAGACTGTAATAATAACTTATTCTTGATTTAACTGTTTAATTTTTCTTTAATTGTGTGTATGTCTTGAGATTTTATGAAATCAATTATATTTTAATTAATCTATTTTTCTAAATAATTTAAATTATTGTAGTAAATTAGATTTTTTTTATTAAAGATATTATTAAATTAGATGCTTTTACTAGTTATACTATGCCTCCTAAAGCATTTTGGTTTATCCTTAGGAGTATTTTGGATTAAATACAACATAAAAGTTGCAGTACATTGACATAGAATATTCACTGACCAAAACCTGAATTTGAATTTGAAGCATAAAATTGTATCAGATTAAAGGAGAGAAATCTTTAACCTTAGAAAGGGCGCTGAGTTTGAGCCTTAGTTTCACTTAATATTTGTTATACTGAGCAAGTAATTTATTCTCACTATACCTCAGTGTCCTCATTTGCAAAATTTTAGGATTGGACTAATGATTCTTGTAACTAAATCTTAGTCTCAGTTTATAGATTAGTAGGTGAAACATTAAAGAATAGCTATTTCTTCATTGCCAGGGGGTGTTAGTTAAAAATTGGGGAGAGGCGCTTGATTAATGTCCATAGATGGGCAAGCGGTACAGTTTCTAAAATGGAATTTCTTAATTTGTGCTGAAATGGGCAAAGGATAGTCTTAGAAGATATCTTTGGCTAGTTAATGGCTACTGAAATAAATTTGATAGGGTTAAGTGTGTTTCCACTCAATTATTGAATAACTTTTAAAACATTTAATAGTACTAATTCTTAATTGGTTGGTGTAGGCAATTAGCTAGAAGTTATAAAAGGTCATTGTAGTTTATTGTACATTTTATAGAAATGGAAACTGAGGCTGAGAGAAATGACCTCTTCAGGGTCACTTAATGAAAATCCCTCAAAAGGTATTATAAGAATTAAAATAAATTTCTGCTGTTACTAAGTTCTGATATCATTTGTAATATACATCAAGTTCTAGAATGTTAGAGGCAGGATTTGATTTAGAGAATGGTATAGTTGAAATGAAGGGTAATGTTTCTATTTTGTTAAAAATTGGTTATCCTAAAAAACATCATTAACTGTTCTTAAGTATGGTTCTTTGTGTATATTTTTCAGCGCCTAATTTTGAGTTATTTCTCATGAATATTAGGAACTTGCGTAAGTCTGTTTATCTTTGACCTTGCCATTCCCATTTAACTTTTTATTGCTCTGTTTGAAAGTAACATTTTTTAAGGTATTTTATAGAAATAGTTTTTCATTGAGAGGATATATTAGCAATAAGGAATCGAATACTATGATTGTTTCCCCTTTAAATATTGTCTCTTTAGTTTTTAAAATAACCACATATAAAAATTATTTTGTATTTTAACACATTGGGTTGAAAAAGACAACCCCCTTTTGGGGGGGGAGGGATGATTCCAAAAGACATGATAGATAACCAGGTAACCAGATGAATGAATTTCTATTTTCTTTCTTTTTTGTTTTTTTATATAGTTTGAACAGAAGGCTGGTGCAGTTTTTGATGAAATTGCAGATAAATGTAAGTAATATTTTTTTAAAAAGTCTTAGTTCAAATAGATTTTAAGAAGTAAATTAGCTTAATTTCTTAATTGATAAATCTATATGTAGCTTATTAGTATAATGAGAAGCTTTACCTGTTATTACCGCTTTTATTAAAGCAGTTTAGTTGGTTTAGGTGATAAGCAAATTTTATGATTAATATTTATAATTTATTATCTATAATAAATTTTTGTTTAATTGATTAAATATATTTGCCAAGCCATTTCGAATTCAGGATGGTAATATTTTGGGGAGGTGTGGATAGTTTGGAATGTCTTGCAGTTTGCTAAGTCTGGATAAAGGATCTTTATTATTACTTAAATATTTGTAAGCTAAAAATTAAAAGATCATAGGGTTATCGATTTAGCTAACAAGCTTTTGTAAAATGCTTACTATGTGCCAGTGCTGTGCTAGATATTGGTATACAAAGCAAAACAGAATTGTAAAGGCCCTTAGTGGCCTCCAAGTCCAGTTTGTTTTGCAGATTAAGAAACAGAGGCTTAGAAAGGTTCATTGACTTGCCCAAAGTCACACAGCTAGAAACTCTTTTAAGGTAGAGTTTGAACATCTTCCTGATTCCATGTCCAGCACCCTATGCTGGATAATTATGCTTCTTCTTCTTCTTTTTTTTTTTTTTTTTGAGCATAAACTTATGAATTGTAGCATGTTTTTAATTAAGTTTCAGATAGCAGTATAGAAGGATAGGGGAAGAAAGATTTATACAATAAAATATTATGACATTAGAATTTATTTTGGGGTAAGACTGCAATTCTATAGAGATAGGAAAGGGAAAAAAATGGAAGAACCGAAGGAAAATAGAAGTTTATAAAAGATTGAACTTTGTTCTCTTGAAACTTGAAGTAGCATCTTTTTCTTGTCCTTTACTTGAGTTATAAATATATAGTAAGTAGATTCACAGACTTATTTTATGTCTCTCTTCCTAAATACTTGATCGTCAGCAGCTTAGTTTTCTACATGTTTTGAAAATATGTGACTTTTTTTTTTTGCAGCCTCAGAGAAATCTTTTTTAAATTACCCATCATTCAAGGACCCTATGAAATCAGTCTCCTTAAATCAGAAAACAAAATTGCTTCCCTGGAACCTCAGGATATCCAGACAGTTTCCTAACCTCTAATAATCTCTTTTAAAAAAATTCTATCTGACGTAGAAACCACAGATTATCAGTTGTGATTCAGGATTTGAAACCAAATTAAATTGTGAAACCAGTTTGATCTCTTTGTAATTCTATCTTGAGGAATTAAAGAAAAACAGACCATTTAATCCTATGCTATAAAAATCACATTTATTTTTTATGTAAATAATTACCTTATTAGGGGTTAGATAAAAAACTTTGGGAGCAATCATCCCCAAAGCACTTTATTGCTAGTGCTTTATCCATGTGTGCTTTACATACAATAATGTAACTCTCAGTTACAATAAAGTGGACAGATATCGAGACATTATTTTGGAAATTATTTTGATCCTCATCAAAAGAAGATGAAGAAATTGAAGACCTAAAGAACTTAAACCAAACAGATTAGGTGTTAAAGGTAAAATGCCTTTTATACGTGTTAGTAACAAAAACCATTATGAGCCATAATTATTGGTGTATCATAAAATGATAATTTATTTATGTATCTGCAGGAAATGTATTCAGAGTTCCAGTTTGGGATGTCAAGTGAATTTTTTTGAGGAGGGTTAAATAGGGTTTCTAAGTCAAGAAAGAAAGTGAGAACAGTGAAAGTGCTGTAAATGCAGCTCTTGGGACTATCCATGAATACATATTTGAATGGTCTTTTAAAAATTTTGTTGATTCTTCAATTACATATAAAGATAGTTTTCAGCAATCTATTTTTGGTAAGATTTTTGAATTTCACAGTTTTCTCCCTCCCTTCTCATTTCCCTCCCCCCTGGCAAAAAACAATCTAATATGGGTTATACATCTATAACTGTATTAAACACATCATCATCATCATCATTGTTATTAATCCTGTATGGAAGAACAATCAATTCAAAAAGGGAAAGAAAAAAGCATGAGAGGGGGAAAAAATAATAAAAATTGAAAATAATAAGCTTTGGTCTGCATAATTTCCTTATCTGCATGTGAATGGTATTTTCCCATTACAAGTTCTTTAAAATTGTCTTTGTACTGCTGAAATGAGGAAGTCCATCATAATTGGTCATTACATATCTGTGTAAGTATTGGAATGTCTGTTACATTTTTATAACTAACATAGTCGAACACTTCACTCTTATCTGATTTTACCAGTATATTACTATTTGGAGGCTAATCTTAACCTTCTGAGCCTTTTGACTTGTTTGAACCTACTAAAAGGAGGGTCTACTTAATGTTCTAGAGGTTTTCCTCCAGGTCTCTGTATTTTTTCTAGGTAAAGTGCAACATTGTGGCTATTTTTCTTTTCTCCCTTGTTCTCACTATATGATAAACCCAATTCTTTTTCCTGACAGTTCCTCTCTTTATTCTTTTACTAGTACTTGTGAGAACATCCTTGTCATATTATTCTGGTCTCTTTTCTTTGATCCTTTATCTCTTTTGCTCTTGGAGTCACTTCTAGTATTTATTCTTTGAAGAGGGTGGTATTCTTTATATCATTTACAATCATAGGACATGTTTTGCATAATACTGCTGTCTGTTTAATAGGCTTTGTGATTAGGATAATGGAAACTTTTGATAGGGTTTGAACAATGAATTGACCACAAATTGAATCCTTCCCTTTAGTGTTTAATAGTTAAAATGTGTTTTCTTCAGTCTAAATAGGTCTTTAAAGGGTTTAGTTTATTAATTGATCTAAATCAGTCTGAGTCTCCCAATAAGTAAACTTTGAATTTTAGTTTAGTTTTATTGATGTTTTAAGAGTTTTGAAATTTTTTTGAATTTTTACACCAAAGCCGTTTCTTGATTTGCTCTCTAGACTCCTTCTTTGTAACAAAGAGAACAATCAATCAACACAGTTAATGAATGTCAGCATTTGCAACAGTGAGCATCCATAACATCCGCCAGATTGACAAGGAGAGAAATTTGTTGTATCATCCATCCTCTGTAACCTACATTAGTCATTTAACTTGAGTTCAGCTTCCTTTGAATGTAAAACAAACATTTTAAAATAAGTGTTTTGGAATTGTATTTTTTTATTGTCATATTGAACAAATGGTTTATATTGTTACCAAATAGCAGATACCAGGCAATAGTATTGTCTTTGATGCAGTGCTTTTTTTTTTTTGCAAGGCAGTGTTGTTAAGTTACTTACCCAAGATCACACAGCTAGGTAATTATTAAGTGTCTGAAATCGAATTTGAACTCAGGTTCTCCTGGGCCAGTGCACCACCTACCTGTCCTTGACTTAACATTTTACGTTATTCAAAATCCTACATTTCAGACTTATTTCTGTATCTGGAGTTGCAGTTGAGTTAGCATTAATTGTTCATGTGTCAGTTTTTTTATATTTCAAGCTGGTTCTTTCTATAAACAGCATCTTTTCTCTTCAGGTATGTTTAAATAGAAAGCATCTATGCCAAAAACTGATTTACAGATAGGATTCCTTTTGCATCTTGTGAAATAGAAAAGCTCAAATTCTTTTAATTTTTTTCTGAGTTCAAGATTTCTTATTCTTATGTTATCTAACTTAGTTTGATTGATATATATATACTGTTATGCATGATTTATGGAAGCAAAAAGGAGTCTTGGTCTATTCTTAAAATAGAGTTGTCATCTTTTAGATCAAAATTATATTTGCTAGCAATAGTTTCAGGCAAAATTAAAAAAACACATTAGTGGAAAAAAAACATTCTGGCTCTATCAAACTAGATAAACTTTGGTTTTACATTTTCCCCCTTTTGCTTTATATAATCCTCATAAAGAAAAGAAGCTACCCAGATAACTACTGACACAATTGCGTGATTTCTTTAATTTATCTTTCTTTAATTTGGAGAACTATGTTTTTAATAAGTATATATATGAAAAAATGAATGAGAGAAAACAAATATTCCATTAGGTAGGAAGAGGGAATGCGGGGGAGTCATCTAGGTGGTGCAGTGGGTAGAGCACAGGCCCTGGAGTCAGGAGTACCTGAGTTCAAATCCGACCTCAGACACTTAATAATTACTGAGCTGTGTGGCCTTGGGCAGTCACTTAACTCCATTGCCTTGCAAAAACCTTTTTAAAAAAAAGGAAGAGGGAATGGGAATAAACATTTCCATAGTGTCTACTATATGTCACATACTGTGCCAAGAGCTCTTGTAATGGAATTTTATTAATGTTTAGTCCATCCTGGTAGTAAGAATAATCATAACATAGTACTTAAAGTTTGAAAAATCATTTTATCATGGTGTGGTAGATTGTGCACTAAAGGATTCATTTTTCCACTCTTAGATTGTTGGGATTTTAGAAGTTCTGAGGATTATTGTCTAAAGTTTATACATTTGAAAGGTGTTGTGGACAAAGTACTGGGATTTTTAGGAGACCTGAGTTTAAATATTGCTGGTGACATTTTTGTCATTTACCTGCTCACTGTTCTTGGTTGTCTATAAAAAATAATACTTGGACTATGTTATTCATTGTGGTTGTAAAGAAAGCATGGTGCAGATTTTTATAGGATTTGTAATTATGAGTTGTTATGACTAAAGAGGAAGGCCAGAAAAATTGTGATTTGCCCAAGATCACATATTGCTCTGGTTCTTTTTTTTTTTTTTGGTAATGATTTCTTGTTAATTATAAAAAAATAGGGTTTTTCCTTCTAACGTGTTATTAGAGTAAGTTTGGGTTTTCATTTAGTATAACTACAAAGTTGAACTGTCTTTGAGAGACATTATAACATTTTAGTTCTGGAGTAGAAGGAACCTCAGAGGCTGTTTGTGTAGAAACTGAATATATAAGAGATGAATCTAAATTCAAAATATAGATAAATTGAGGATGCTGGATTTGATAATCCCTAAGGTCCTCAACCTGGGGATATTCCAGAGATCCTGCTTCCTGCCTTATCAAAGATATAAGGTGGTAGGAGGTAAAGAGGGTAACAGGATTTGCAGAAAGAGTTAACATTTTTCTTCTGGACCCAAAACAGTGGTTATTATACAAAATGGCCTTGAAATAATACCTAATATTTACTTAATGCTTTAATGGTTGCAAAACATTTTATCAATGTTTTCTAGAGTAATCCTCATAACAGTCCTAGGAGACAAATGCTTTTATTATCCCTATTTTATGTTGAGGTAGAGAGAGGGGAAGTGATTCTTGTAGCTCCTAGTTGTGACAGGAATAGTATATGTAGGGGAGATTAAGAAAAGGAAGTGGAATTCTTGGAGTAGAAGTCTAGGAAGAATTGAAGGAATTAGTAACTGAATATGGAATGAAGTGTGAGTTAAAGATATTTGAAGTTTTGAGACCAGTAGAACAATTGTTATTAGTAAGAGAAATAGTAGATTTGTGAGATACAAATTTTGGTCCAATATAAAATATTTGGTTTTAAACTAGCTCCATTTCAATAACAATAGGTTGGCTTTCCTCATCTCTCTCACTCCACTCCACTCTTCAATATAGCAGCTCATGAAGACCATCACAATAAATGACTGAAGTGTTGTGGTATGCTTTGGTTCAAGGAATACCTTCACACCTGAAATTAATTTCTCATTTCCAGGTGAATCCCCTTTAGAGAATAGCATTCTGTACTTATATGTTACTTTTGTGCATCGCTATTATGGTAGATTTTTGTTCTTTGTGTTATTACAGTGGAAAACATCAGCCTGGAAATTAAACACTAGAGTAGAGGCAACTAGATTGCTCAGTGGTTAGAACATTGAGCTTGGAGTCAGGAAGACTTGTTCAAATTTGACTTCAGATTCTGACAAGCTAGGTGACCTGAGTAAGTCACTTAATCTCAGTTTGCCTTAAGCCATGGGAGAAGGAAATGGCAAACTGCTTTAGTGTCTTTGCCAAGAAAACCTCATGGACAGTATAGTCCACAGGAACATAAAAGAGTCGGAAACAACTAAATAACAGCAATGGGGTCTAGTAGCACTTTAGTGACAGCTAGCTATGAAATCTTGGGCAAGTCACTCTGAACCTTCTGATTACTTATCTGAAAATGAGAGAGCTAGACAAAATGACTTCTAAGGTTCCTCTAACTTTCATTTCTTTTGAGTCAAAGAATTATTTAGCTTTCCTAAACATCTCTCCCTTAGAGAACCGAGAATAGATACTGGGTAAAATAGAGCTTCATATGTGAAATCATGTCACTTTGAAGGAGTGAAGATTTGAATATGATGGTGGGAACAAGGGGAAATGATCAATAAACATTTGGAAATAGAAATAGAGCCCTGGCAAAAGATATGGTCTGGAGCTTTAGATTTGAGAATTAAACATATGAAATTTGTAGTAGAAGGAATAAGAATTAATTAGTTCAGCTCTGAAAGTGAGCTTTATGATTAAAACTGTGCAATAAGACTTTTGGGATATTGTATATATACTGTAGGAAAAAATTAAAAACTCTTAGATCTGTATAAGCTTTGACTGCATTCAGAATGAAATCCTTTTCAAGAACATTACCCCACCCCATATCTCTTGAATTTCCTGATAATAAAAACCAGGAAATTTTGTTCAAGAATTTTCTATACCAGGGTGGCTGGGTGGTGAAGATAAAGCACCGCCTTGGAGTTAGGAATACCTGGGTTCAAATCCGGTTTCAGACACTTAATTACCTAGCTGTGTGGCCTTGGGCAAGCCACTTAACCTTAAGCCTTGCAAAAACCTAAAAAAAAAAAATTTTTTTTTCTATTCCTTTATTAGCTGCCATGATTTCCAAATAATTTTCTTTGATGCTTTGTTTTTTAGTACTTGGCATTTAGAGTTGTAAAAAATAGAAGTATTCCTTTTTATTTGTTAAAAATGAAGTACACATGAAAGATATGAAATGTAAAGATCAGTTGATGTTTGAAGCAGTTAATTTATTTAAACAGTACTTGATTCTTTTTTTTATTAAAGATATTATTTGAGTTTTACAATTTTCCCCCCAATCTTACTTCCTTCCCCCCACCCCCCCCACCCCGCCACGGAAAGCAATCTATCAGTCTTTACTTTATTTCCATGTTGTACCTTGATCCAAATTGAGTGTGATGAGAGAGAAATCATATCCTTAAGGAAGAGATAACAATAAACAGTACTTAATTCTAGAAAATACGACTTCCTATTTTCATTGTATAGTTATTAAGTAAATTAATGTTTTTAATTAGATACTTTACTTAGATAAAGTGTTAGATTTCTTTTATTAAATGGAAGCAAAATGAAATGTTTTTTTTAGTTTTATGAGATAGCAGACACTGCACAAATCAGGATATGTTACAGACAGTTGTGATGATAATTGTGAGAATTAAACATTTATATTTGTTAATTTAGGCTACATAATGTATTTATTGTCCTTATGTTTAATTTTTGTTTTAAAGTACATTTATTTGTAAAATCTTGGAAAGAACAACATGAACTATTTATTGGAAGGACATTTGGAGTAACTTCTATTTCTCTCTCTACCAGTAGCTCTCTTTGAAACCTTAGAGAAGTTAAGATTTTCTAATCTGTGAAATTATATATTAATATGTACCATATCTATCTCAAAAGGTTGATAAGACTTAAATGAGGTAATATATTAAATGCTTTTAATGTTAAAGTGCACATAATTTGGTGAATCTGTTGTAGAATGAAATAATACTTTTCTTTGACTGTTTGAGTGTCAATATAAATGATGTCTACATTAATATTACAAAATTTTTCTAAGCAATTTTTTACTTTTTAAGGTGATGTTATCATGGATACAGAAATGTCTGAAGACATGGACCAGAACTTAACTCCTACTCTTGAAAGCATGTCTTATGGAATGCCGAATCAAGCAGGATCTGAAAATTCATTGCTCGACGAAGATGATTATTTTTTGAACTCTGGGGATCTTGCAGGGATTCCAGTTGTTGCTAGTGACAATGAGGATGAAGGAGATTTTAGTACAAAGGACAATCTCACATCTGCAATTCATGCTGCTGATAGTCTGGAAGTAGATCGAAGAGTAACACAGCATGAATCAGACAGTGAAAAAGAAATCCATATTCAAAATAAAGTTAAAAAGGACTTTCCTAAACAGTTTGATCAGGGTTCTGTATTTAAATCCATTCGGAAAGATTTTAGTCTAGCAAGGGAAAACAACAAAGAGACATTTTCTGGAAAGGAGAAAAATAGAGACATACCTTATCAAGAACGTGAAAAACGATTGGATAAACCCCATAAAGAGGTGGATTCCAGGTTGAAAAGCAGTTTTTTTGATAAAACAGGTAATAGTGTAATAAAACTACAGGACAGAGAAAGCAAGAACTTCATGAAATGTTGGTTCAAATAATTGATTGTAGTTAATTCAGCAGCTGCTTGCCATGGACCTATTATGTATGAGGAACTGTTGTTCTAGGCCCTGGGGTTACACAGGGGGAAAACAAGCCATAAACCTTTGAGAGCTTAAGTCTAATGAAATAAGACCAGTAAGTATTAGAATGTGATTAAATCCAAAGGGAAAGTTGAGACAAATTGAATTTTGAGGAAGAAAGCAATGACTTTCAATTGGATAGATGGATGGGTTGTAGAATACTTCAGTTGTCTCAGTTATGACTTAAAGAAAAGGGGAAGAATTTCATGAGGTACAGGTGGATGAAGTACAAGAGAGATACCATGTTCAGAAGTACAGCTGGGATGAGAATGATTTCTAGGGAGAGTGGTGAGTTGGGCTCTGACATATGGAGATCATTATGACTATCAATATATAAAGAAGACAGATTGTAGACCTACCTTGAATGCTAGGAAAAAACAATTTTAGTATTGTTTTTGGTACCCTACTTTTTCTGGGGAACCAGTGAAGTTTTTAACTAGAGTAATAATATCAAAATAGCATATTAGGGACATTATCTGTTCATTACTGTTAAGGTGTCATTTGAGAGGGAAATGACTGGAAATTTTGGGGAGCAATTTCTAGGGAACTAGTGTTTGGGTAGATTTGAGAAGACAATTTTTTTCGTGTCCTTTTATTGGGGGGAGGGCTCAGCATAGGTGAGGAGGCAGTCATGTTTAAATAGCTTGCTTAGGGTCACAGTACATTATAAGACTGTTTGAACTTAGCTAGCTTCCCCTAAGGCACTGTTTCTTTTTATCTTTGATTTTATTTATTGGGGCTTGAGTGACTTACCCAATGTCACACAGCTAGACAATTATTAGGTATCTAAGGATCTGGTGTGAACTCAGGTCCTCCTGACTCCAGGGCCACTGGGCCACCTAGGTGCTCCTGAGGCACTGCTTCTTAATCCTTTTTTGTGGACCTCTTTGGTTTTCTCTTTCAGAATAATAATTTTAAATGTATAAGATAAAATATATAGAATTGCAAAGGAGTCAAATTTTCTTGAAAAACAATTATCAAAATATTTTTCTTCACATTTGTAAACTCCCTGAAATATAACCATAGATTCCTTTGGCATCCTTGGTGGGGGTTCCTAGAAAGAGGAACACTGAGATTTTTACTGTCCAAAGTAGCCTAGACTAGACTCTCTTTAATGGGGATAGTTGGAATTTACTTTTGTGAAGTAAAATCCACAGGTAAATAACAGTGAAGGGATTAAAGAGTCAGAGGTAATCCTGAAGAGTCAAAGATAACTGCCCAAAGGTGCTTAATGACTTGAAAGACAGTGTTGCTCTGGGATAGAGGTCGAAAAGTTGAGAAAACCAATTTCTTGAGAAAAAGTGATGAATTAGTTTGAGATGTTGAGTCATGCAAATGAAGATAATCTAGCCCAAGCATAGATTTGCAGGACAGATGTTATAGTGGGTTATATTTGTAGGTAAACTCAAAAGATGACAGTTGAACTCATGGGAATGAATGAGATAGCCTGGATAGGAATGAAATAGGCTAAGGGTCAAACCTAGGGGTGGGAGAGGGTGGAGTTCACATGATAGCAAAAGGAGAATGAGGAGCAGGTAAAGGTTGCAGAAGTCAAGGAGAATGGGGAAGTGGGGTGGGAAGGTGGCTCTTGGATTTAAGAGGCTGCATGGATTGTGCAATGGAAAGGTCCTGGATTTGGACTGGGAATACTTGGCTTTTGAGAAAGTCAACCATTCTAGACCTCAGTTTTGTCATTTGTTAAATGAAGGAGTTTTCTAGGTGACTTAAGGTCCTTTCTTATTTAAAAATATGTTATTAGTGATCTTGAAGAAAGAAGTTAGTTGAATGTGAGCTAGTGTGAGTCTAAAGATTGAGGAATTTCATTCATCAGTGAGGAGGTAGAGATGATAAGTATAGGATACTCTTAGAAGGTGAATAGCAAAAGAAGAGAGAGAGAAGACAACATAAAAGAATGAAGAAGAGTTTATTTCAGACTTGAGCAAGTTTATAAGGAAAAGAGGAAGGATCTAGTAGGGAGATGAATGGTAAAGATACATGTGAGAGATCTTTGGACCAAGCTGCTTTTTTTTTTCCCTTTCTTTTTTAATGGCCATTGGTCATAGGAAATTGGAGTGAGGCAGGATGGGGCAGTGGCAGAAAGTTCACCTTGATAAAGAGGAGGGGCAGTCTCATCCTCAGAGGTAAGAGGAAGGAGGACAGGACAGATAAGTATATACTTAAATAGTGAAAACAGAAAGTTGAAGGAGTTAGTCTCCATTTCCTCACTAGAAAAAGATAGGTCAATTGAGAGTGAAAGAGACTGAGGAATATGGACCAGTCAGGGAGACTAACATAGTTTCACTATGAGTCTGGGAAATGGGATCTTAGAGAGATGAATAACAAGAGTGCTCAGTTAAGGCTACAAAGACATATTTGTAGTTAACCCAATCATTTTTCTTCAGCATTCACATGTTCTTAAGCTGAAGTTGAAATAGCCTATTGAATTTTGTGAAAGCATGCTTTTTTATTTTATTCTTGTTCTGTAATAATGGATTATGTTCTGAGGGGGTGTTTGTTGAAATCACCATTTCTTTTTCCCTCTGTTCCAGCTTTGCATAGAAGGGTAGATAATCCCAAATTATTTGTTGCATTTTGTTTGGCCATTAAAACATGAAGCTTGGTTGAACTTCATTGGTTATAAACCTTTTAAAAACTTTTCTTCTATTTAGAGAAGTCCCATCTATTAATAATTAGTGGCCAGACATATTTTCAAGTTGACTGTGTACAGACATTAATAAATTAATTCTAGGTTTTCACTGCTTTGTGGGAGGGAAATGAAAATAAGACCTAAAACAAATTTTATATATATATTTATTTATATATATATATATATATATATATATATATATATATATATATATATGCTATAGCTAATGATGAAATTATAATGAATGATGTCTTACCAAATTATTTAATTAGAATATTATTTCCACCTGCCATGTTGATCAAATGACTAATAGAGATTAGAGCCAGGAATCAAATACAAAACTTGCCCTAGATGCTTTTCCGTTTTACCACATTTTTATTACTTTTAAGCCCATTAGTAAGTAATATGCTTGAAATTTTTTTATATGTATTAATTCCACAGACTGATATTTCTTAGTAAAAACATTTTTATAGACTAATATTCATGAAAAAATCATTTTGAAACTCAAAAATGAGTATCCCTCATCATAGAAGTAAAAATATGTTGATTATTGAACTGCTAATAGCTGTTTCCTGTTTATAAAGTTAGTCTTAAGCTGATTAAGATCAGTTTCATCATATTTAAAGAAATGTTCTTTGATAGGCTTCTTATTTAATCACATTACATCTTTTTCCAATATTCATCTCTAGTAATGATATTTTAACAGGACTTTGATATCCAGGAAATTATTGAAACTGGATAGCATCTGTGGAGCAGCATCCAGGAATATGAAAGGTCTGAGGATGATCTGTATTTAATTAACATCTATAAGGCATACATAGTATATTGGGTACGATATTTGGACACACCGAAAAATGTGTTTCTGGGCTTCAAAAAGCTCTTCTAAAAGAGATGACATAAAAATAAGAGATGAGAGGTTTTGGTTGGTTATGTAACTGACAGTTGGTATGGTGAAGTAAAGTTAGAACTTATTAATTCAGATGGAAATAAAACATCTGAGTTCATATTTTATAATATTAAGTTTTTATTTTAAATACATAAGAATGGTTTATAAAGTGTTAAGTAGGAGCTCTTATTAGAAGTCTTAATGAATAGATAAGGGTCATGTGTAATCATTAAAGGGAGGGAAATTAATACTCATTAATGTTTTCACATACATATTTTGTTAAATTCTTTCGTGTTTATTTTTTGTGTTGGAATCACCACATTCAGGATTAGTGGTCCGAATAAACAAGATTTTCATGGTAGGAGATGCTTTGCCTCTTGGAAGGAAAAGAAAAATTGGCAAAATTAAATTCTGTAAGAAATGAAAATACACTGAAAGAGAAGAAAAATTCCTCTCAGTGCTTTTGTCATAGGGAATTACACAGTGACAATACTGAGGCAGAGTAAATCTAGTGGAATTGGTTAACAAATTAATAAGTGCCTGTTACATATCCAGCATTGTAAATATTGGCATTGGAGATTCAGAGAAAGAAATATTAAGTGAAACATTCTCCAGTCTCAAGGAAGTTAAGAATTGGGAAAATTTAATATACATTTATTAAGAAGGTACTATATATAAGGCAATTTGCTAGGTGCTTTAGAAGGTACAAAAGATAGTCTTCTTATCTAGTAAACATGAAAGATAAGATAAAAAATTTAAGTCTAAATATAAGGTAGCAATAGTAGAATTTACTCTTCAGAAAATGAATATGTTTCAGCAGGTACAAAAATACTTTAGCAAGTGGATCAAAAAGCAGCATTCTAGAGGTGGGAAAGTATAATGAATATTCAGAGAACTAAAAGGAAAGCATTTTGACTTCAGTGGAGGGTTGGTTGGGAATTATTGAGAGATGCTTGAAAGGCAACAGCTTATAAAGGGCTTTGAATCAACTTACCTTTGGGGTTTTAGGAGACCTACTTTAGTTTGAATATCTTGCTGAAAAGGGGAGCTAATGAATTATTGTTACCCTTCCAAATCGCTTCTTACAAGAATTATATTTATATACACATTTGTTTTTTCCAGTAGCTAATCAAGTTGAGGAAACATTACATACCCAATTACCACAAACCCCAGAAACAAACTTCAGGGTAAGTTTTCAATGTGTATACAGATAGCTATCAATGTGACATAACTTTTGTCAAAAGGTTGCTGTATTCACATCTCTTCCTAACAAAATAATTGATTTAGCTTCTCAGGTCAAGTGCTGATTTCTTTTATTTGTTTGCCTATGTGTTTGGCTAAAAATATCTTGAGAGAGGTTCTTAAGAAATCTATGCTCTCATAGCTGCTCTATTTTTATTTTCTTTGTATTCAGAGTTACATGGAACCATTACTCTTAGGTGTAGGGAACTTCTTAAGCAGCCAAAGAATTAGTTATGAGATTTGCTGTGAGAAAAATTAAAGAAACTAATATTTAAATGTAAATATTCATTAATGTTTTATATTATGTTTTAGGAATCAAGCTATTCATTCCCCAGTAAAGAATCTATTGGTCCAGAACTGGGGAATTCCTTTGCACCAAATATTAGAATTAAAGAAGAACCTTTGGATGATGAATATGACAAAGCAATGGCCCCACAGCCAGGACTTCTAGACAAAATTAAAGATGAGCCTGACACTGCTCAAGTAAGTATTTCCTCCCTATTTTTTTTGTGTGTGTGTTTTTTTAATTTCACAAAATAAATTAATTCCATGAGCTAGTTTTTGGTTTTGGTTTTGAAATAACATAAAATGCTTATTTCTCTAGTTTAAGTGGGAATGGGGGGGGCGAATCAGTGTCAGACATTAAGCTCTTTACAAATTTTATCTCCTCTGAGACTCATAACAGCCTTGGGAAATAGGTGCTATTATTATCTCCATTTTACAGTTGAGACTAAGTAACTTTCCCAGAGTCATACCCCCTAGTTAAAGGTCTGAGGGAAGATTTGAACTTAGATTTTCCTGAACTGCCAACCCAATGTTCATTCGATGGTCAACACAAGTTTTCCCTGGAGGTCTAAACACTATTCATATGTTGGGAAATGAGGAAATGCAATTTTCTTTTCTCTGTGGAAAGAAGATAATATGTCTTTGTGTTTTTTCTTCATTATCATTTTTCCCCCTTTGGATTCATTTATATTTTTGTTTTCTTCATTTTTGACCCTCCTTCCCCTTTCTTTTAGAATAATACCAGTGGGCGGCTAGGTTGCGCAGTGGATAGAGCACCCTGGAGTCTGGAGTACCTGAGTTCAAATCAGACTGCAGACACTTAATTACCTAGCTGTGTGGCCTTGGGCAAGCCACTTAACCACGTTGCCTTGAAAAAAAGAAAAAAGAATAACACCATTGATTAGTACTTTTTGGTCATGATTTGTTGAATAAATCATTCTTTATTACTTAACAGAGATAGCTATTAAAAATTCTACACATTGAGTCTTAGAAAGTCCCTTAAAAAAATAAAATTTAAAGAGAATCTCCTTGTTGAAATTGAATAATAGTGGACAATATGTTCAGGTGATAGCTTTTATAACAAGATTATTCTAGTTTGGTGAGCATAAAGAGACCCAGAAGAAAATAAGATGAGAATTTAAAAATTTTTTTATTCTAACAATGACGATACCCAATAGCGGTGGGGTGTGTGTGTGTGTGTGTGTGTGTGATGATTTCATTGCTTTGATTAGGTTTTTTTGTAACTGTTCATTACCCATCTCTTTACAAGCTCTCATTCTAATTTTTAACACTATTTTCCCATAAATTATCCATAAAGTATCAATTTAGATTGGAGACTTTCCTCTTAGTTATCAGCTACCACTGAGTCTTTCCAACCTGTCATTTCTCATTATTAATATTAATAATAAGATAGTGTTTATATAACAATTTAAATTTTACAACATATTGTATATGTCATCTTATTTGATCTCATTCTCACTGGATGAATAGTCCTTTTTTGGCCAAATTCATTCTTGATAATGGCTTATGTTGTTCCCCTTGTGAAAGTTATTGTCTGTGTTCTATAGCCTGTGAGTCTTCATAATTACAAAATTTTGAATTTTTGAACAATTCTTATATTCTATAATTAACATTGCATCACTTTAACATTTGTTAAAGATCATAGATCTAGAGCTTAAAGTTACCTCAAAAACCATCCATTTCCACCCCTTCCATTTATAGATAAGTAAACTGAGATCCTGGCAAGATTAAGTGGCTTGTCTGTAATCAAACAAAAAGTGTCAGAAGCAGCATCTAAATTGCCAGCCCTCTAATTACAGAGCTGTGCTATTTGCCTTGTATAACTATGTTGCCTTTAGTATTTTTGCTGGGATGGTCACTTTCAGATCATCAAAAAATATCTAATTTCCTAAATGTATTTCAATCTGATTTCATAACCCTGATAATTGTGTTTGTAGTATTCTTGAATGAGGGTAGAGTTATATGTTTATAGACTTAATTTCTTTTTTTAATTTAAAAATTTTAATTTAATTTTTAAATTCTCCATCTCATTTTCTTTCCCAACTATAAGAAGGCAAGAAGTATGATATGCCTTATACATATGAAGTCATATAAACTATATTTCTGCAACAACCATGTTTTAGGAGGAATGAGCAAAAAAAAAAATAATGAAAAAACGGCTTTTATCTATACTTTGAATGCACTAGTTTTCTGTCTGGAGATGGGGAGGGTAGCATTTTGTATAATGAGTCCTATATTGATCACAGTAACTAAAAGACTTTCACAGTTTATTATCTTTATAATATTGTTGTTACTTATTATTCTCCTGTTTCTGCTTACTTCACTTTGCAACAGTTCATATAAATCATCCTAACTTTTTCTGAAACTAACCCCTCTATTATTTCCTATAGCACAACAGTATTACTTGATGAAACTGGTTTGAGAGACTAATTGAAGGAATATTGTTTAGTCATTTCATTTGTGACTGACCATTTGTGACCCTTGGGGTTTTCTTGGCAAAGATTAGTGTTTTGCTGTTTTATTTTCCAGCACATTTCACATGAACAACTGAGACAAACAGATTAAGTGCTCAGGATTCACCTAGCTAGTGAATATTTGACCTCAGGTTTAAATTTGGGGCTTTTTGACTCCAGGCTGCACCAAACTATCTGTTCCAGTTGAATGGCCTAATTTGAGCTATTTTTGTTTTTATATCCACTTTGTTTTGTTAATAGTTAAAATACTTTATATGCTTGAGATTTCACATACAAGACTATAGTATTTGGAGCTTCAGTTGTTATAATGCCTTTTCCAAATTAGGAACATTTGCAGAATCTTTTTTTTTTGTATCTTGCTTTGTATATATGTCATGATCTGGACTTTAACAGTTTTGATAAATCTTCCTCCTTGTCAGATATTTCATTTAACGCTTAGTGAATTTTTTGCTCATTAAGGCTATCCTGGTAGTTAATGTCTCATGGAGTTGTATAAGATTTCAGTGTATGTACAGATACCTTATTTGAAGAGATCCTTCTTGGTTGTATTTTATTTTACTTAGTTAAATTCTTTTGTGAAATCAATATATAGCAAAAATGACATGTTCTTATTAGCTCTGTATACTTGTCTACTCTAGAGCTCACTCTTTCTTTTAAAAAAAGCATAATATTAAACGAAATGTGTGATTGAACATGTAAATTCTGATTCCTGATAACTCTAAATATACTAGCATGATTAAACAATGAATTATGGTCACAAAAATTCTCATGTGATAATTACCTCATTGGCTCTTACCTGTACAGATCTTTGTTTTAGCATATCTAACTAATGGTTATCCCTTTACCTCTCCAAAACATCTATTTTATCTTAACTACAGTTCTGATTGTTAGGAAGTTATTTCTTTTTTTTTTACATTAATAAAATATTCTTGTTTACAAGTAAACAAAATACCCCTCCCCCCATGAATAGAGATAGACTTGCTTGGGCGAAAAAAAGTAAAGGGGAGAGAAAAAAAATTAAAATTTAAAAAAATAATAGTAGTAATTGTAGGTATGGCCAGGTGGTGCAATGGACGAAGCACCAGCCCTGGAACCACGAGTCCATATCCAGCCTCATAAACCCAATAATCACCCAGCCATGTGACATGCAAGCCACCCGATCCCCACTGCCCTGCAAAAACCAAAAAGAAGGGGAAAAAAAAGACCCAAAGTAAAATAAAATAGTAATAATAGTAGGGGTGGCTGGGTAGCAGACAGAGCATTGGCCCTTGAGCCAGGAGCAACTGGGTCCAAATCCGGCCCCAGACACCCAAAGATCACCCTGCTATATGGCCCCAGGCAGGCCACCCAGCCCCACTTGCCCTGCACCCTCCCCCAAATAATAATAACAAAAAATGTGCTTCAGTCTTTGTTCCAACACCAACAACTCTGTCACGGGTGGATCGCATTCTTTATGGTAAGTCCATCACAAAAGTTACTTCCATATTTTTCCAACATTGCCATTGCTGATTGCAACTCACTCCTTTCTTATTTCTCCACTACCATGTACTATATTTTCTCTCTCCTTTCACTCTGACTCTGCTGTAGGGTTGCTGAGTGGCACAGCAGACAGATCCCTGGTCCTGGGGCCAAGAAGCCCTGAGCCCCCATACCACCCCTTAGGCTCAGCATCCACCTGGTCCTATGGTCCTGGGCAGGCCTTCCAATCCCAGCCCCTTGCAATAAGTAAAAAAGAAAATGTGTTATATCTGACCACTCTCCCCCCATGGTCCATCCTCTCCTCCTTTATTCACATCCCCACCCCTTCCCCCTCCTCCCCCCTCCTTCTTACTCCAGATGTCTATACCCCATTGAGTATATTTGCTGTTTCCTCTCCTAGCCATCTCTGATGAGAGCAAAGGTTCCCTCATTCCCCCTTGCCTCCCCCCTTCCATATCATTGCAATAGCTCATTGTAATAAAAACAATCTTATTATGTGGAATATCTTGGACTATTCCCCCTCTCCTTTTTCTTTCTCCCATTCCATTTCCCCCTTTTTCCTATTGACTCCATTTTTACACCATACTTTATCTTCGAATTCAGCTTTCTCCTGTGCTTCAACTATAAAAGCTCTCTCTACCTGCTCTATTAACTGAGATGGTTCATATGAATATTATCAGTATCATTTTTCTATACATGCAGTTCATCCTCATTAAGTCCCTCATATTTCCCCTCTCTCCTCCAATCTCTGTGCTTCACCTGAGTCCTGTATCTGAAGATCAAACCTTCTGTTCAGCTCTGGCCATTCCAAAAGGAACATTTGAAATTCCCCTGGTTCACTGAAAGTCCATCTTTTTCCCTGGAAGAGGACATTCAGCCTTGCTGGGTAGTTCATTCTTGGCTGCATTTTAAGCTCTTTTGCCTTCCAGTATATTGTATTCCAAGCCCTACGAGCTTCCAATGTAGTTGCTGCTAAGTCTTGTGTGATCCTGACTGTAGCTCCATGATATTTGAATTGTGTCCTTCTGGCTGCTTGTAATATTTTCTCTTTGACTTGGGAGTTCTGGAACTTGGCTATAATATTCCTAGGGTTTGGTTTTTGGGGATCTCTTTCTCGGGGGGATCGGTGGATTCTCTCCATTTCTATTTTGCCCTCTGTTTCTAGAGTATCAGGGCAATTTTCTTGTAATAATTCTTTGAAAATGATGTCAAGGCTCTTTTCCTGATCATGACTTTCAGGTATTCCAATAATTTTTAAATTATCTTTCCTTAGTCTGTTTTCCATATCAGTTGTTTTTTTCAATGAGATATTTCACATTTTCTTCTAAGTTTTCATTTTTTTGGTTTTGAAGTATTGATTCCTGATTTCTGGCAAATTCATCAATCTCCCTGAATTCTATTCTTTGTCTGAAGGATTTGTTCTCCTCAGAGTTTTCTTATCTCTTTTTCCATCTGGCCAATTTTGCTTTTTAAAGCATTCTTCTCCTCCATAACTTTTTGAACTGTTTTATCCATTTGACCTAAGCTGTTTTTTAGCATGCTATTTTCTTCAGCATTTTTTTGGATTTCCTTGACTAAGCTGCTGACTTCATTTTCATGTTTTTCCTGCATCTCTCTCCTTTCTTTTGCCAGTTTTTCTTCCAACTCCCTCATTTGATTTTCAAAGTCTTTTTTGAGCTCTGTCATAGCCTGAGCCCAATTTCTGTTTTTCTTGGAGTCTTTAGATGCAGGAGCTTGTGCTTCCTCATCTTCAGACTGAGTATTTTGATCCTTCTTGGGCTCATTTGCAAAATACTTCTCAATGGTCTTCCTCTTGTTTCTTTGCTTGTTCATTTTCCCAGCCTAAGCCTGTTTTTTGGGGTGCTTCCTGAGCTTTTGGGACACTCCCACAAGGGTCTCAGTGTGTGAGGCTCTGTCCTCCTGCTCTGTGAATGACCATAAGCATTCCCCTCTGCCACGGGGCTGAGGTGGGGGGGGGGGCCTGTTTTTCTATGGGGGGGCCTAGACTGGGATCAGGATATGAATGTGGTCAGAGCCCCAGAGTCCTGTTCCAGGGGCAGAGGACAGCTCTGCAGTCTCTCTTCACTCCCCTCCCTCAGCTCAATGGGCTCATGCCCTGGGGGCTCCGCCCGCTTCTGTTTCCTGAATCTGGAATGCAGTGGCCAAGCTGCTTTCTGTGTGCCCTGAGGGCTGGGCTCCAAGTGCTTCCTCTGGCAGAGGTCCCCCGCTGTTCCCCCACTTTGTGCTGGTGCTCCCCGGGGTGCAGCTCAGGAGACTCCCTCCGCTGCTGTGAGCCACGGCTCCCAGTGCCCTGTGGCTGCCTCCTTTAGGCTGAAGTTCTTTCATTCTGGCAGGCCACCCCTCTGGTGGGCCGCCCCTCCAACCCCAGGGAGCAGAGCCTCTCTGCTCTTTTTCAGGTTACCTTGAGTAGAACTGCCTCACTGGGTCCCTTTGTGGGTTCTGTCTCTTGAAAGTTTAGTTAGAATCCTTAGTTTATGAGTTTTTATCAGAGAGCTCCTAAGACTCAATCCCTTCATGTCACCATCTTGGCTCCGCCCCCAGGAAGTTATTTCTTTACAATAAATTTCAATTCCCTTTTTCTTGTACTTTCAATTCATTGTTCTTATTTCTGTCTGCCCTTTAGTTTAATTCCTGTTTGAGGCAACACTCCCTCTAGTATATGAAGATAGCTTTTATATATCCTCAGGTCCTAGACACTTCACTGATGCTCGTATGTCTGAATAAAGCTTTTCAGTAGAGCACCGGCCCTGGAGTCAGTAGTACCTGAGTTCAAATCCTGCCTTAGACACTTAATAATTACCTAGTTGTGTGGCCTTGGGCAAGCCACTTAACTCCATTGCCTTGCAAAAACCTAAAATAAATAAAATAAAATGAAATACAAAAAGCTTTTCAGTGTCTTGGTTATTCCTCCAACTTAATCGATATCTTTCCTGAAATTTGACCCTGATAACTGAATGTAGATCTACATATATGGGAGGATCAAGACATGGATAGTCAGGCTTACTACTTTATTCCTAGAAACATCAGCTTTTTTCCAGCCTCACTTCTTTCATCTTGTACTTGTAAAGTTGGTGAGACTTGACATTTATTAGTTTCATATCAGTTATCCACCTATAAAGAGCTTTTCAAATTTTGACTGTTATTTAGGATGATAACTATTCCTCCTAGCTTTGTCTCAGCACATGTGTTTTGGCATGATTAAGGTGGTGCAATGGAGAGAGTTAGATTTAGCCTTGGGCACTTCGTAGTTTAGTAATGATTCTTAACTTCTGTTTGCCTCGGTTTCTTACTGTAAATGATCTTCATAACACCCATCTCACAGGTTATTGTGAGGATTAAATGAGACATGGTGGTTGGCACATAATAAATGCTACAGAAATGTTAGTTATTGTCATTATCACCATCATCATCATCATCATCATCATCATCTGACTTCAGACACTTAATTATGTGATCCTGTGTAAGTCATTTAACCTCTCTTGATTTCAGTTTTCTCAATTGAAAAATGGGAATAAATAAAAATAAATGTGAATAGATAGATATTTGTAAAGCACTTAGTATTGTGCTTTGTACTGTGTAGTAGGTACTTAATAAATCCTTTTTCCCTCATTCTCTTTTTTTCCTCTCCCTTTCATCTTCCATTCTCTCCCCTTTCTGCCTCTTTTTCCCCCTTCCTTCCTCCCTCTCTTCCCTTTTTTTTACTTTATTCTTTCCCTTCCTCTTTTTGTTTGATAAAAATGTTATATAGAACCAAGACAGACATGAAGTTCTGGGACACTTTGGAACCTTGACTGCAAATTGACATCAAACCATGAATCGCATTATTTACTTGGTTTCATATCCATCTAATTGTTTTATCATCTTACTCATATCTTCCCATGTTTTACACATAAAAGTATGAGAAAATTGATCAAAGTTAGCAAACTCTAAAGTCCAGGCGGAGAGTGCAGCATTCCTACTATACCAGTTTTATGATCTTGTCAAAAAGGAAGTATGATTAGTCTAGTGTGAGCTTTTTGATGAAATTATGTTGGCTCTTTGTGATCACTCTTTCCTTTTCTCTATGCTCGTTAATCATCTTTCCTTTGGGCCTAGTTTCTTAGTTCCTTTCTTCCTCTCTCTTTCCTTCTCTTTCTTTTTTAAATTTTCTCACTTTTGGCAAAACAAGATGAGTAGAAATGAATGTCTTAGCCAATGCAAGTACATTGAATAATAGTTATTAGATTTAAACTATACATACTCTCTGAGAGGGATCTTTCAGTAAGGATAGTCCTGTTCCTATAGCATAGACTAGTAAAAGAAGATGGCAGAAGAAAAGATTAGAGTCTAGGTATTTCTTATAAATAGTAAAGAACCTCTGTCTATTATCCACCTAAAGAAGGAGAGAAATGAGATTTTATTTCGTTTCAAAACTGATACTTTAGTGAAAAAAGAGTTCTTGTTTAGTAAAGTGACTACTAATCTTTAAACTCAAGGAATTTTGAAAAAAGGAAAAAAGAAATAACAATGCATTCTTCTTTACTAATTTGGATAAATGTAATCCTCATTAAATTCTTTTTTCTATCATGTGTTTTGTTTTTGTTTGGTTTTGGTTTTTGCAGGGCAATGGAGTTAAATGACTTGCCCGTGGTCACACAGGTAATTAGTGTCTGAGGCTGGATTTGAAGTTGGATCCCCTAACTCCAGAACGAGTGCTCTATCCACTGCACTGCTTCCCTTCCTGTTGTCCATCAGTTTTTAAGACAGTATAAAACAATTGAGTTTAAAACTTTTATGAAAATTCATCTCCTTCATGTGCATATATTTATATTAGTTTAGAATCAACACTTAATATCTTTGTCAAATTTTCTTGTGAAAAATATTTTGTTGGGATGATCTCTGTGAAATATAAAATGTCACACTTAGTATTTTCTCTTCAACTTTTTAAATTGAATGTTGTATTTAATTAAAAATGTAAATTTATTCTCATTGATTCTAATAACAGCAACAATAAAATTATTTCTATAATCAAATGAGAAAAATATATTCTTCATTCAGGGATCTAGTCACTATGGTAACTTGTATAAGAGTTATACTTTGGAATTGTAATGGCTTCACCATTTGCCAAGATATTCAATATATTCCAAATAAAGAAATTTATAACTACTTTATTGAGCTATCCTAGCATAAGTCATGAATTTAGAGCGAGAAATTGCTCAAAGCTCATCTAGTCTATGCCTTCATTTTATTTTTACATTTTATTGTTCCATTTGTCTTTTAGTTAACTCCTATTGAATTTTTTATGGTGATGATGGAAGATCATTTACATCCAATGCAAAAACTAATTCTGATAGTATAAATAATATTTTTCTCTAGTAGACACAACTTCCCTGCAAACAATATTTTTCTGTAGCAGACACCACTTCCCTGCCGTAAGGGAGGAATTATGTTTACTTATTTCTTTCTTATTTTTTCTGTTACTTAAGAGTTCAGTTTCCTTTTAAGTAGTCTTTTCATTTATAAGACTAGTCATTAAAAAAAAGTCTAGGGGCATCTAGGTGGTGCAGTGGATAGAGTACTGGCTTTGGAGTCAGGAGTGCCTGAATTCAAATCCAGCCTCAAACACTGAATAATAACTTAGCTGTGTGGCCTTGGGCAAGACACTTAACCCCACTGCCTAGCAAAAACTAAAAAAAAAAAAAAAAAAAAAAAAAAGTCTAGTCATTGAGCATATTACTCTTTATTCTACTTAGTTTATATTACCTCATATAAAATCTTAATATTTCCTTATGTTCACACAACATGTTTCTTTGAACTTTCCTTCAGTTTGATGAGCATTCATTGTGCTTCCCAGATATTTGCTACAATGAATGTTTTGGTATATATGATACTGGATTTTTTCCCTGATCTTGACTCCCTTGGGTTATATGCCTAACAATGGGATTTCCTCTATTTAATGAATCCAAATAACTTAAGAACTTTTGTTGAATAGTTTGAAATTGATGATTCAAATGTTGTCCTCTAATTTTAAATAGATGAGACTGGGAACAATGGTTTTGCAAAAAGCTGATAGTTTCTACCTTAATTAACAAAAGTTGGTTGCACAAAAGTAGTTGTTATGATAATCATGATAAGTTTTATTCTGTTGTAAACAAATAGCTTTATTTTTTTGTGCTTTTTGCAATTTGTAGGATTTGAAACCCCCATGGAAGAAAGAATTTGATTCTAGTGTTTATTAAGATTCAAAGTGAGGGAATAACGTTTTTAGATACCTTCTAGGAAGGGAGCAATCCACAATGAAGTTTATGTGAAGGATATCAGGAAATAGAGAAGCTAGGGGAAAAAACATTGAGTCAGAATAAGAGCTAGAATACCTGAAAGTAATAACTATGGTGTTATCTGTTGACCTGTTTGAGACCTGGACAGCATCATCTCCAAAATGGGTATCTTTATTGTATAAACCAATCTAATCTTGTTAGAAAAAGTTTTCAAATTATACATATTTTTATGAACTAACCAAAAATGAGAGATATAGAGGCTGTACCACTTGTTAATGTTAAAAAAAGACCTATTTCTGATACCACATAAAATTTTAAGAAAAGAAATTTGTACACTGTCATCAAGCACTATAAGAAGTTGTTGCTGTTGTTGATATTAATTTTGATATTTAAAATATCTCTCTATTCCTATACTTTTTTCTCTAAATTTTTTTTTTAAATTCTTCATTACCAGAGATGGTACTTTGGGTGGAGTGACAAGATTATAGTGAAACTTTGAGACAATGTAAAAATAAATGCATCTTAAAATAAAAGTGATAAGATTATGGTGTTTACTGCTTTAAAAGCATTTAGAATCTAGTTACAGAGAAAAACTTAAAGAATGGGATTACAGATTAAAAAAGAACATTCAATTAGTGTCAGAAGACATCATTTTATTCCATCTCTACCACTAACTGACTGACCTTTAACCATTTTGCCTCTCTAGATCTGTTTATTCATATGCAAAATGAGGAACTAAAGCTATATGACTTTTAAGCTCCCTTTCAACTTTGAAATTCTCCACAGGTTAATAAGTGTCCTATATAAGATTTGAACTACTAGCCTCCAGAGTCAGTGAATGTGCTTTTTTTTCTTTTTTTTTTTTGGCCATACTTGGTTTCTATCACTGGGCTACAGATAGCTATTTGTTGGATTTGAATCTTATATCCCATGTAAAAATGTTACTATTGATGCCATTTAATGGAAGAATGACTAAACCAATAATGGTGAATGAATATAATGGAATATATGACTGCTGTAAGGAATGATGAAGACAGAGTGAGTACAGAGAAGTAAATAAGTAAAGGATCAAGGAGAACAATATTCACAATAACTACAAAAATATAAGTGGAAAGAGCAACAATTAAATAATCTAAACTAAATTCTGAGAAATTAGAATGTCCAAGCTTGAACTAAGTAAGAAATGAGAAGATACCTGTTTCCTATTTTCCTTTGTAGAAATGGGGATCCATGCAAAATGACTCCAGACTCTTTTGGGTATGCTCATGGATTTTGTGGAAGTTCTGTTTTATTCCTCTCTTTCTCTTCTTTATTATGAGGCATGGCATTCTAGGAAGAGGGTGAAGTTATAGTAGGAAATGGAGGTAACATGAAGAAGAAAGATGTTGATATGTGTTTTAGAAAAAGTATTCTAGTAAACCTGGTAATATCTTAAACTAGTATCTTAAAACACTCTTCACCCTTCTTTACCCAGCAGCACCAAATATCATCTATACCTTTATAAGACTTTAGTCGATGCTGTTGTAATTCCCCACTAAATCTTTGACTGCTTCTGTGACTATGAACAAGGTACTTCCTTCTCTACCACTCTGCTTTCTCTTCTCTAAATAGAAATGGTAAGACCAATTTTTAAAAGCTCCTTTAATCAGTTCAGTTTAAGTCAGGATTCATACTCAAGTTGCCTGAAATCCCAAGTCCAATATCCCTTGTTGGGCCACCTGGCTAATCTAGCCAGAAAAACTCTATTCATGCGCCTGTGCCTGTGTGTGTGTGTGTGTGTGTGTGTGTGCTTGCATGTGTGAGATATAGGCATGTAAAATGTATACAGTAAAATTTTTGGGGAAGACATTAGAAGAAAGACTTCATTTTAAAGTTGATATTTGAGGGAAGTTGGGGATTCTGAGAGTTATAAGCAGTGAAGGGTCTTCTTGGCATGGGAGGTAGCAAGTGAAGTGCAAAGACACAGAAAAGATAGGGTACTATAGCTCAGAGATATCAGAAAAATCAGTTGGTCTTGACTTTGTGTGAGGGGGGAATAATGTAACATCAGACTTGGGAAAAGTTGATTGTGGAGGACTTTAAACACCAAGTGGAGGAGTTTCAAAAAGATAAAAGAAAGCCAATACACTTTACTGACAGGAGGAGTGACATGATCAGATATATATTATGCTTTAGGAAAATAGCTTTAATGGCTGTGTGGAAAATGAGGGATAACTGAGGTAGAGCAGCCAATTAGGAAGCTAATACATTGGGTCTTGCAGGTCATGGAAGGTCTGAAAGAAGCAAATGAATGACAGATGGTATGCAGGTAAAAAACTGAATCGGGCAATGATTAGATATGTAGAGTGAGTTAAGGATAATCTTGAGGTTTTAAATTTGTATGCCTTGAAGGATAGTGGTATGCTCAATAAAAATCAGACTGTCTGAATCTTATTCCTGAACAGTATAAGATAATTCCTAGTGATTTGAAATAATAATGACATGAATAAGTGATATGGGAGTTAATTTGAAGGACAAGATTATGTTGTAATGGACTAGAAAGGCTTCCTAGAACTCATATTTCTGTGGCACTTGGAGGTTTACAAAGTTCTTCCCCCCCCACATTACCTGTGATATAGGTAATTCAAATATTATCTTCATTTCAATGATAGAGAAACTCAAGATTCTCATTAGTGGTCACACACCTCAGTAGTCAATACTGTGTGCTGAGCCCTGATGGTACAAAAACATATTAACTCATTAAAAAAGTTGGGGAAGCATAAAAAGCCTGTTGAGAGCAACCTTCATGGAACATAAAAAGCCTCACTCTCTTTTTTTACTATGTTACTTTGCCAGATTTTGAAAAGTGATTGGATTTGGTGAGGAAGAGAGAATAAAAGAAAAACATTGCTTGGGGTGGCAGGAATTTTCACAGTTGTCCACATTTGGAATGATGTACATAGTGTTTGGAACACAGAATAGTTTGACTGGCATGAGTTTGGCTGGAAATTGTGTACTCAGGGATTATATTCCATAAGTTTCCTTTTTTTTCTTTGGAATTGAGAAAGTATTGGGGAAGTGCGTATGTGTGTGTGTGTGTGTGTTTTCTTATATTTGTGTGTTGTTTTTATATATATTTTACTTTTATGTGTGTATATATAATTGAGTGTCTGTCAGTTAAGAAGCATTTATTCACTTATGAATTACTCATGATATGCCAGACACTGTACTAAGAGTTGGAGATATAAAGTAAGGCTTAAGTAGTTTTTGCCCCTTGAAGAGCTTTACATTCTAATGAGGGAGCCAACATGTAATTACATAGGTACATACAGAGTAAATAGAAAGGAATCTTAAAGAGGAAGTCTGTGGGACCCAGGGGAATTGGGAAAGACCTCCAGAAGAGGATATTTAAGCTGAATCTAGAAGAAATTACTTGATTCTGAGATACTGAGATGAGAAAGCAAGGTATTCCAAGTATAGAACTCTCAGTGCAATAGCCCAGAGAAGGGTACACAGTTTATATCGAGGACTATCAAGAGAGTTAGTATGGTAGGATCAAGTATATTGGGTTGGGTATCAGATGAGACTAGTTTGTGAAAGGCTATACGGACCAGACATAAAATTTTATCTGGGGGAGGCAGGTAATAAGGACCCATTAGAGTAGATTAAGTGAGGCAGTGACGTGGTCTCCAATCTTTCCTTTAAGAAAATCATTTTGGTGGTTGAATAATGAATGGATTGGAGTAAAATAAGGCATTTCAAAAGGAGATCAGTAGAAAGCTATTGAAATTATAAGATATAAAACGAGGGAATAACATTTTTAAGTATCTTCTAGGAAGGGAGCAATCCCCATTGAGGTCTATGGGAAAGATACAAGGAAATAGAAAACCTAATAAAAAAAAGCATTGAGTCAGAATAAGAGCTAGAATCCCTGAAAGTAATAATTATGATGTGAAGGATACAAAGAAATAGAGAAACCTAATGAAAAAAAGCTATGAGTCAAAATAAACTAAAATACTTGAAAGTAATAACTATAATGTTTGAAATTGAATTATAACTCTGTAAGTAGGGGGAAAGGGTACGTATATGAGATATTATAAAGGTAGGAAAAAAAATTTGGATTGGTTTGTGGAATATACACAAATGAGGAATTGAGAAGGACCGTAATTTTGTGAACCTAGATGACAAGGGTTAGTTGTGTACTTCGTAGTAATAGGAAAGAGGATGATGAAAGATAAAGGAGTCTTCCTTGAGATATGTGAAATTTAAGTTGTTTTTGAGACTTCCCAGCTTTAGATATCCAAAATGGAATTGGTGATGCTTTACTGGAACTTGGGAGAGAGCTTATTCTCTCTGGATATACATATTTTGCATGTATCTAGATATATACATACATACACATATACATAATCATCCATATAGAGATAATAGTTGTGCCCATGGGCACATGAATTACCAAGTGAGATGGTAATACAGATAAAATAGAAGAAGATCCAAAATAGAGCCTTAGGAGAATACTTCTGGTTAATGATTATCAGCTGAATGAAAATCCATCAAGAAGAAACAGAAGAACCAGGACAGAGTTATGTCGTGCAGATCTGGAATAGAGAAAATAACTAAGAGGAGAAGATGATGGATGAACAGCATCAAATCTGTACAGATAATCAAGAAATTTAGGGATTGAAAAAGATGGTCTTTATATTCAACAGTTTAAAAGATCATTAATACTTCTGGAAAAAGCAATTGCACTTGAATTAATTTGGAACTAGATTTCATAGAATTGTAAAAAGAGAAGGGAGAGGAGAGGAAGTGGAGGAAACTTGTGAAGTTGACTTTCTCAAGAGATAAGGACAAATTCAGTACTATAGCAAATAGGGATGGCAGGATCCAGAGAAGATTGTTTGTTTATTATTAAGGAATGGAAAAGATAAGAATATATCTGGAAGAGACTGAAGATTAGTAAAGAGTTGGGATGATAGAGGGCCATTTTCTGGAGAAACACAGGAGACAGTGGGATCAAGATTATAAGGGGATCATCTCTTCATTAGAGGAGTCAAGGAAAAGCTTTTGGGGAAAGATGTTTTGAGTGCTGTGAAATGAGGAGGGGAAAATAACCTCATTGTTCTCAATGAAATAGGAAGTGAGATCTTTAGGAGATTGGGTTGGGGTATACTATAGGAAACTTGGGAAGAATTGGAAATAATCAGTGTAGAATGGGATAGCAAATTAATTAGAAATAGCAAATTTGTTTGGTCCTAATTTTTTTGTCCCTTGCCTGTAGCTCCATTCAGTAGTATGTGAATAGGAATGAAGGAGGAGGATGGTGGAGTGATCTAGGACTGGAATATGACAAAGTATAATTAGTGATAGAATGAGCAAGAGCTTTGAAAGTAGAGGATATCATAGTTTTAAATTGATTTGCCTAAGGTGTTGAAACAGAAGAGAGTAGAGTGTCGCTATGACAGTGATGATGACTTGGGAAAGAAATGAGAGAGGTGGAGAAAGTAGAGATCACTTTGAAGATTCAAGAATAAAATATAAAGCAGATGGAATGATAAAAAAAAATTATCAGGTAAAGGAATTTTAGAGCACAACAGCTTAGATCTTTTTTTAAATTTTTTTTATTAAAGATTTTATATATTTTGAGTTTTACAATTTTTCCCCTAATCGTACTTCCCTTGGTCTTTCTTCAAACTCCGCAGTTCTTTCTCTGGTTACAGATGGTATTCTCCATTGCAGACAGTCCCAAATTGTCCCTGATTGTTGCACTGATGGAATGAGCAAGTCCATCAAGGTTGATCATTGCCCCCCATGTTGCTGTTTGGGTGTATAGTGTTTTTCTGGTTCTGCTCATCTCACTTGGCATCAGTTCATGCAAATCCCTCCAGGCTTCCCTGAATTTCCATCCCTCCTGGTTTCTAATAGAACAGTAGTGTTCCATACATATACCACAGTTTGCTAAGCCATTTCCCTAATTGAAGGACATTTACTTGATTTCCAATTCTTTGCCACCACAAACAGGGCTGCTATGAATATTTTTGTGCAAGTGATGTTTTTACCCTTTTTTTATCATCTCTAGGGTATAGACCGAGGAGTGGTATGCTGGATCAAAGGGTATGCACATTGTTTTTTACAAATAATGTTTTTTTATACATTAATAAAATATTCTTGTTTAAGAGTAAACAAAATACCCCCTCCCCCCAAAAAATATAGACTCGTTTGAGCGATAAAGGGGAGAGAAAAAAATTAAAATTTAAAAAATAGTAATAATTGTAGGTATGGCCAGGTGGCACAATGGACAGAGCACCTGAGCCCATATGCGGCCTCATACACCCAACAATCACCCAGCCGTGTGACATGCAAGCCACCCCAAACCCACTGCCCTGCAAAAACCAAAAAAAAGGGAAAAAAAGACCCAAAATAAAATAGTAATAATAGTAGGGGTGGCTGAGGGGCAGACAGAGCATAGGCCCTTGAGCCAGGAGCACCTGGGTCCAAATCTGGCCTCAGACACCCAATGATCACCCTGCTATGAAGCCCCAGGCAGGCAACCCTGCTCCATTTGCCCTGCCCCCCCCAAATAATAATAATAAAAAATGTGCTTCAGTCTTTGTTCCAACACCAACAAGTCTGTCGTGGGTGGATCACATTCTTTATGGTAAGTCCATCACAAAAGTTACTTCCATATTTTTTCCCCGTTGCCATTGCTGATCGCAGCTCCCTCCTTTCGTATTTCTCCACTACCATGTACTATATTTTCTCTCTCACTCTGAGTCTGCTGTAGGGTAGCTGAGTGGTGCTGCAGGCAGGTCCATGGTCCTGGGGCCAAGAGGCCCTGAGACCCCCTACCACCCCTTAGGCCCAGCATCCACCTGGTCCTATGGTCCCGGACAGGCCATCCAATCCCAGCCCCTTGCAAGACATAAAAAAGAAAATGTGTTATATCTGACCACTCTGCTCCATCACTCACATCCCCCACCTTACCCCTGTCCTCCCCTTCTTATTCCAGATGTCTATACCCCATTGAGTATATATGCTGTTTCCTCTCCTAGCCTGCTCTGATGAGAGCAAACATTCCCTCATCCCCCCTTGCCTTCCCCCCTTCCATATCATTGCAATAGCTCATTGTAATAAAGAAAAATCTTATTATATGAAATATCTTGACCTATTCCCCCTCTCCTTTTTCTTTTTCCCATTACATCTCCCTTTTTTCTATTGACTCCATTTTTATACCATATTTTATCTTCAAATTCAGCTTTCTCCTGTGCTTCAACTATAAAAGCTCCTTCTACCTGCTCTATTAACTTAGAACATTCATATGAGTATTATCAGTATCATTTTTCTATACAGGAATACATGCAGTTCATCATCAAGTCCCTCATATTTTCTCCTTCTCCTCCAATCTCTATGCTTTACCTGAGTCCTTTATTTGAAGATCAAACCTTCTGTTCAGCTCTGGCCATTCCAACAGCAACATTTGAAATTCCCCTGGTTCATTGAAAGTCCATCTTTCCCTGGAAGAGGACATTCAGTTTTGCTGGGTAGTTGATTCTCAGGTGCATACCAAGTTCTTTTGCCTTCCAGTATATTATATTCCAAGCCCTATGAGCTTTTAATGTAGTTGCTGCTAAGTCCTGTGAGATCCTGACTGCAGCTCCACGATATTTGAATTGTGTCCTTCTGGCTGCTTGTAATATTTTCTCTTTGACTTGGGAGTTCTGGAACTTGGCTATAATATTCCTAGGGTTTGGTTTTTGGGGATCTCTTTCTTGGGGGGATCGGTGGATTCTCTCCATTTCTATTTTGCCCTCTGCTTCTAGGATATCAGGGCAATTTTCCTGTAGTAATTCTTTCAAAATTATGTCAAGGCTCTTTTCCTTATCATGACTTTCAGGTATTCCAATAATTTTTAAATTATCTTTCCTAAATCTGTTTTCCATATCAGTTGTTTTTTCAGTGAGATGTTTCACATTTTCTTCTAATTTTTCATTTTTTTGGTTTTGAAGTAATGAGTCCTGATTTCTCATAAATTCATCAATCTCCCTGAGTTCTATTCTTTGTCTGAAGGATTTGTTTTCCTCAGAGAGTTTTCTTATCTCTTTTTCCATCTGGCCAATTTTGCTTTTTAAAGCATTCTTCTCCTCCATAACTTTTTGAACTGTTTTATTCATTTGACTTAAGCTGGTTTTTAGCATGCTATTTTCTTCAGCATTTTTTTTTTTTGGATTTCCTTGACTAAGCTGCTGACTTCATTTTCATGTTTTTCCTGCATATCTCTCATTTCTTTTCTCAGTTTTTCTTCTAACTCCCTCATTTGATTTTCAGAGGCTTTTTTGAGCTCTGTCATAGCCTGATCCCAATTTCTGTTTTTCTTGGAGTCTTTAGATACAGGAGCTTGTGTTTCCTCATCTTCAGACTGAGTATTTTGATCGTTCTTGGGATCATAGATAATGTTTCTCAATGCTGTTCCTCTTGTTTCTCTGCTTGCTCATTTTCCCAGCCTAAGCCTGTTTTTGGGGTGCTTCCTAAGCTTTTGGGACACTCCCAGAAGGATCTCGGTGTGGGAGGCTTTTTCCTCCCTCCTGGTCTGTGAATAACTATATACGCTCCCCTCTTCTATGGGGCTGAGGTGGCGGGGGCCCCTGCTGTTCTATGGGCTATCCTAGACTGGGATCAGGATCTGACTGTGGTTAGAGCCCCAGAGTCCTGTTCCAGGGGCAGAGGACAGAGCTGGGCAGTCTCTCTTCCTGGATCTGGAATGCAGCAGCTGCTGGCTGTGTGCCCTGAGGGCTGGACTTCAGGTGCTCATTTATGCTGTAGCTCAGGAAACTCCCCTGCTGCTATAAGCTGCAGCTCCCAGCTCCCTGGGGCTGCCTCCTGGAGGCTGAAGTTCTTTTACTCTGACAGGCCGCCCCTCCAACCCTGGGGAGCAGAGCCTTTCTGCTCTTTTCTGGGGTACCTTTAGTAGGGGAACTGCCTCACTGTGTCCTTCTTTGGGTTCTGTCTCTCAAAAATTTAGTTAAAGTCCTTAGTTTCGAAGATTTATGAGAGCGCCTAAGACAGGATCTGCTTTTGTTGCTATCTTGGCTCCACCCTTCAATAGCTTAGATCTTAATAACATAAACCATAAAATTTGGAACTGATTTACTCACACTTGTTTAATTTGCTCTTTTTGTTTTAAGGTTTTTTTTGTTTGTTTCTTTTTAGGTTTTTGCAAGGCAATGCGGTTAAAGTAGCTTGCCCAAGGTCACACAGCTAGGTAATTATTAAGTGTCTGAGACCCAATTTGAACCCAGGTACTCCTGACTCCAGAGCCAGTGCTTTATCCCTGTGCCACCGAGCCGCCCCAGGTTTAATTTACTCTAAAAGCTCACAACAATTTTTCCTGATCAATGATCATCATTTATTTCAGATGGCCAATGCAATCATCCTTCATTATTAGTTAAAAATCATAATCTTAATTTTATATGAAGTACAATCTAAACTTTCTAACTTAAGTGAGTTGTTGATGCTTTAGATCATCAGATAGAAATTAAGATATACAATGCTACTAGTGTTAAAAATTGGCAGAAAGTTCAAATAATCTTATCAACATACACTTTACTTGGGAGATACGTTGTTAGACAAGAACCTTTGGCATATTTTGCTCTTCTGAATCAAATGCATTGTTACATTTGATAATTAACGGATTACATTGAATTCTTGTATTCTGTATTTATGAGTGTATGAATATTAAGTTGTATCCTATAGAAAATAGTTTTCAAAAAACTTCTGTCATGTTTGTCATTTTCTTTCTACAAGTACATAAACTATTCTTTAAATGATTTTAAACCAACAACACTGCTCATATTGTTTTGTGTTTTACTAAGTTCTTTAGTGGTTGATTCTCTTTTAGAGTTAGCAATATTTTTCATGATCTTCTGTATTTTTTTTATTACTTTTCTTGGGTGGGGTTGCAAGGCAATGGGGTTAAGTGGCTTGCCCAGGGCCACACGGCTAGGTAATTATTAAGTATCTGAGGCCACATTTGAACTCAGATCCTCCTGACTCCAGGGCTGGTGCTCTGTCCACTGTGCCACCTAGCTGACCCCCAATCTTTTGAATTCTTGTAGGATCATCCAAACTTTCAATACCTTAAAAATCCATTGCTCCTCATCCAACTCATTTCCCTCTTGGATGCCAAAATGATGTTTTTTTTTTAAAAAAAATATGACTCTTGACTCTCGCTTAAAAATATTCACTTATGCCCTCTTGTCTATAGGATAAAATAGAAATTCATGAGTTTGACATTAAAAACCTTTTGACATTTTGTCTTTTGGCTTATTTATTTTATAAAATTCTCTATACTGTATAAATTTAAACTATTATGTTCCCCAAATACATCCTATTTTTTTGTTCTACCATGTCTAGATCCCTCTTCATTTGCACCTCTAACTCCTAAGATCCTTAGTTTCTTCAAAGTTGATTCATTCTTGTCCTGACATCACTATGGTAGAGACAATCTACATTGTGTCAGACTATGACTGATCAGATTGACACAAGCTCGCATCACTCAGGCCCAGATAGACCATGTGAATACCTGCTTACTCTAGACTTATATATCTCTCATTTTCTTTGTCCTGTTTCCATTCTGCTTTGCTCATAGATCATAGCAGTCCATTTGATGAGAGCATGCCATGCTAGGTAGTCTGTGCCTGTGTGTCCTGTGCTGCACAATCACTTCGAAAGTTCTTAAGAGAGACCTACAGGGTATCCTTGTATCTCTTCTTCTGATGCCTCTTAGAGCTCTTGCCCTATATGAGTTCTCCATAAAATAATCTTTATGCTAGCTTTTTGATATTCTAACATTGTGGCCAGCCCATTATAGGTGCACTCTCTGTAGTAACATTTGATTGCTTGGCAATTTAGCATGAAAAAAGGTCCTTGGTATCTGGTATCTTCTCCTGCCAGGTGATCTTCAGAATCTTAAGATATTTTACATGGAACCAATTCATTTTCCTGGCATGGTGCTGGAATACTGTCTAGATTTTATAGGCATACAGCAGTGAGGTCAGAACAATGGTTCTGTAGACTTTTATTTTGATAATTAGTCTAATAACTCTTCTCCCTCATATTTTCTTTTGGAGCCTCCCAAATGCTGTATTAGCTACAACAACACATGTCAATCTTATTGTTAAAATATACTTCCCTGAAAAAGACACGTTATCTCCAGTATTCAAAACTTCTCCATTTTCTGTAATTCCACATATGGTTGGTGTGGTACTGGCTGATGGAACACCTATATTTTCTTGGTGTTAATTGTTAGACCAAAATTAGCACAAGCAGCTTAGAATTGATCCATACTTTTTTGCATCTCACTTTCAGAGGCTGCATTGAGGACTTAATCACCTGCAAACAGTAGATCATGCGCCAACATTTCCCTCACTTTAGTCTTGCTTGTTGCCTTTTCAAGTTAAAGTTTACCATCAGTACAGTAGCTGACCTTGAGGCCATGTTCATCCTTGTGAAGGCTTTTGATAACATTGTTGAAAACATCATGATAAGAAGATGGGAGCAAATACAGCCTTGTTTCATTTCACTCCATTGGTGACTGGGAAATCTTGAGAGCATCATCCACCATCCAGAACTGGGTATGCATGACATCAAGAAATTGGCATACGATACTGATAAACTTCTCTGGGCAACCAAATTTTGATGTTTCCCCAAAGCCTCATGAGTAATGGTATCAAAGACCTTGGTCAGATCTAGAAACGTTGTATACAGATCTCTATTCTGTTGCTGGCATTTTTCCTTTGGGTTAACTGTTCATTGACCCTTTCTGAAGCCTGTTTCTCAGAGAGGGGACCGTCTTCTAGGTGAAGGATCAGCCTATTGAGAAGGGCTATCTGAGAAACTGACCCCCCATCTTGTAAATCTCAGCTGGAATAGAATCAGTATCAGGTGGTTTGCCTCATGAAAGGAGCCTAATGGCATTCTAAACCTTTTCTATAACTTCAGCTAGGGACTGATTGATTTTGACTTGAGATAAAAAAAGGCCAATAACTTGTGCATTGATTGATGATTTTAAAAAACACTATGGAAGTGTTCAGTCCATCTCTTTAGGATCATATCCCTATATCACTAATCAAGGTTGGCTCCATCAACACTGAGTAGTTCAGATATATCAAGTGTATGTGAGACCCATAAATAGCCTTCAGGGCAATATGTAAACACTTTGGATTATTATTATTTGCTTAAAACTGAATTTTATCTTACATCTTACTGATGCTGCCTTCTTAGAAATGAATGAACTGCCCTGCTAGTAAACCCTGTGGAGTTCTTGTTTTTCATTTAGCAGCTTCTGTATTTCCCCATCATTTTCATCAAATCAGTCTTGGTGTTTGCGAGTCCTGATCCAGATGAGCAAATACAGTGTTATATACCACGTCTCTGAAAGCTGCCCGCTCCTTCTCTGCTCCACTGTTGTCAACTGTGTTGGCTCAACTTTTCCTCCAAGTTAGCAACAAATTGTTTCCATTCAGAGCAACCTTTTAATCCCTTGACATTAAATCTTCTGGTGGTCATTTTACTTTGGAGCCAGCTCTTGGAATGATTGTGACTATTCAGCTTTGGAAGGATGAATCTGTGATCAGTCCAGCACTCTGCACTACATTGCCTTCATTATTGTAACTCCTATCTGTCTCTTCTCCTTACCATCACATTTTCAATTTTAATCTCAGATCCATCCAGTTGTTCTGACTAGTCATTGGTCTAACTACATAGGTGTGTGATTCAGGGCATGATTTTCATATTGATAATTTTTTTTCTTGTTGAAATGACTTTATTTGATCTTTGTCTTGTCAAACATCCTATTCCTTCTTTTGCTGAAGAGTTCACGATGTAAGACAGAAAGCTTCTATGTTTTTAGCTAGTCTTTCTTTCATTATTCTATCGTTATTTCCTGCTATATATGTATACAATATTCATATGTCTTAGTCAAAACACATAATTGATTTAATTTGGAGGCCCTTAAGGATTTCTTCAAATAATTTCTCTACCTCTTTACCCTTTGCGGAAAATAGTTGGGATATAATATACAATTATTTTCAAGATATGGTCATACTGAAAATCTTAGTCTATATTGTTATATGAGATGATAAATATTCCTTGAAAAAATATCTCTTTTGAACATTTCAATATTTCATTTAATAATATTTATAAATTCTCCTTACATTTAGGTAGAAATTTCTCCAAGTTTGTTTATAGTGGGAGTATGGAAATTGGAATCATTCAGTAGGTCCAGAAGTATGTCCACTCATGTCATTGGACTAGTTCACCTAATACGTGTAAGTTAAAAGTTTGTAGATGGTCAGTAAGCAGTGTAATTTTTAATACCCGTTCCACTCTCCATCATCACTTCAGGAGGGTCTCCAAGGACTGTAACAGTCCTGTTTCTGAGCTAGGCTTCTGCAAAAAGGGAAGAAGCAGTGCAAGAAAAATCCTGAGGGATCAGACTGAAATGACTTTTTTTTTTTTTTTTTTTGGAAGGCAATGGGGTTAAGTGGCTTCCCCAAGGCCACAGAGCTAGGTAATTATTAAGTGTCTGAGTGAGGCTGGATTTGAACTCAGGTACTCCTGACTCCAGCCGGTGCTCTATCCACTGCGCCACCTAGGTGCCCCTGAAATGACTCTTCAAGTTGAACCAATCAAACTAGCCTGGGAAGCTAGTTATAAGATCTTTATCCAACTCTGTAGATTTGTAATGTCTTTTGATAACTAGACTATCTAAGAACCATTTTCTAGATTAGGAGAGGAACAAATCTTTCTCCAAGTAGTTGCAAGCTATTTGCTATCCCATGAAAGAAAGAAAACTTCAAATCACTCATAATTAGAGAAATGCAAGTCAGAACAGTTGAGGTTTTATTTCCCATCTGGCAAATTGATAAAGATGACAAATAATGGAAATAATCACAATTGTGGGAAAGCAGGCATTATTTTATTGGTGGAGTTAGTCAATCCATTTTGGATTTGGAATATACTAATTTGGAAGAAAATATACCCTTTGATCTAAGGAAACTATTGCTAGGCATGTAAAAAGTTCAGAGGCCTCAATCTACCAAGATAATTTTAGTGGCATTTTTCCTTTTTTAGGTTTTTGCAGGGTAAATGGGGTTAATTGGCTTGCCCAAGGCCACACAACTAGGTAATTATTAAGTGTCTGAGGCCACATTGGAACTCAGGTACTCCTGACTCCAGGGGCCAGTGCTCTATCCACTGTGCCACCTAGCTGCCCTAGTGGCATTTTTAATAGTATCAAAGAACTGGAAACAAAGCACATGCCAATTGATTGGGAAATGGTTAAATGAATTGTGATATGTGATTGTATTGAAATATAACATAAGAACATAAGAAACGAAGTATTTGAAGAATACAAGAAGGCATAGAAATACATAAACTGATACAAAGTGAAATCAGCAGGACAAAAGAACAGTATATTTCCTGGCTATAACAGTGACTAAAAAAGAAAAATCATTATACAGTAGATAATTAGCTATGAACAAATATTTCTCCAAGAAAATATCATACTATTTAATATTAAGATTGAATTACATTGCTAATAAGAGAAATACAAATCTAAATAATCCTGAGTTTTTGCTTCATGTTCAACAAATTGACCAATATGAAAAAATCTGGGAAAAGTCAATTTTGAAGTAATTCTGGAAGAAGGGCACAGCAGTTCAATTTCTACGAAGTCATGAGTTCAAATAACCATTTTGGAAAGCAATTTGGAATTATATAAAAACCTATAGCTATACCTTTGATCCATTACATCACTCGATTTATATCCTAAGGAAGTCTTCATATTACTCCATATTAAGAAAGTCTCCATCATACCACAAAGTATTTATAAGCAGCATTTTTTGTAGAGACAGAAAAGTTGGAAATAAAGCAAATGTCCATTGATTGAGAAAATGACTAAATATATTGTGGTATAATACATGAATGTAATATTGTGCTATAAGAAATAATAAATTTGATGAATACAGAGAAGAATGGAAAAATTTTGGGGAAGCAAATGGTGAACCACTCCAGTATCTTTGCCAAGAACAGGAACATAGAGAGTCCTACATGATTGAAAAAACTAAACAACAAATGGAAAATTTTAAATGATTTAATGAGGGGCAGCTAGGTGGCACAGTGGATAGAGCATTGACCCTGGAGTCAGGAGTACCTGAGTTCAAATCTGGCCTCAGGCACTTAATAATTACCTAGCTGTGTGGCCTTGGGCAAGCCACTTAACCCCATTGCCTTGCAACTATCTAAAAAGGGGGGGGGGGGGGGTTAAAAAGAACTGTCATGGCCAAAGAGAAAAGTTATAAGAAGACATCTCATTAAACTCCTTTGCAGAGGTGGAAGATGCATGGCCTTTGAGTATCACATATATTTTCATACATTTCGATTTAATGAATTATTTGGCTGGATTTTCTTTTCTATTCTTTTTCTCTTTAAAAATTTGTTATGTGGATTGACTATCTGAGGGAAAAGAGGAAGAAATACTGAGAAAATCTGGTGATGTAAAAAAAAGCAAAATCATAAAAATATGTTAAGAATATCTAAATGGATAGAACAACAAAAAAATCAAAACTAAATGTTGAAATTTGGGGGAGGCTAGGTTGTGCAATCAATAGAGCACTGGCCCTGGAGTCAAGAGTACTTGTTCAAATGTGACCTCAGACACTTAATAATTACCTAGCAGTGTGGCCTTGGGTAAGCCACATAACCCTATTGCCTTGCAAAAAAACCCTAAAAAAAAAGAAGAAATGTTGAAATTTTAAGCACAAGACTTGGCCCTGAAGAAGAGATAAGAAGATGCACCTCCATCCCTTCTTTTTAGGTATCATGGTCTCTGGATTGAAGCACTATATGCTCTTAGACTTGATTGATGAGGTTGGTTAGTTTTACTGAATTGTGTGTCCCCCCCCCCCCCTTTTTATTGCTAATTATGAAGGGTGGTTCTCTGAATGGACATTGGTAGGGGAAATATTGAGAAATGAAATATTGTAAAAACAAAAGATCATTAAAAATTTTTGAAGCATATAATTCTTTTGCACATGTACAATAAACAAAAAACTCATTGTTTAACCATGGGCAAGTCAATTAAATTTACCCTCCTTTATAAAATGGGCATGTAATAGTACTTCATTCAGGGGCAACTTAGATTGAGCAGTGGATAGAGCACCAGCCCTGAAGTCAGGAGTACCTGAGTTCAAATCCGGCCTCAGACACTTAGTAATTACCTAGCTGTGTGGCCTTGGGCAAGCCACTTATCCCCATTTGCCTTGCAAAAACCTAAATTAATCTATATCACAGTGATGTAGGGGGGGAAATCATACACCTTGATGCAGTATTTAAATGTGATTTCTATTGATAATACTGTCATTATTTTAGTTGACTTAAGTAGAAAGGGGAATTTGAGAATTCTGTGGAACAACTAGGTCTGTCAGTTACTAGGAATCATCTTTGACTACTATTTCTTAGCTAGCAACACCACACATGCACATAAGCACAATAGGCATGGTTTTAACTGGTTTTTAAATCAAATCAGAGCAGGGAGATCTTGATGCCCTCCTCTGCTTAGACAAGCCACAAAATTCCAACTGCATTTCACTTCATTAACTAAATCCTTAATCTGTTAAAAAGACAAAAAGGAGATGAAATGCCATGTATGGACCAGTTTAATTGCAAGAATGTGAGTAAAGAAGAAAAAAATGTAGGTTTTCAAAGGTAAGTTTGAGCCAGACTGTGAAGAGATTTAAATGTCATGTATGTGTATTTTATTATAGAGGAACTATACTAAATTGAGTTGAGTCAGGGAGTTTCATGGTCAGGCCTATGCATTAGGAGTAGTATTTCAGCAACCCATTCGTAGGTTGGATAGAGCAATGAAGAAGAGCTGAATTAGGGTGGTAGCCATTGGAATGGTGAGAAGGCAGATAAATGAGACAAATATGCAAGAAGAATGAACAGGTTGGATTTGGGAAGTGTGAGAGTTGAGGATGACTTTGAGGTTGTGAAGCCTGGTTGCAAAAGGTAATGTCCTCATTGTTTACTAGATGCTCATGACCCTGAAGTAAAGTTCTGACACATTTGATGTTGGAAGGATAGAGTTTAGAGAGATGTTGGCTAATGATGTAGATATTGGAGTACTTGCATAGAGAGGAGATCACCAAAATATAGTATAATTTAGTGAAAAATGAGGTCTTAGTTACTTCCACAGAAGGGGTGGGACATGGATGTTGATTCTTTGAAAATAAATTGAGAAGGACCAGTCAAATTGATGAGTGAGAGCCAAGATGTATGGGCATAGAGAAAATAGATGGAAGAAAATTGTGTAGGAAGCAACCAGTCGTATGCTGCAGAAAACTCAAGAAAAAATGAGTAAGGATACAGAAAAAGGGCCTTTTTTAAGATTCAGAAGCCAATTTTAAGTAGACTGAAGGAAAGATCACTGGAGCAACTCAATTTTCTTTGCTGAATTACCACACAGTCCTTAAAAAGACAACTTTTCTTTCTAGACTCAAAAAATATAACAGTATTTTGAGCACGATTGTTGTGGGAGCAAAGTAACAGACTTATAAATATTTGAAACTGGAAAAATCAAATGGTAATTAACATCCATACATCTCCATAGTTTACATCCTGTCACATATATCTTTTGTTTTCTCTAATAGTCTCATGACAGCAGCAGCTCACAATTAATTATGGCACCCATTTTACAAACAAAGCAGAGTTAGATAACTTGGCCAAAGTCACACTGTTTTAAGGGGACAAAATGGCATGGAAACTTGAGATGATTTCTTCCTGGTTTAGTAGTGTTCCAATAATTATAGCTAGTCTTCTTATTCTTCCTATTATTATAGTATTCATTGATATTTTTGTTACAGTAAAAAATTTTCTTTTCCTTCTCTTACAAACATGCTTACTGGAAATTTAGTCAATATTACTTGCATATTATAATTCTGAAAATATTTTATGTCCATAATGATCTTTAAAGTTGTAGTCTTTCTCAGGTGATGGAATACATAGATTTTGCTCTTAGGCAATTAACTATTTTGGAATGTACAGGATTTTTATATATATACTCCTGTGAAGAATGGGACACTTAAGTTGATTTCTCTATTTGGAGAATAGAATATGTGTCAATTTCATAATGTCTTCGTAAAAAATGAAAAAAAGCCAAACACCTAGGTTCCTCTTTTTCAGTCCTGATTAAGAAGTTCTAAATTCCATATGTATGCTCATTTTACTGCTGAGACAATAGTTTGTTGAGACTCTTAACAATTTTAATGTTTTCATATATTTATATTTTTAGTAAAAACATGTTTTAAATTAGAATGTCAGTCAATAATATAGTGGACTACATGGATTCTATTGGTTTAGAAGTCTGATAAATTCAAGTTAACTTTCCTACTTCAAATTAATAGTGTATCTGATGTTACTGGAAAAATTATGAAATTATTTTTTAAATAAACAAAATCAAACTTTTCATGTCTTGAGAAGCACCCATGTTATATCATTGGTAGCTGTTAGCATTCTTGCTTTTACATCCTATTTATTACCCAGGTAAATTCCTTTCCAATGCCCTACTCAGTGTTTTCCGTATCTGATTACAAAGAATAAAAATAGAGGGGGGAAAAGCAATTAAACAAAAATATCAGTCTAGTGCGATAAATGTATATTTTTCTATGAATATGATCCTCCAGCTGTACAAATAAGGGAAGGGGGATGGAGGAGTACCCATTTTTAATGTAAGCCATTGGTGAGCTAATTACAAATTAGTTTTAAGTCATTTAAATAGGTTCCCTTCTTTGTGAAGAAGTGTTTTTATGTATATTTGAGTAATTGAAGATCTTCTAAAACAGATTTTATTTAATGTTCTTTTCTGAAGTTTGGAATATTCATGCCTTTCATTTAATCTGAAGATGTAAACTATTATTGTTTTGCATAACCATAACCATACTTTTAAAAAAATTCTAGGTAAATGTTCTCTGGGGTTAAAATTGTTTTCCTTTTATGGGCTAACAGTTGTGAGATTACTTAATTCACTAAGGACTCAGGGCAAAATTTCATCTTGAAAACATCCCCCTTGTTTTTCTCTACCCTCAATAAGAAATTTATGAAGTTAAGAAGCAGTTTTTTAACTTGTATCCTGAACTTTGAACAATTAAATAAACTTGCCTTGATTTGATTATAGAATGAGTCAAACAGACATGTTTTAATAACTGCACAGTTTAAAGTTTTAATGTGTTAAAAAGCCTATAATTGAACCTTTTCTTTTAGCAAAAATTTTGACACTATTGTGGAGTAGTGTATTCAAACATTCTGTTCTGGATAAATTGTAGTTTAGAGTATGATTATTCTACTTTAAAAAACCATTATGAAACAGAACTGAAACACAGCAACTGTCCACAAACTGAGTCAAAGAAAAATCTTTAATTCAAACCAGAGATTTCAATAAAGAGCCCTTTAAAATACAGCTCAAATTAGGGTATGTCAGGCATCAGTGTGTCTTTGTACTGGCCCTCTTTGGATTTAGTCACATTTGCCATTCATCTATTAAGCGTCTTTATTAAGCTTCCCAGTAAAATGGGAGATTGTCTTTAACAGCTATAAGAGATCCCATAGGACTAGCAAATCTTTTTTAATAATCACTAGTAACCACTGTAAGTTTTTAAATTTTTTTGAAGAAATGTTTTTTTGTACTAAAGGTAATTTTTCTCACTTGCTTGAATATCTGCTTTTTTTGAGGGCATTTTATCCATTCTTTCCCCCCCCCCCCCTTTCTTTCAGGAATATGGTCATGGACAACAGGGAAAAACTCCAGAAGGAGAACTGAAAATTAGTGCTGTTTTTTCAGTCAGTGGCAGTCCGCTTGGTAAGAAGCACAAGTTTGTATGTTTTGCACTTACCTACTCTGATCCATTATCAGAAAACATCTAGTATTTGTGAGGTAGGCCACAGTATGTTATCTTTGTTAGAATCATTAATTAGAGATTACATAGTTTATTAGATTTAGAAGAGATTGAAGCAGAAAGAAAAATAGAAGATATGTACTTAATATTCATGTTAAATACCAAAACCTTTTTACCCCTTCCTGTTTTGTTTTTTATAGCTCCACAGTTGACAACAGGCTTTCAGCCTTCTCTGGCATCTTCTGGCATGAACAAAATGCTTCCCTCAGTTCCATCCACAGCTGTTCGGGTTTCCTGTTCTGGTTGTAAAAAAATTCTACAGAAAGGGCAAACGGCCTATCAAAGAAAAGGGTCCACTCAGCTCTTCTGCTCCACACTGTGCCTCACTGGATACACCGTTCCTTCTGCCCGCCCACCAGCCCCTACCAAGAAAACCTGTTCAAGCTGCTCAAAGTACAGCAGAGATTCAATTCTGTTTTCCTTTTGATATAGATTTCTTATCAGCATCTCAGGGTTCAATTTTCCAACCTTCTATCTTTTGGAAGAAATAGCCTGTCAGTCCAGTATAAGCATGTTGTCTGTGCCTTTCACTTTCCCTAGCGGGCATAAATAGCTTCTGTGCTAATTAAGAATTTTATAAGGGTTTTTTTTTCCAAGTTCTCAGGAACTTAATTTTCCCTCCACTTTAGTGATATTTCAGTAGCTGAAACCACTTGTATCTTTTTTATTTTATACACTCAAAGGAAACATCCACAAATTAAGGAATTGTAATATTTTAACTTCAAAAATAGGTAATGAATCCTAATAATAAATTTACTTTCATAATGATAAACCAAGTAGTGAGGGGTAACAAAATAATAGATATATAATAATTGAAATGCAGAATGCTTAGTGGTCATAAATATATTTATCTTTACAAAATCCCTATGTAACTGAATTCAACTGGATAGAAAATGTGATATAGTGGAAGGAGTGCTGAATTTGCTTTCAGGGCCAGGACTTGAAACCTAGTTCTGCTATTTCTTATCTTTATTTCCTTGGATAAATTGTGTATCTTCTCTAGGCTTTAACTTCCTCATCTCCAAAATCGGAGAGACTAGATTAGTTAGCCAAAGAATTGATACCTCTAGATTTGCTATCCCCTTGGACATTTCTTGCATAGGTTACAAAACTTAGGCTTAGAATGAAGTGATTTTGTCAAAGTCACTCAGTGAATAGAGTAGAAAAATCAAGATTATTTTATTTCTATACCATAAAATGAGATTTGGAATACTGGAACTGATGAAAATTGTGTTTATGAAAATCTAGGACTACAGGGGTGATGATACGGGAGTATTCAAAATTAGTAGAGAATTTCTAAAATTAAAGGTCAGAAGTAAAAGGAAATTTTTTTCTTTAAATGTTAAGGCATTTAAAATCAATCATTTTTCTTATTTTGAGTTGTTAGGGGCATCTGTACCTTAAGTTGATGTTGCTACCTTCTGACATTGATAAGGGGAGGGAAATATTCTATTGATACATTTTGAAAATAATTCAACTATATAAGGAAGTTGAATTTTTCACTTCTTTTGATAGTATTTTTATATAGTTTTGTTGTTTCAAACTTGAGAAACAATATAATTATAAAAACATTTATTTTTGTGTCTTTTCCACTCAGCTAAAATCACAAAGGTAGATTTTTGGTTCATCTTTTAGGGAACTTTCCATGGGTTTTTATACATGAATTTTTTTTTTAAGTTTTGTCAAGGTAATGGGGTTAAATGGCTTGCCCAGGGCCACACAGCTAGGTAATTATTAAGTATCTGAGGCCAGATTTGAACTCAGGTATGTACTCCTGACTCCAGGGGCCAGTGCTGTATCCACTGTGCCACCTAGCTGTCCCGATACATGAAATTTTTTCAAGCATATATTAGGAATGATTGTTTTCTCTTTTTAAAAAAATTTAATAGGCTATACATTTGCTTAAATAACATTGTCATTGCTCCAAACAGGTTTTAGAAGTTCTATTTAGAAATGTTCTGTAAAGCATATTAGAATGTTGCTTTGAACAAGTAGCAATTTTTTCCTTTATTAGGGATAGAGTTTTTGTCAGAAATTATTTGGAGCTAATTTTTATGAATAAGATAATGTTTGAGCCCTAAATCTAAAATACTGCTTTTGATCTGAGATTTGATGTGAAGAAAAATAATATTGACTTCCCTGCATGGTTGAAATAAATTGAAAAATCTTTTATGTAATATTAGCATTTTTGTAAGTTTTATGGACTTTCCCAGTGTATTTTAAAACAATTCCCACCAAATGGGTATATTCTGGTGGGTTTGTTTTAAATTTCAATTTTGTGACTTCATCGTTATACAATCAAAAAACTTTGCAAAAAATTATAGAATTTAGTGTTGAAGAGATATCTAGTGGGTCATTTAGTTTGCCATTCTCATCGAGACTCACGGTAGTTAATGTCTTTTTTACATGCTTTCTGGGAATAAATTCTAGTGGAGAAAGTATTGTAGTGACACACTTGTTTAGCCATGTTGAATTCTGAAGCAATTTATCCTGCAGCATGTTTGCATTTGTGACAGGAATTATAATAATTCCATAGTTGATTCTCTTACGTGGTTAACTGGCTCTGATTCATGGGCAAAATCATTGAGACTAAAAGGTAGATGAGTGTGTGCTTTTCTCTTATATTGTTGTTTGACTCCTGCAGTAATTTGTTTTTCACTTAGTCATTGTGTAGGATTTCAGGATTGGAAGGGATCTTAGTTAGAAATAATACATTTCAAGTCTTTCTTCTTATAGATATAGAAACTGAGATACAAGAAAATAAAAATTAGTTGCTCAAAGTCATATATTGCCAGATATATGTGGCTGAGTGGGAAGAAATGATAGTATCTTTACATTTATCTCATTCTCCACATTTAGTTTGTGAAATAATAATGAAGGTCATTTTCAAAATTGATTTTGGGATGGATGTACACATTCATTTGTCTACTTTTTTTTTCACAAGATATTTACTTTCAGATTTTTTAAGCTTAAACTTGTAAGCTTTAAGTTTCTCATCAAATTCCATTTTATTTTTTCTTTCTATTTATTTTTGTGTACTTTTTAACTTCTGTTGGGAAGCAACACAGTGTACAAAAATTTGTATGCTAAAAAGAGTATTAGGCCTTGGTTTGATCCTCAGCTCTGCAATTTAGTTTTATATTCTTTGGCAAGTAACTACTGAGACTGTTTTCTAATATTTAACACATGGATATACTTGAATAATTTGCCTAAGATATTTGTAATAGTCAAGATAATTTTCTAACCTTATAGAATACTATTTTTGTTTACTTAATCAGTCTTTGGATTATTAAAAAGAAATATGGTCTCTTGAACAAAGAAGTGATAGTCTCGTTTTTCTTTGTTAATAACAGTTGATTTATAATTGAAATTCATGTTAACTTTTGCCATATATTTCAGAGGTATTTCAAGCCTAAAGGATCTTTACTGTTCAATTTGACAGTAGAGATTCTAGCAAAATTTTTGTGGTTTATTATAATCTTATTAGGATAAATCTCTGGAGTATATTATATGTAGATTACATTTTAGAAAATATATTTACAAATTAGTATAGATTTTATGGAAGAGTTTCATGAAAAGACTGAAAACCTAGTATATGAAAGGAACTGAGAATATTTATTCTGGAAAAGAGACTTCCTTACTGTCTAAGGTACATAAAAGTTTTTCACGTGTAAAAAGAATTAGAATTCACTCTGCTTAGTCTCAGAGGACAGAATTACGTTGTCTAATCATGGATGGAAACCAATGGAGGATAGTCGACAATTTAAGTTGTTTAAAAATGAAATAATGTAGATTGTGAAGGCCCCCTTGCAAGAAATATAAGGCAAAGGCTGTGTGACCACTTAAGAAGAATAATAATGGTAGCATTTTTCAGAGATGTTATAGAAGAGGAATCCTGCTTCTGATAAAACCCTAAACTAGGTTATCCCAAATCTTTTCCAACTATGAGTTCTTATGGCTCTAGTTAGTTAAATTTTCCTTAAGTATTCATCCACTAAGAAGTTTTAGTAGCAAATTTACTTTTTTTTTTTGTTTTTTTTGTTTTTTTGCAAGGCAATGGGGTTAAGTGCCTTGCCCAAGGCCACACAGCTAGGTAATTATTAAGTGCTGAGGCCAGATTTGAACTCAGGTAACTCCAGGGCTGGTGCTCTATCTACTGTGCCACCCAGCTGCCCCCAAATTTACTTTTTTATTTATGGTCCTGGAAAGGAAAAATTAGAGCTTTGACTTTCATTGCAATCTACAAAATATTTTATTTAAATTTTTTTGTCCACCGATGCTTGTTTCTTTTTCTCATTTAACTTCCTTTTCTGTATTATGTTCATATATCTCTTGGGCTCCATCAGCACCATCATGGTTTCACCTCTGTTTACAACTAGCTCAGTTGGTCTTTTTTAACCTTCATGGCACAGTATAGCATATCTTATCTCCCTTCTAACCTCTTATGGTTCTTCAACTCTGTGAAACATTCTTTTCTTATCCTCTAATCTATGTTGTCTCCTTTCTAATTTTTATCATGCTTTCTCCCTCAATTTTTGTGCATACCTGCCATATGCCTCTCCCACCATTGCCTTTTGTCTTAATTTTCGTCTGTATCATTATCCTAATATTTCTATTCTTTGGTCCCTTTCTTCTAACATAGTTCTTTCTCTCTGTGCCTTTATTTCTTCTTACCTTTCCCTCAGTTCCCTTATCATATTCATTGCTTTCTTGTTTTTTAGTTTTATAACTTCTTTAAATGACTCCTTTTTTATACTCCTTTATAGTCTTATTCTACTTGATTTTTTTTTGTTGTTCTTTAATCTCTACTCAGTATTTCACCACCATTTCTCCTAATCTAATTGTTGGGTCCAAGTTTAGAACATTATTGTTGGAATGGACTTTTGAGTGTGTATGAGCTCCATTTCTTTTTTTTTTATAGTTAAGGAAACTGACCTTGTGAAGGTAATGGATTTGTTTAAGGTCACATGACTAGTTCAGTTGCAGAGCTTGTACGATAATGTTCTTTTCTTTCTAATGTTCTATTATATCTGTGTGTGTGTGTGTGTGTGTGTGTGTGTGTGTGTGTGTGTGTATCGGATGAAGACATCTCTAAATCCTTCTCATATATACCAAAAATCCAATTTGAGAATCAGGAATAAAAATGAGAAAAGAAATTCATTTGCTTCAAATGTCAAATCTTTGCTCCCAAATTAGTTCTTTTTAATGGGCCATAGGAAAGACAGCCGTTTGCTGGAGTTAGAAGTTATTAATTTGTCAGACAAACAGCTGTGTTTTTTAACTTGGACTTTAGGATTTTTCTGTCCTACTTTATCTTTATTGAGATTTGAAGTCTTCTAATTTGCATCATTCAAAAGATATTCTTAAAAATATTAAATTGTAGCCTTAATTGTTATAATATGTGATCTCCCAAGTTTCTTTTGTGAGAATTATAAAGCTAAGCTTTTAAAGTTCTGAAATATATATGCAGAATATTTATCATCTTGTTTAATTTGAGTTGAGCTTTTTAATACTGTTTTTAAGGTTGGAACCACACAAAAACCAGGAAGTATGCTCAAAAAAAATCTTTGGCCAAGGGAGCTATTCTGAATATTGATGTATTTTCTTTAAAGAGTTTCCAAGGTCCTAATTCAGAGCTTGTAGTGGACAGTTCTTATCAACATTTTAATATTTTTATCCCACTTGTCAGACTGAGAGGGAGTGATCAGCATATATCCTATAGCAACAGACTGATAGTTCGTGATCAACAGGCATTTATGAAGTGCCTTCTGTGTGCTAGACATTGAGCTCCTGGCGCTAGGCTGTGGAGAAAGGAATCATAAACACTATAAAGACTAAGAGTTCTTTACTCTTATAACACATTCAGTTTTGATCAATGTATAGCATGAAAACAGTATAGAGACTTATCAGACTGCCTTCTGTGGGGGGGGGGAATTGTAAAATTCAAAACCTTTCAAAAAATGATAGGCAGATAATACTATTGTATATAATTAGAAAACAAATAAAATGTTAATAAATAAAAAAGACTAAGAGGTCTGGGTCAGTTTAGTATAAGGGTTCTTCACTGAATCAAAAAGATTAAATTACCTTCCTTTAAGAAAGGAATAACACCTTTATGTCCCAACACATAATAAGTGTTCAATAATGTTTGTTGATTGAGAATTGCAATATTTTTAAAAATTTTGTTGCTTGAAGGGATAATGTTTTAGACTTCTGGGAAAATACTGTCCGGAGTTATTCTTTTCCTGGGGGTTCTGGTAACTGAGGTTTTTGAGGTTGTCATATCTAAGTAATCAGTATTTATTTCAAATTGAAAGTAATGCAATTCCTACTACTGTTCTTATAATGCTATTCATTAGTCATTTCAATCTACAAAAAAAAATATTCTAGTAAAATTGCAATTCTTATTTCTCTTCCTCATTTATTATTTTTAGAGACATTTTAAATCCAAAGGATGTGATCACTGCCCAGTTTGATAATACAAGCTCTAGCAAAGATTTTTGCAGCCAATCATGTCTGTCTACATATGAATTAAAAAGAAAGCCTATTGTTACCATACATACTAATAGCATTTCAACCAAGTGCAGCATGTGCCAGAAGAATGCAGTTGTAAGTTATATTTTGAACTTGCTGAAATTCTGTTTAAAGTCATCAGAGATTTGAATGACACTACTTACTGTGCTTTTTCATTCCTAGATTCGACATGAAGTTAATTACCAAAATGTGGTCCATAAACTTTGTAGTGATGCCTGTTTCTCCAAGTTTCGCTCTGCTAACAACCTCACAATGAACTGCTGTGAGAACTGTGGGGGTTACTGTTACAGTGGCTCTGGTCAGTGTCACATGCTCCAGATAGAGGGCCAATCCAAGAAATTCTGTAGTTCAACATGTGTCACAGCATATAAGCAGGTATATGATCATGTTTAGACTAGTGACCTGAATTGAATTATTATAATACGATGTGCTACTATAAGAATAAATGAATTTTATATTCATTTTAGGGGAGAATTAAGAAAAACTATAAAATGTTTAGGATAATAGAGTTTTTAATAAGGTATGTCATCTTTTAAAAATTTAGATTTGCAAAAAAGAAATTAGAAGGTGATTATTTACTTCACAAAGCTATTGATGTTAAGATTTTTATCACTAATGAGTCTCCTAGTCATCTTGAAACACATTTCAATTTACCAAAATAAGATTAGCATAAGTTTGTTTCAAAGATTTTTTTTTCAGTTGCATAAAATGAAGCAAAGTTTTGTATAATCTTTTGAAAGTGCATCCTAATAATTGAAATACTGAAAGGAAACTTCTTTTGCATTCTCAGGAAAGAGAGTCTTCTAGAAAATAGACCTTGATAATATAAGACCAAGAACTTAAAGGATTGTTGAGGTGATAAGATTAAGATAAATAACTTCAGAAGGTACCTTTGTGCCTAAGAATTTATTGACAAATGTTATTTCACATTTTGAAGAGTATGGGATTGAATTATGGAAGAAAATTTATATTGCTGGCAGTAAATATTAACTAAGAAATGCAGGACAAAAAAAAACCCTACAATGTTTTGAGATAGCCAATTAGGAATTATCTTTTCACCAAACCTAGTTTTGTCTTTTAGCAACTTGCACTGATTGCTTCTGGTTCTGCACTTTGAAACCAAGAGTCTTAATTTTCTACAGATAAGCCCCATCACATTCTTAAAAGACAGCAATCTCATATACCCCTTCCATTCTTCTCCCTATCTCTGCCAGTTACTCTTATCTCCAAACAGAACATAACTTTTTTCAATTGATATTCATGTCATAAACTTTAAGACTCTTTAATGTCCTAAACCTCTTCTTGATTGTACTCTAGTTTAACATGCTTCTTAAAATTTGATTTCCCCAAACTGAGCATAATTTTCCAGGTATAATCTGATCTAAACACTGTAATCCCATAAATCCTTAAATTTCCTTTTATTTTGATCTTGTGAAATTTGTTATTTCAATACAAATATAAAGCATTACTCTCATCCCTATTAAATCCAGCTTTTGTGCTTTTTGGATCTTGATTTTGCCATCTAATGTATTAGACATTTCTCCTGATATATGTCATTCCAAATTTGATAAGCATGCTGTTTATGAATTTTATTCAGGTTATTAAGAAAAACATTAAGCAGGACAAGACCAAGTAGAAATGCCAGAGAAAAAAAAATCTACTGGAAACTTTACAAATTGACATGCAATTATTTGAGTACTTTTATGATCTATTTCTTCAACCAAATCCAAATTATCTATTTGTAGCCCTGCATGTCTCTGTCTTTTCTACAAGAAGTACATGAGAGACTGCCAGATCTTTGTTGCAATCTAGGTATACTCTATAGCATTTCCTTAACAACAAGAACTGAGATTCCTCAATGAATGTGATAATTGGGATAAGGATCCTCAAAGCTCATATATGGTCTCATATATCTCTTGAGGCTCTTCTTGTCTACCATGACAACCCTTTAAATATTTCAAAAGAGATTGTCTTTTTTTTTTCCTTAAATCTTCCAGGCTTACAGGTTCCCTTACTTTATCTTTATATGATAACTATTCAAGTCCCTTTACTATTTTGATATATTTTGAATGTGCTCCTTCTTAAATTATGGTTTCCAGAACTCAACCAAAAATCTACCTTTCTTTCTAGATACTAAGGTTCTATTAATGCTACTTAAATTTGCGTATTTTTTTGAATGTCATGTTTTTTTCAGTTCTCATTCTGAAACATTAAAGTTAAAAGCTCATTAGGTTCAGTTAGGGTTATTTGCTTTGAACAATCAGTCATACACCTTCGTTAGTAAACAGTTAATTTCTTCCTTTGACAATTCCCTGCTCTTGCCTTTACAAAGAATACAATTTACATAAAAGCATTTTCACTGTCTCAGAAAGTAATTCTATTATAGATATTTTCTTGAACATTGGATAGATTAACTAGACTGCATTAGATAAGTGCGTACCATTTCATTTTAGAAATATTTTTATAGTAGAATATATGATAGTTTATGTTTTCCTTGCATTTGTATCTTTTGCATCCATGACATTTCTAAGATTGTTTTTTATTGTTTAATTTCACAGGCTTATGCTTACCAGCAAACGTACTTATTGTTGTGAAACAACCTTAAAGAATAGAAGGTTGCCATAGAATTTTTGGGTGAATTAAAAGCACTTTAAAAAAATAAAGTAAAATTGTACCAGCTAAGGAGAATATAATTTTAATATTAATTTCTTTCCTTTGGTTTATCAGTTTACCGAGATTTGTCAGTACCACTTGTAACATTTGCCAGAAAAGAAAAAAAAAACTGGATTTTATTTTTTTGGTTAAACTAGTTACAATAATACTTTGAAAGCATTTAATAATGTCAATTTTTTTATTCATACATATATGTAATTCAAACTGATGAATTTGATTTTGTTCTCTTAATAGAAATCGGCAAAAATTACTCTCTGTGCTCTTTGCAAATCATTGAGGTCCTCAGCTGAAATGATTGAAAACACAAATAACTTGGGGAAAACAGAGCTTTTCTGCTCTGTTAACTGCCTATCTGCTTACAGAGTTAAAATGGTTACTTCTGCAGGTAATGATGGTGCTCTAGGAAATTTATTTGTAATTTTGACAAATATGGTATTGCTTTGTTTCTTTAGTTTGGATGCAGGTCCAAAATTAGCTGTTCTCATGAGCAACGTTTCTTTTCTTTCTAATCTATTTTGTTCATGTACACATTTTTAAGGGACATCTTACCCACTTTCTTCAAGGATTTGAGCTGAGGACATTTCATACATACATATATATATATATGTATGTATGTATGTATATATATTTATTTATTTGTATCTAACTGAGTGTTGCTTTTTTTATGTTGGTTTTTTTTTTAAACAAGGCAATGGGGTTAAGTGGCTTTCCCAAGGCCACACAGCTAAGAAAGTGTGTGAGACCAGATTTGAACTCAGGTTCTCCTGACTCCAGGGTCAGTGCTCTATCCACTGTGCTACCTAGCCGCCCCTGAGCATTGCTTTTTAAATTGTGCATACGAGTGAGATGAAGGAAAGCCTTTTCTTAAAATTTCAGCTTATTTATTTGTTTATTTTCCAAATACTTGCAAAAATAGTTTTCAACATGAATGCTTTTGCGAACTTTTGAATTCTGTATTTTTCTACCCTCTACCCTTCCCACCCCCTCTGCATGGCAGCAAACAATCTGTTACATATAAAATCGCATATGACATTTCTATATTAGTCAGTATGTGAAAGAAGAACTAGAACTAAGGGGAGGAAAAAACATAGACGAAGAAAAACATGATAGAAGTTTTTAAAAACTGAACATAGTATGCTTTGCTCTGCATTCAGAATCCATAATTTTTCCTCTGGATGTGAATGGCATTTTCTATAACATGTCTCAGGATTGTTCCTGATCTTGAAACTGAGAGGAATTGTGTCCATCATAATTGATCATCTGACATGTTGCTGTTAGTGTTTATAATGATCTCCTGATTCTACTCACCTTACTCTGCATCAGTTCATGCAAGTCTTTCCAGTTTTCTGAAGTCTTGCCTGCTTACAATTTCTTATAGAATAGTTTTCTTATAGATATTCTTATAGAATAATTTTCTGTCACATTCATATAGCTTATTCAGTCATTCTCCAGTTGATGGGAATCCTCTCAATTTCCAACTTTTTGCCATTACAAAAAATGCTGCTAAAAATATTTTTTACCTGTGGGTCCTTTTCTCTTTTTTATGATCTCTTTATAATACAGATCTAGCAACGGTACTGCTGGATCACAGGATTTGCACAGTTTTATTGGGCACAGTTCAAATTGCTCTCCAGAATGATTGGATCAAACTCTGATGATACAGCTCCTCTCAGCAATTCAGAAATCTAGGATAACCCTGGGAGACTTGCTGTGGACAACGCCATCCATATCCAGAGAGGGAATAAAGACAACAAAAATCCCTACAGAATCTTAATGGATACTTTGTTCACTTTAAGAATTTAACTTATGTTTTTGTTTCCTATCACATTGTTTTCATTCTTTTTACTTAGTCCTAATTTCTCATACACAAAATGACTAATATGAAGATTTTTAGACATAAATGTACATGTAGAACTTTTACCAGTCTCTTCCTCACTGAAGGGAAGGGGACATAGGAAGGTGGGGTGATAGAAATATGTATAACTTAAAAATATGCAAGTGGATGAATGTTGAAAATTTTTTATAACATGTAATTTATTGAAGAAATACAATATCAATCAAAAAAGAATGGCTGGATCAGGTCACAATTCTTGTTTGGTTCCTTTGAGTAAATTTAGTTTGCAGATTTTATATTAATGTACAGCATTTTATTTGCTCTATATAAATTTCAGTCCTTTTATATACTTATCTATATTACTTATTGCTTTTATTCTATTTAAGGAGTACAAGTCCAGTGTAACAGTTGTAAAACCTCAGCCATCCCTCAGTATCACCTGGCTATGTCTGATGGAAGTATACGCAACTTCTGCAGCTACAGTTGTGTTGTAGCTTTCCAGGTATAGTATAAGAACGTTTGACTTTTCTTTTTTGTTTGTTTGATTTTTGCAAGGTAGGTCACACAGCTAAGTAATTATTAAGTGTCTCAGGCCCAACTTGAACTCAGATCCTCCTGACTCCAGGGCTGGTGCTCTGTCCACTGCACCAACTAGCTGCCCCTTGAGTTTGCTTTTTAACTACCTTTAGTTGTTGTATCTTTTTGATTTTATTTGATGCCATTTGGTAAGACTGGGTTGTTGAGGGGCGGCTAGGTGGCACAGTGAATAAAGCACCGGCCCTGGAGTCAGGAGTACCTGGGTTCAAATCTTGTCTCAGACACAATAATTACCTAGCTGTGTGGCCTTTGGGCAAGCCACTTAACCCCATTTTGACTTGCAAAGACCTAAAAAAAAAAGACTGGGTTGTTGAAGCTCCAGAATTCTAGTCCCAGTTCCATTCATCTTAAATTTTAAAAATTCTTTCTTTTGCCTTTACTCATGTTACTTGGAGTCTTTCTATAAAGTTGTCTTACAGTAACTTACACAAACATACACACACCATACACAAAAATCTTAGTCATAAATCTTTGCTTTAAAGAAACTTTCTACTCTGATGTTGACCATTATTGATCATTATTATAATCTCTTAAAAGCTTTATATATTTTTCTCTGAATATATTCTATAACCCTCTGAGATAAGCAATAAAGGATATTCATTTCACATATGAAAAAATTGAAACTAAGGAAGTTTGTGATTTGCCCCAAGTTACATATCTAGGAAATGGTAAAGTCTGGACTGAAATTAAGTTTTTTTCTGATTCTAATCTTGTTCTCTTCTCTCTCCCACAAGTAATAAATGAGGCTTATGTCATTTTTCTTAACTTTCAGAATTTGTTCAACAAGCCAACAGGCATGAACTCTTCAGTAGTACCCTTGTCTCAGGGTCAAGTCATCGTCAGCATTCCTACAGGAACAACAGTCTCAGCAGGCGGAGGAAGCACCTCTGCTGTGTCCCCCAGTTCCATCAGTAGCTCCGCTGCAGCTGGTCTCCAGCGGCTTGCTGCACAATCCCAGCAGGTCACTTTTGCCCGTACCGTTGTGAAACTCAAGTGCCAGCACTGTAATCGCCTCTTTGCCACAAAGCCAGAAGTTCTTGATTACAAGGTAAAGCTGCAGTTCTTAAAAATAGATTGAATTGAATAAAAATCTACTTTGAACTTTTCCTCTTTTGTAACTGTTCCATTTACTTTAACAATAAAACATATATAGGATATTTGTCAGACTGAGAAAAAAGGGGCTTGTTTTTCATTACAGGGTAAAATGTTTCAGTTTTGTGGCAAGACTTGCTGTGATGAATATAAGAAGATAAATAGTGTAATGGCAATGTGTGAATACTGTAAAATTGAGAAAATTATAAAGGAGACTGTGCGATTCTCAGGCATTGATAAGCCATTCTGCAGTGAAGGTAAAAAAATTCACATTCAGCCACAGGAAGTCATGAAAAAACCTGTATATAATGTGTCAATGATTAATTTCTTTTCTGGTGTTCCTGTTTTATTTTTATCAAGTTAGCAAACATTTTATTACATATCTGTCATATAATAGACACTGTGTTTAAGTTCTGTTTTGTGGGGAGATTTATATAGGCTCTCACCCAGTAAATTTATGACTTTTTAGTCCTTGTTTTCCTAGTTAAGGGGAGGTAGGGGGAGAATTTTTTCCAACTCAAAATTTAAAAAAAATGGATGTTAAAAATTATTTTTTCTTGTAATTAGATTTTTAAAATAATTAAGAAATATTCAGTCAAATCAAACATTTTTTTTAATTGTGGCTTTGTATTATATACTTGTTTCTGCATAGCTTTTAGATGTATCCTGTAGATGTATCCATACATAATGCTTTAATTGAAAAATCCTCAAAATGTAATATAGCCTGTAAATAGATGCAGTGTAATATTTAGCAGTTCAGAGAAGGTACCAACTAACACTGGTAGGGAGAAGTTTATTACACTCAATGTTGCCGATACTATTGAAATCATAGATCCAATCACTATCTTGGTGTCATCTTTTTGTGACTTTTGATTTCTTGTCTAAATGGACTCACAAAATTGACAATTAAAATGTACTTTAACTTAGTGGTTTTTGAGGAGGATGGGGTGTTACAGTTACTAACAAGTTAGTGTCCACTACCAACCAAATTAAAGAAATTAACATTCAGTTTGCCTTTTTCCTGCTCTAAATGTCTAAGTTTGAGTTATTTTCTCATTGTCTTTTTGGTTTTTTAGGTTGCAAATTGCTGTATAAACATGACTTGGCAAAACGCTGGGGAAGCCATTGTAAAATGTGCAGTTACTGTTTACAAACATCTCCCAAATTGGTACAGAATCATTTTGGGGGGAAGATGGAAGAGTTCTGCTGTGAGGAGTGCATGTCCAAGTTTACAGTTTTGTTTTATCAGGTATAGAATATTGGTGTTCTTTCTTTTTTGGGATTAGAGCATAGCTTTTTTTTCCTTTTTAATTCTTTGTCTAATAGGTAGAAGCATTTGGTAATGTAAAATACTTACTGAAATGACTTTTCATCTCCAACAGAAAAAACTGGGTTTTATTATATAATGAAATAGTTGAAGTTACTTAATGCTAACAATAGTATTTTTTTTTTAATCTTTCTGCGAAATATAGTCACCTTAATTATTGCTTAGGAATTCTCAAATTATAGCTTACCTAGAAAGCCAATTACATCAAAGAAGCCTAAATCATTCATCATCTCCTACAATTCCATTACTCCCTCTGCTTTCCTTTTCATAAACCCATTCTCATCAACCTTTAGTGTTTTTAGTATTTAGCATTTTGTGTCACACTCTCCTTTTTGTTGTTGACCCTTTTATGATCTAGTTCATTCAATTTTTGAAATCCTTCCTATCACATTACTATAGATGGTGGTACAGTGGATGGTACTCATCCTGGGATCAGGAAGACTCATCTCCATGAGTTTGTCTGGCCTTAGATATTTTCTAGCTGTGCAACTCTGGGCAATTACTTTAGTTACTTAACCCTGCTTACCTTAGTTTCCTCATTTATAAAATGAGCCAGAGAAGGAAATGGCAAAACCCTCCAGTGTCTTTACCAAGAAATACCTTAAATTAGGGTCATGAAGAGTTGAATCCAACTAAAATGACCAAACACTAATCATTTTACTATCTTCTTGTGATTCATGCCCTGCCAAACTCCTCCCTAAGGTATTCTGATTATCTACCTCCTTCATTTTTACACCTGTGCTGCTAAACCTAGCTGAAGGAAATCACATAACCATATTGACTGGGTTCATTACAAATTTATGTTACCTAATCTCAAGTGTGTTCTGACTGAACCAAGGCAATCCTTTGACTATTCCCTGATTGATCCTCTATCTCATCAATAGCAATAGCTTCATGCTTTGCCAAAAAGATCAATCATTTGCCAAAAATCCCTCATCTTCCCTTTTCTTTCCTCTCCCCCAGCTCCCTATCCCTCAGTTTCTCTAGGGAAAAGATGACCTTTTTTTTGATAAGACAAACCTTATTACATGTACCCTTTTCCATCCCTATAATCAAGCCTCTGATCTTCAGTCTTTCCCTATATCATATTTTACCAGCTGCCATATATACTTAACATCTTCTCCTCTTTCTCCTCTGAGGGTCTTTCCTCAATAAATCACTAGTTATCTTCTTGGCAGATTGAGGCAAGGTCTCAACCTAAAAGGGGTGAGATGCTGTGGAAGGTAAGAAAAAAGAGGTTTGGAATTTCTATTACTATTGGGTTAGGGTTTAAATATGCAGGTAACTTCCAGATCTGATCATTTTAGTTTCCTTCCTGAACTCCAATACATATAGTCCTCTCTTTATGCAAATGGACCATTCTTCAAACCTGTATGTAAAGTGATTTCATCTAATTTGACTGTGTCTACAGATGTAAGAAAAGGATGGAGGGAGGCAAGAGGTGGTCTGAGGCATGGTTTGAGGACAGTTGGGGTCTGGGGATAGAGAAGTGAGACAGACAGGACAGTACAGGTGACACAGAGCCAGGGACAGACGAGGTACCTGCTTGCAGATAGATGGAAGATACACTTGGGATGGCTGGACACATTGGGTGAGTGGGGAGAGCTGAGCTTGGCAAGAGAGTTCTCAGGCCCAGGCATAGAACAACTGGAATTGGTGGTCTCTCAGCTTGTCTTTTCTGTTTTCACTTAGAAGTTTCTGGTTTGTTTTTAGCAATTTTTTTTAGTAGGTGGCAATAGAGTACCAAACCAAGTGGCAGAAGCAGTAGAATTAGCATAGGTATCTTTTGGAAATGCTGATTTCTTTCAGAATTCTTTACTCATAGTCAAATTTGTGTAATGTGAATTGATCTAAATTAAATTTATGTCATGTGAAAACTGTCTATATACTGTCACCATCTGCCTATACAATGTTTTGATTTTTAAATTAGGATTATCAACCTAGAATTAGAAAGGACCTTGCAATTCATCTAGTCTATATCAAGCTCACTGTGTCCAAACTGCTATTCATTATCTTTCCTCTCAAACTCATTTTCATGTCATCACTATCTTACCATTTGCCCAAATTTATAACTTTGATATTTGATATAACTTCTCACTCACCTCACATATCTAGTCAGTTGTCAAATGTGGGTAATTGTTATATTTATAGTATCTTTTACAAATCTCTTTCTTGCTGCTTATACAGCTACCCTGCTTATTGAGACCTTCCTCACTTCACTTTAATTGTTGTAATAGTTTTCCATTTGTCTCCCTCCTTTAGGTCTCTCCCTATTCCAGGACATGTTCCCCTTAGTTACCTAAGTTTTTCTGATCCCTTTCTGGTCCCCCTTCCACCTTCAGTAGAAATAAATTCCTATAACCTTTAGAGTTCTTCACCCCTTCACCCTTTCTAGTCTTTTTTTTATATTATTCCCTGCCATGTCATTTCTGTTCTAGAATAATGGTTCACCTAGATCACTCTTCCCCAGTGCTAGAATGCTGTCCCTTCTCACCTCCACCTCTTTGAATCCCTGCCTTCCTGTCAGACTCTTTTTCAAACTCCTACAGCATGAATCCCTTCCTAATCTCCATATTGCTAGCACTTTTCCTTCCATAGCCTCCTTGTGTCATGTGTTTGTATATGTGTACATGTATGAATTGTGGATTCCTGATGCATATACAAAACATTGAATCTTTTAAAATGAAGGTCCTTGCAACTTTTCATTTTTGTCTTTATATGCCCAGCACTTAGCAAAGTTTCTCCCATGTAATGAACAGTTAAGAAATAAGATTAATTTTGAAGATGAACTCCTGTTCTCTTCTATCTGTACTCAAGCAGTGGTAGAATAGAGGCTACCAAAAAATCAGTGACATGGGAAGCCTTCACTTTGATCCCTTTTCCTATACTTTACCTGACAACTAGTCAACAAGCACTAAAAGTTTTCTTTGTGCCAGCTTGGCACTTGGATACATATGTACAACCTGTTAAGCAGTTCGTACTCAGAAGTCATTCAAGGAACATTTCGTCAGAGCCTCCCACCTGCCAGGCACGATGTTAAATGTTGGGATTACAAAAAGAAGCAAAAGACATCTGGTGGGAACCATTTAACATGTATAGAACTGTGCTTTCCTATCTCTGGTGAAGTTTTTGAATAATTATACCCGTATCTTAATTTTTTTCCATGAGCCACTTTTTTGGGGGTATGGTATAACTGACTAGTTAAATAAAATCCAAGCCCAAAAGTGCTTAGAGGAGGCAACAAATATATGTAAAGATGGAAGCATGAATAAAAATATTTATTCAAAATGGTTAAATATAAAACAATTTGAGGGAGAAGGGGCAGGAAATATTGTTTGAACTGTGTGGTTTTAAATGAAGAGAGAAGCTTTTAAGCCAAGATAAGGAGGGAATTCAGGTTGGGCAAGGCAGAAAGCCAGAACAAAAGCATTGGGGACAAGAAGTGAAGTGTCACAAATGAAGACTGGAGAATATGTCACATTGTAGAGTTTAGGAATAGAGTAAAAAGACAGGATAAGGCTAGCTTGTAAAGGGGAATTTCTATGTTAATGCAGCCTTGAAATAGATTGAATGAGAGTCGCATGATAAGGTCTGTGCTTAAGAGACATTACTTAACAAAAATATAACAGTAGACTAGAGAAAAGAGAAAATGAAGGCAGAGAGCTCACCCTAGAAGGAGATGTGGGAGTGAAGGCACAGGATTTCTTGGTGTCAAGGTAGAACAGTAATGTTTGTCTTTCTCAATTATTCTGAAGGAAAAAAGAGCCTCTTTTTATTTAGCATTATCATTCCTATCCTATAATATTTTATCTTTTTTGTGCATCTAAAAAATCCCTAAAGTTTTTTTTTAAAGATTGCATTTGAAAAAAAAAGATTTCATTTGATAGGTTTAGCAAAGTAGAAGGAATTTGTCTTTTATGATAATACTTTGTTCTACTATAGTACTGATTTCTGTTTTTATGATGAATATTTTTTCCCCAAGCATTTTCCAGTCAGTCACTAAATATTAAATGCCTGCTTAGTGCCAGATATGGTGATAATTGCTGGAGATAAAAGAGGCAAAAGACAGTTCCTGCTCTTAAGGAGCTGGCAGTCCAATGAGGGAGACAGCATACAAACAAATGTATACTAAACTAGCTATATACAAAATAAAGAGGAAATACATCTCAGAAGAAAGGCACTGGAATTAAGAGGGCAAGGCTTCCTGTAGCAGGTAGGATTTTTAGTTGTTACTTGAAGCCAGGGAGGTCAGGAGTTAGAGTGGAGGAAGAAGAGGCATGGAGGACAGCCTGAGAAAATGCTTAGGAACATGAAGGAGACCATTGACACTAGATAGAAGAATACATCTCACAGAGATTGAGTTGTAAGAGGACTGGAAGTAGGAGGGGACTTGGTTTTGAAGACTTAGGGTTTTTTTGTTTGTTTGTTTTAGATTTTTGCAAAGCAAGTAGGGTTAAGTGGCTTGCCCAAGGTCATACAGCTAAATAATTATTAAGTTTCTGAGGCCAGATTTGAACTCAGGTACTCCTGACTTCAGGGCCAGTGCTATATCCACTGCATCACCTAATTGTCCCCAGTTTTGAAGACTTTGAGTGCCAGAAGTCATAATATTTGATTCAGTAGGTACTAGCCATTAGAATTTATTGACAGGGAAAGAGGGTTTATACTAGAAATATTTACCTATTCTTTCCTTGCAATGTAATTTGTCTCTTCAGCTTTTTATCTTGTTTTCTTTTTAGATGGCCAAGTGTGATGGTTGTAAGCGACAGGGTAAACTCAGTGAGACCCTGAAATGGCGAGGGGAGATAAAACATTTTTGTAACCTACTTTGTATATTGATGTTCTGTAATCAGCACAGTATATGTGACCCACCTACTCTTCAAAATAATTCAGGTAATTGAACTTGGGTATTAGATGAATTTCAGATGTAATTTATTTTACTTACTTGACTAGTTTGGTGAAAATAAATAATTACATGACCTGTTTAGGTGCTTACTTTGAGACAACATGAGATTTAGTATGTAATTAATATAGTTCTCCATGTTGAACTGAAATCATAAACCATATTTTTAAAACGTTTAGCATTAAATCACTGTAAAAGAATGTACTTCAATATATTCATTAGCCTGAAAGGGTTGAATGTATAAAACTCTATAATGTATGTCCCCAAATGACCTCCTCAGTTGCCTTTGATAACCCAGGTTCTTGACATGTAGAGTTTGCAATTTTAAATAACCTTCAAATTCCAAAATAAATTATTTTACTTAGGGGGAAAAATTGTCCTACCTAGAACTGAATATAATTGAATATTTACAGTATTTCCAAAAATGATGATTATTAAACTTTTTTTTGTGCCACTTAACATCAGAACTCCATTTTTGTTTTGTTTTAAGCATTAAATGTTTCCATGCTGCCAGGTGCTTCAGCTGCACCTCCTTCTCTAAGAAAAGATTCAACTCCAGTTATAGCCAATGTAGTATCTTTGGCAAGTACTCCCGCTGCCCAGCCCACGGTGAACTCTAACAATGTCTTACAAGGTATGGATTGATTACAAGAAATCTGCCTAGTCTTTTGAGGTTGAAAATTATCAGCATAATTATTATTACTTAGATTGACATATTTATCCCTATTCAAAGATTTCCTTTTTGTTCACTGACCTGAAAAGCATTTTCATTGTTTCATTTTATTCTAGATTCATTTATATTCTAATTTCTAACAGGCGCTGTTCCTACTGTGACAGCAAAGATCATTGGAGACGTAAGTTTTATTTTTAATACTTTTACTGTTATTGCTACCCCTGTTTAAACATTATTTCTACCTAGCTATCACATATTTGAGCATATTCTCAGTACATCCCCCCCTTCAAAATTTACCTAAGAACATTAAAATACAAACAAACAACAGATCTCTTCTGGTTAGACTAGATTTGTCTTCCTGATATGTATTCTTTTTTAACATTAAGATTTAATTTTATGCATATTGTTTTCAAATTTACTGCAGGAAAGCATTTTCCTTTTAAAGTTTAAAAGAGGATCTAGTATATGTTTCCCCCTAGTGGAATTCATCCTGTAAATCACTGATTCTTTCTGCCATGATTCATAAAGTATTTTGGCATTAGCCAGTTCACTCATATAGTGACACATATTCTCCATTTTTTTTTTAGTACTTCAATTATATGTAGATAATTATCTGTAGTGTATTTATGATGGGGGGGGATGTACTTTAAAATTCATGCTTTTTCAGTGATCTTCATGTTGCTTTTTTGTTATCTGGAAATGAACCCCAAGCACTTTTAAGATTCATAGAAAAAGCAAACAACAATCTCTGAATCTTGTTAATCCTTTATCTGACTTGTAGGAATGATTTTTTTCTCATTAAACTAAACTGATTAGAATGGGAATATAGTGGGAGTTAATGTTCAGTGGCCTAGGATAGAGTCTTTGTTATAAACACTGTTATTGGGCAGTTGTATAAATTCAGAAATGGCTTTTGTGACATGATGTGCCTTTTCATTCCAGCAGACTTTCAGCTAGATACTGAGTTATAATAATGAAGATTTTTTCCTTCCTTCAAAGAACTTAAAATTTCATCATATTCAGATTTTTAAAATAAGTTGTAATTGGAAATATCCTAAAAGCTTTAAACAATTTCTGTGGTTTCTATGTCTATTTTATTTAACTAGGCAAGTACACAAACAGATGCCCTGAAACTTCCAACCACACAGCCTCCCCGACTTTTAAAGAATAAAGCATTATTGTGTAAACCCATTACACAGACCAAGGCTACTTCTTGCAAGCCACATACACAAAACAAAGAATGTCAGACAGGTATGTATCCTTATCGTTCTCATCTTTGGAAGATTGTCTCCCCCCACCCCATTTATTGTAATTTTAAAAAAAAATGAAGGTATAGGAAACTTTTCGTTTCAAAAAATTACATTTAATCCTCTGCAACAGATAACTCATTTTACTTATTTTAAGTGCCCTACTTTTGTTTGAGTTGCTTCTGTCTCATAAACATTGCCAAGATAGCTTTAAAATTTGTTCCAATGATATATTTATTCATAAGATACACATATTTCAACTTTAACATAAAAATTGTAGTAAAAAAATTAGCAGGGCAGTCATGTACCATTTTGATTTATATAAGATGATTTAGTAGTTGATTTGGCAGGAATCCTAATTGTTTTGGACATTATCAAATATATGTAAATCCATATATATTTAGCATTCATTTAACTGGAATCATTGCTCGCATGTATGTGTGTATACATACACACATGTGTGTATACATATCACAATTACTTTGAAGGATTTTTTTTTTTGTTTTTTGTTTTTCTTTTTTTAGGTTTTTGCAAGGCAATAGGGTTAAGTGGCTTGCCCAAGGCCACATAGCTAGGTAATTATTAAGTGTCTGAGACCGGATTTGAAGTCAGGTACTCCTGACTCCAGGGTTGCTGCTCTATTGACTGCGCCACCTAGCCGCCCCTGCTTTCAAGTTTTAATAAAATCATTAGCAAAATTTTAAGGATAAAGAAGACTTTAGAGATTAGCTCCCTTGTATTATTATTTTTAATGCCTTATATTTTTTATATCATGATAATTTCCTGTTCATCCAATTTGAACCCTCTTCTTTTTAAAAAAAAAAAAAGAAAGAAAATTTGACCAAAATCAGATGACATAGCTTCTGCATCTGTTAGAATATGTAACATTTTGGATTTCTCAATACCTTTCCTCACTCACTCCCCCTTACCCCCATCTACTTAAGAAAAGGGTTTTATCACTTTTCGGTTCGAGATTGGTTACTGAATTTGATCTGAATTGATCTGTATTTGTGTTATATTTCTGTGATGTTCATAGTATATTTTGTTCTTCTGACTGTTATCTTGTCTTGCTTGAGTTCATTCAAGTTTCTTCAGCTCACCTGTGATAAAATGCAAGTAAAATATATACAGGTTCAATTGAAGATATGTCAGAAAAGGCACTTATGTTGAAGTTAGGAAAAGTCAGGAAGTAGAGGTAAAGAAGAAGAGTTCTAGATACAGAGGACAGCTATTGAAAATGCTCAGTCAAAAGATGGGAGTCTCTTGTGCAGAATGCAATTGAGGGTGGTTTGCAGAGTACTTGGAGGAGTGTAACATGTAAAAAGACTAGAAAGTAGAATGAGGTTTTAAAAGCCAAAGAAATAATTTTATATTTTATCCTGATTATGATAGGGAATTGGAGTAATTTAATAGCTTAGTTGGAAGGTAGACTAGAGTGGGAAGAGACTTGAAAAGATAAAACCAACCAGCAAGTCATTGAAAATAGTGAAGACATGAGGTCCTACATGAGGTGGTAGTACCTGCACCAAGGTTTTGGCATTATTAGAGGAGAGAATGAAGTATTTATGGGAGATATTATAAAGTTAGAATCAATTGGACTTGGAAGCAGATTGGATGATACATCTGTTGGTAACATGGATGACTAGGAGGGTGCTGGCATCCTCACAGGTAAAAAGAAAGTTTAAAAGAGGGAAGATTTGGGAAGAAGGGATAATGATTTCAGTTTCAGACATGTTATATAAAATTTTTATCAAGCACCTACCAATATCAGACACAGTGCTAAGCACAAAGAGGCACAAAGCAATTCCTGCCCTGAAGGAGCTTACTTACAAAAAAAATGTACAAAACAAGCTATTAACAGGATAAATAGGAAAAAGTATTAGAATTAGGGGTTGGGAAAAACTTCCTGTAGAAGGTTGTAATTAGAGGAAACCATGGAAATTGTGTAAATCATTAACATGGAGATGATAATTAAGTCCAGGAGAACTGATGAAATCATTAGAAGTAGTATAGAGAGAGAAGAGGACCCAGGACAAAATCCTGAGGGATCCTTACAGATTAGAGAATAAGGACACTGAGAAAGAGCAATAAGGAGAACCAGGAGAAAATGATGTTCTGAAAACCTAGAGAGAGAGAGAATTAAAGGAAGGATAACAGTGACAAGACTGCATAGGATCAAAGAGAATGAGAATAGAAAAAAAGACTATTGGATTTGACAACTAATGTCATTAGTAACTTTATACAGAGCATTTTTGGTGGAAAGAGCTATTTTAGAATGGGATAACTTGAACAAGTACTGAAAAGCTCAAAAACACCTTGGGTATTTCTAGAGTTCCTGAAAAGACCTAAAGTGGGAGGTTTTTTGTTTGTTTTTTTTTAATTATGACTGAAATGACATTGTTAGAGGGAAAAACTAGAAAAGCACTAAGAACTATAGAAGAGGACGGCTAGGTGGCACAGTGGATGGATAGAGCACCGGCCCTGGAGTCAGGAGTACCTGAGTTCAAATCCAGCCTCAGACACTTAATTACCTAGCCATGTGGCCTTGGGCAAGCCACTTAATCCCATTGCCTTGCAAAAACTTTAAAAAAAACTATAGAAGAAAGAACTGGATAAGGAATTAGCATCTTGCCACAAAGAGGTACAAAATGTTGCACAGGGGGCACAGTGGCAGTGTCTAGAGCACCAGCCCTGGACTCAGGAGTTCTTGAGTTCAAATCCAGTCTCAGACATTTAATAATTACCTAGCTGTGTGGCATTGGGCAAGCCACTTAACCCCATTTGCCTTGCAAAAACCTAAAAAAAACAAAACAAGACAAAACAAAACGTTGCACAGGCAATAAACTCCCTGAAAATTAGAATGAGCCACACTAGCCAATGATTTCATGAGGAAATAAGAAACAATAAAGTCAAAAATTGGGGGGGGGGGGAGAAATAGAAGAAAATCTAAGGTATTTCATTACAAAAATAACTGATCGAGGAAATGGATTGAGGAGAAAAAAATTTAAGAATCATCAGACTACCTGAAATCTGTCACCAAATAAAGAGCTTATTAATACATCATATTTTAAGAAATGTTAAAATAAAGCTCCTCAGATCTTTTAGAACCAGAAGGCAAAGAAGAAATAGAATCCCTTAGTCATCTCCTAAAAGAAACCCTAGGGGCAGCTAGGTGGCCCTGGAGGCAGGAGGACCTGAGTTCAAATCCGGCCTCTGGGCACTTAATAATTACCTAGCTGTGTGACTTCGGACAAGTCATTTAACCCCATTTCCTTGCAAAAACTAAAAGAAAAAAAGAAAAAAGAAATCCTAAGTGGACACTCCCAGGAACATTAGAGCCCAATCTAGATCTCCTAGGTTAAAACAAAAAAAAAAAAATACTGCCATCATCCAATGAGGGACCTCAGTGAATCAGTATGATTTAACAGCCACCACAGTGAAGGAGTAGAGAGCTTGAAATACACTATTCCAAAGACAAAGCATATAAGCTTACAGCCAAGAATAGCTTGCCCAGCAAAACTGAAATAATGCTACAAGGGAATAACCTAGACTAGAGGATTTCCAAATATTCTTTATGAAAAGATCATAGCTGGGTAGAAACTTAGACACAAGTTACAAGAAACATAAAAATGAACTGAAAGAGACTGAACAAGTACAAAAATTCTTATTTTCAAGAATGGAGACATGATGTGTCTCCTCTTGAGTCCCTAACATCCCCAGGGATCATAGATTGAGTCTTATTAGACAAAGATTATATTATGTCTTTTCAATTTTAAGAAAAGTATTCAAAAGAGAGGGAAGAGGAATTACATTAGGAGGGGAAGGGAAAGAATGGTGTGAAAATTATTTTACTTAATCAAGATGTACAAATAGACATCTATATAGTAACAACAAATTAGGACAAGTGACTCATCCTTGAACTTCACTCTCATCTACTAGTCACAGAAAGGGAAAAAAACACACAAAGAGTTGGACTTAGAAATATATTTTATTCAACAGGAAACCATGAAAGGAGTGAAAGAAGGAAATTGGAGGGAGGAAATTTAAAGGAGAGATTAAGCAAAACAAAGGATTTACAAAAATTCATCTCTTTTTGAGATAGCAAAGAATGGAAATCTGAAGGGGGACACCCATATATTGGGGAGTGGTTGAAAAAAGTTAAATATTGTGTTATTAAGAAATGATGACAGTAATAATTTAAGAGAACCTGGGAATATTTGTATGAACTGATGCATATTGTAGTAAAGAGAATCAGGAGAACATTTTATACGATAACAACAATAAAGTAAAGTACAACTTTGAAAGAATTAGGTATTGATTAGTGTATTGACCAGTAATAATCTCAGATTACAGAATGAGATGAGGGTTTTTTTATTTTTTTTAAATGTGGCCAATTCAGGAATCTATTTTGGTTGCCTTTTCATGTTCAAACAGGATTTTTATTTTTCTTACGTTCTCCATTGAGGTGAATGAGAGATTTTTGTTGATTATATATTTTTATTTTTAATTTTTTTTTAAATTTAAGGCAATGGGATTAAGTGACTTGTCCAGGGTCACACAGCTAGGTAATTCTTAAGTGTCTGAGGCCGGATTTGAGCTCAGGTCCTCCTGGCTCCAGGACTGGTGCTCTATCCACTGCACTGCCTAGCTGCCTCCTGTTGATTATATTTTAAATATAATAAAATTAATAGCTAAGAAAATACTATCTATTGACCCATTGTCTATTTTCCTATATATATATATTTTTATGAGTGTGTGTGTGTGTGTATACACATACACACATCTACATATAGTATTTTTCTTAAGTTTTTTAGAGTAAGGTGGTAGACTTTGAGAAGTAATATCTTGCCACATTTTTACAATCACACAGTTTTCTGGAAAGTATTTTTAAAAATCAGATCCTACTGTGCTTTTTTTTAAGTTTTTCATTTGGAAGATCAAAATGCCATCTTAAAGTGGTGTTTAAGAGGATTTCTGTGCATGTGTCAAAATTATACAAGATTACTAGAAAAATATAAAATACAGTCCTGTTGTCTCTCTAATCATTTATACCAACCAGTTTATAAAACTAGGAGACTTAAGTCATTAAAGACCTTTAGCACTGTGGAAATTACACTGTAAATTCAAATTGAAGGGGAAATTCCCTAAAATCTGTGAGCTGCTCCATGAGTGATCTTTTGACAGAGTATCATCTTGTGATAACTTCCTAAATGAAATCCCTACTCATTCAGAAGAGTTTGGCATACTCACCACTCCTGGAAAAAACAACTGAATTGAAGAATACTAGTTGTCCAGACTAGAAGAAGCACTTGGATGGGCAATCAGTAGTTCCCATCCATCAGATTTATGTTTTAGATGAATAATACAAATTGATTCATCAGTTTACCTAGAATGTTATTGGAGAAGGTAGATTATAGGCTAGATTGCCTTTCAAAACTCTTTAAAATCCCAAGTTTTTCCCTGAAATACAAAAACTTGTCTCTTTAATACTATCTGATGTGAAAATCCAAGTCATGGAATCAGTGCTTTTAATGAAAAAAAAAGAATTTAATAAAAGCAATCATATAAAAGTGAAGAGGCACGTTTTGGTTATCATTTTCTGTACCACATTGAAAACAATGAACTCTGACGAATTCAGGTAACCAATTCCTGGGCAAGAAAAAATACTTGGTGCCTTCTGATTCCTGTTTCTCAATCCAAAGACATATTCACCTCCATGTTGTAAGACATCCTATTTTTCTTTATCAACAATGCCATTCTGCCCATCAGTGCCACTATGAGTCAACTTCACTAGTAACATCATGAAGAAGACTTTGCTTACAACAGCACATGTGCCCATGGTCTGTGAAAGCTGCCCATTGCTCAGGCAGGGATGGAGGTAGGGGATGAGAAGAGTATCTTTTCTCAAGAGTCAGGATTCCCCTGACACTTCCTTTCTCATGCCCAACCTACCACAAACTTTTCAGCTCCTTCACCTGCTGAAAGACAACATTACCACTACCCTTACCAGGACCTGCAGCTTACAGTGTTTAAAGTCTTTTCTTTCCCTCATCCTATTGTTGCTGGGATTGGGAAAAGCAAAGGAATAGAAGACATGATCCTCTCATATCTTATTTTCTTTCTTTTCTCCCTCAAAGCTAAACGTTTTTCTGCCTTTAACACTCTTCTACCTCAATCTTTTCATAATTATCAATTCCCTTTGTCTTTTGTCTCATTCAGTGAATGTTTTGGTTTCTGTTCCTTTCTAGTTTCAAAGGACTTAGGTTCTGGTAATTTTTCCCTTCTCTGCTTCCTTCATCTTTCCTTCTATAGAATTTTTTTTTTTAGGCTTTTGCAAGGCAAATGGGGTTAAGTGGCTTGCCCAAGGCCACACATCAAGGTAGTTATTAAGTGTCTGAGACTGGATTTGAACCCAGGTACTCCTGACTCCAAGGCCGGTGCTTTATCCACTACACCACCTAGCCGCCCCTCTGATATAGAATTTTTGGGGAAGGGAAGAATTATCTGATAGTGGACAAGATCAATAAAGAAATCAGTAGCTTTTAAAAAAGGGTGGAATAAGGGGCAGCTAGGTGGCTTAGTGGATAGAGTACCAGCCCTGGAGTCAGGAGTACCTGGGTTCAAATGCAGCCTCAGACACTTAATAATTACCTAGATGTGTGGCCTTGGGCAAGCCACTTAACCAACCAATTTGCCTTGCAAAAAACCTAAAAAAAACAAAAGGATGGAATATGTAATCAACAATGTTCAGTTGGAAAAAAATGGGCTAGATTTTTTGCAAGAGTCATGCCCATGTGCTCCTTTGGTATCTTCCTAGTGTAAGTAAGAACTTAAAACAGGTCTTCTATGTTATCATATTCATTGATTATTTGTATCCCACCTGTTGACAGGGCATCCAAGCTTGTATTGGTCTAATTGTCCACAGTCAGACACATCTTAACTTATCTCTGACATAGTGATATCATTTTGGTTTTCAACCAGCTATATAGTTATAAAACTACTGACCACTTTCAAAATATGACTGAAATATCTCCTAAGACTGAGGTGTTTTTTTTTAAGAATAAAAATGTACCCTAATCACCATCTAGTCTAATCTCACCCTGATGCTAATTCCTGAACAACCTTTTTTTTCCTTTTTCCTTTCTTTCTCTTTGTTTCTTTAGAAGATATCCCAAATCCACCTCCAGTCATCATGGTGCCAGTACCTGTACCAGTGTTTGTACCCATACCACTGCATCTTTATACACAATATGCACCAGTCCCATTTGGGCTTCCGGTACCAGTGAGTGATCTAATTTGTGGTTTCCTTGTAGTTTATAATACATGTTTTTTATATTAATACTGAATTTATTGCTAAAGTTGGGAAAAGCCTTTTTAATAATACATTGATGAAGAGTGCATTAGTTGCCATTTAGCACGTTTATGTGATTTACAAAGTGCTTTACATACATGATCTCCTTTGATCCTCACAATAATCCTGTGAGGTAGGTATACTTATTCATCTTTTTTAGTAATGAGTGCTTATTGGTCAACTGCTAGTTTTTATAAAGGTATTAGAGATTGTAGGAGAATATTAACATTCATTTTCACAAAGCAGTACTGAAGAGTACAAACAGAAAAATTCAACTTTTACTTAGGTGATCCAAAACTTGATGAAATAAACTGATAAGCAGCCTTTACTTTTTAATAATTTTAAAATACCTTAGATTTGCATATTGTTTTGTATTTCTTTCAAGCAATTTAACTTACGATCATTTGATCTCAAAACACATCCCTATGAGGAAGGCAATCCGCTTATTAAAATATAATTTCAACAGGAAAATTATCTAAACAAAATTAGAGTTCTATTCTG